>NC_080639.1:30588881-30895577 GCF_027579445.1 Ammospiza nelsoni
GAATTAGGCCAGCTGCACTGAACATCCAGCTGAAATGGTTTAAGCAGCTATAGCACAGGTAGCAAAAAGACCAGCTTCTGCTTACCAATGCTCAACTATAAAACTGGGGTAACTTCACTTGCACTGCTGGAGTCATAACAATAAAACACAGAGGAAAAGAGAAAACAACCTGACCTGGATCAAAACACCCCAAGGAGGATGCTCCTAGGAGGCAGCATGATGCTACTGGTCTGACAAAGGCTGGGATACCATCCTGTGCTCATCAGTTGAAGCACATCCCCAGCTGCTCCTCCTGCCTGTTTGGTCCAGCAAGGGTCTCCCCACAGGCCCTGCTCCCCCTTCCTGACGTGGCTGCCCCTTTTTGCTGTTACAGCTACCAGCCTGCATTTCACATTTCTGTTTCACTGCCATGTCTGGTGGAAATGGGCAACTTACAGCCACTTTGAGTACATCCCAGAGACCAAACTCAAACTGGCTGAATTCAGATAGCCATCTCAGAGACAGAGGAAGAAGCCTATCCTGAAGAGATCAAAATAGTTTCACTTCAAAGAGGAATATTTAATCTCAAAAGGCCCAAACAATTTGTTTCACAATTTCCGAAATATTCTTTTTAAAAAACTTTGTTATCAAAATAGCATCTTAAATTGTAAGCTAGCATATGCTACAAATTAAAAATAGTAAACACAACATTTTATAATTAAAGATAAACAGAACATTGCTGTGGATCAAAGAACTGCTTCAAACTGGCTCAATGTAACCCCTCAAAACTAAACAGCATATTGTTTTGCTGAAACTCTCCCCAAATTTCTGTTGTATCTTAAGGCAAAGGATTTTGCTTCCAGTGCTTTAACCAGGTCCCTGGGAGCAGTGCTAGCCTGTCCCTGCCATTCCTCAGTGCCACTTTTGCTCACCCTCTGCATTGCCCTGCCCGCCCTGAAGCAGCAGCACTGGCAGCAGAGCAGTCTTGACTCCCACCCTAGAAATTTCTGATCAGACCATAACCTCTTCCATGCAGAGCACCAAACACAGCCCTGCGTTTCACAAGGCTCCTGAACTCCACAGTGCTCCAAACAACAGTGACAGGAGCGATAGTGGTGTTATATGGCACCACTGGCACTGCTACTCTGAAGGAATAATTTAAATCCTGTAAATAACCAAGCAATTAAAAAGAGCACATGAAAAAGCTGTGCTAACAACCAAAGTAATTACACATTATCCCAAACCGTATTTTCAGAGGATGTTTGACATTACTACTGGTATTACTATTGCTAACTAAACAGAGCAACAGGCTGCCAGGGCTTTAAACAAATTGTATCTATTAGCTTTGGCATTCTTCCTAGCAGCCAAGCATTAGCAGTGACAAAAAATCATTTAATATGGCTAATCATGGTAATTTTCTGCATAGTTTTACCGTAACTGTTCCTTCTTCTATAACCAAGGAACCAGAAAATAACCTGCTTTCCTGCACCAGTGACAGAGCTCATGAGAAAGTTTTTTTTTTGTCTTGGGTACTCACTTAGGCCAATCAAAAATTACAACAAAAAAGAAGGCAGAAGACATCCCCATGGTGCCAATAGGTCAGGAAGGTGAGTGTTCCAGGAGGAAGTCTAGAGAGGCAATAGCCAGCCTGTTAAGGTGGGAGAGAGGATCTCAAAGACAAATTTGAAGTCCTGCACCACGTGCACCTGACAAAGTGACTTCTGCTACCCAACCATTCCTCCAGTCCCATCTGTTTCACAAAACACTTTCATTTGTCTCCTTGTACCACAGCAATTCTGCAACTTCTTGTGAGTTGCTTAGAGCTGAACCTCTGAAAATTCATTCTGTAATCCAAGGATTCATCACTATGGAAACTGCTTATAATCAGTACTTTTTATAGCTTAAAACACCCAGCATCAACAAAAAGTATTGTAACTTCAGCTGATAGCTACTGCATTCCCACTGGGGATTGTCAGCTCTGGAAGGGGGACATGCATCTTCCTGGTAATTTAAGGGAATGAATGATATGAAGGTATCTAATTAAGCTCATTAATTTGAGCTCTGCTGACATACAAGGATGAACCTGTGACACCACACAGTGAGTGGTGGGTCCATCATGGGCAATGGCATCAGCCCAGCTCAGCCATTGCTAAGGTAAGCATGGAGAGAAAGTCCTCCTGTGCTCTTCCCACTCTCCCAGTGCTATAGTCACAAGGCTCATCTGATTTGATAAATCATGATCAGTTCCTTTAGATAGGCTTGATACCTTCTGCCCTGACAGCATTGGCCCAGATCAGTGCCTGAGCCTTGTCCTTGGCAGGGAAGAATTTGCAGGACCACATCAACCCACAGAGTTCACCAGCAGCTTCTAACCACAGAGACAGAAGAGCACACTTAGAAGAGCACATTCAAGTGAACAAGACAGGAGTGCAAAAAATTTGAGATGCTGGAGGGAAGCCTGAACATTTGAATTGACCACTTGGGTCTGCTACAGCCAAGTGCAGTTCTGCTCACAGCCAAGGAGCTCTCCTTGCTCCTGCTCATCTCCGAGATGTTCCTGTGCAGAAAAAAAGAGTGAATAAAACTGAACTGTACCTGTGGCAGCCGGGAAAAACACTCCAAAAACAGTGAAGAAGGACTCCCCCTGGCTGTAGTCTGGCAGGGTGTTGTTGAACATCAGCTCTGGGGAGTAGCCAACGAAGCCATGCTCTGTGGGGACATGGAGGGTGAGAGGAGAGCCCCAAGAACCACCAGGGCTGCAGGAGCCCCCCAGATGCTCCCAGCACCATCCACTATAAACACATGCACCTGCAGGAGCCCCCCAGATGCTCCCAGCACCACCCACTATAAACACATGCACCTGCAGGATCCCCCCAGATGCTCCCAGCACCACCCCCTCTATACCCATGCACCTGCAGGGCTGCCTGCAAGCACCACCTGAAAGGATGAACATCAACTTCTGTGGTGGGGGAGAAGGCAGAAACCAGGGCTGCCACTCCTGCCCCATCTTTCTAGGGTCACACAAACAAGTTTTGCTTTCCAAACAAGTTTTACAGAGGACAGGGGAGGGGGGAAAGCGATGGGTGGGGTACCAATGTCATGCACCTGGCTTGCTGGGTATGTAATGGAGGATCCTACTCCCTCACTGCACAAATCAAGGATGGCTCAAATCCTTCCACAGACCTCAATTTGTTAGAAAGGGTTGAGCCTGACTGCTGGCATGCAAAGCATTAATTAGAAAAGGTTTCAGATGCTTATGGACAGAAAAGATAATTCACAAAAGCAGGTTAATGAATTAATGTGTATGACTATTATAATTTCATTTTTAACAGGCAACACTGCTTTTTGATGGAGTATCTCAATCTGTAGAAACTTCTCCTCCCTGTCAGAAATCCAAGTGCTTATGCCAGCTGTGGGTGGAAGGTGAGCAAAGTCAGTTCCTTTTTTTCTCCTGCCACTACAATCTATTTCCACAAGACATGTGACTCCAATAACTTGAATTCTCTCATTAGCAGGCAGGATGTTGTTTATGGCCGCACAGGGTGATGGCCAGAAATTAAAAAAAGGCTCCATCAAAGCTGTCCCATGCCTCAAAGACAACATTAATGATGTTTGGACAATAGATTAAACCAGAACAGACCTCTGAGCACAAGACATATCCATTTAAAGTCTCGGAATATGACTAACCACAGAGCTTTGAAGTTTTCACAGAAAACCCTACAGATAATCAAAAGTTTCCTACTACATCTGCATTCATTGTGTTGCCCAAACATGGATGGAAACACACTGATAGAAGAGGTCTCCTGCTGCTAGGCTTTGTAAAAGCACCAGCTCTCTTTGCTAGGAACAAGTCCCAGATGAGAATTACAGGGAACAAGCTCAGTGCAACACACTGACCTCTGGACCTCACAGATGTCTGCAGAAAGTGCAGTTTCTGGAGAAACAGAGGGGGAATTTGTATAGGCTGTATGTTCCTATAAGTCCAGACCTGTGTGGCTTCAACCAGAACTGATGCTCATGACAGCACAGCCCATGGCCAGCCTGCAGAGCTCCCACCAAACTGCTCAGGGGAAATGTTGGTCCTTGGCCAAGGGATTTCTGTGTGTGCTCCTCAGAGAAATGTTAATTTTTCATTTAAAAAGTGAACAAAATATTCATCTCACCCCACAAAGATCTGCAGACCTTCTCCAACCAGAGCTTTGAAGCAGCAGCATCAAATACATCTATGCCACTTGATAAAAGTTTGCGCAACTGTGAAGTGAACTCTAGCCTCTCATGATGGCTTACTCTCACATATTCCTATAATTCAGATTTTCCCTAATTACAAATTGTCCTTTTCATACCACTTGCCCAGTTTGTGGAGGCCATCTGAAATCCTGACCCTCTCTGCCAGGCTGCTGTGAGCTCTTCCCAGCTGGGGTTCATCTTCAGAGTGAATCTGCACTTTCCCTTTTCCATCCTCCAGGAAGTTAAGCAAGATGCCAAATAACATCAAACCAAAACCAGACTGTTGCAGAACCTCATCAGGCTCAGCATCCTGCTTTGTGAGCAAACCATCTCCAACTGGGGTCTTGCAATGGTGTTTTGGGCTATAAAACTCAAATGAGGCACTTTGGATGCCTTCTGTTTCCTTCCTCATACACAAGGCCAAGTGTACAGATGAGTGAACAACCAGGCTACATTTTCTGTGGTACCGTTTTGGCCATATTATGGCCACACACTGACCATGAGACCCTGAATCCAATGTCTGACCTGCACCTGTGTGCATCTGACCCCTACCAAACTTAAGAAATTAAATGATCTCCTAGTGCTCCATTAATGTGCATGTTGTTCCCTTTCCTACTTTATTCCCCTAGGTGGAAATCCTCAGTGGAAGAGACAAAAGCCCAAAGCCATGGCAGATGTCACTGGCACCACAGAAAACAACAGCCATGGATTTGTTGAAAGAGCCACAGGATGTACCTACAACGCTCTCCCACTTCTGCTTCCTCTCCCCACAGCCCTGGCAGGTGAGAGGCCATTCCACATTTCCCCTGTATACAGAAACCAGGAACTTTCTTGACTAATTAAAGAGAAGTTAATCCAAATGTGAGTTGTCATTGCACCCTCTTTCTCACTCAATCACCCTCCTGTGAAGCAAACCTCACATCCCTTTTGATCAGACCAGGATCTGCAGTCACCACCAATTTAGGGGCACATGAGCACAGGGCTGAGGACAACATGCTGGGAGCATCTCCTGCTTGCCCACGTGCCTGTGACCAGTGCAAGGCATCTGTGACCTTTCAGCTTATTAATATTAATGCCACTAATTGCAGCTGACAGGGCAATTGGGCTGAAAATCATCCAAAACAAAACAGGAACCAGCAACTGAGACGGATCGGTGAAACCAGCAGAGGCCTCGGTCAGTTGTTTGCAGAGTCAATTATCCACATCCCATGGAAAGTGCACTTCAAAAGGACGAGCTTCGGAAGGAGGAGGGAAGGAAATGTGATAGGGTCTATATTTGGCACTCTGATCTTCAAACGAGGCAAGATCATTTTATACATTTTTTCTATAAGGAGATCTTTTTCTCCTTTCTCTTCTTCAAACCAGATTGCTCCCTCCTTGTTCATTACAAAATATTTGTCTGAAAAATTTTGTTCTCAATCAGTTTATGCAACCCCCACAGCCTCTAAATCCTGCCTTTAATGATCCTGCTCTCAGCTGGCTTGCAGAGGGCTGGAGTGGAAGTGCTATAAACAATCTTCCCTGTGTCATGCTAGAAGAAAAGAATCCGGTTCCTTCTCTGCGCCGTGTCAGCCTTATGGGAAATGCACAATAAAGAGCAGTAACAATTTATTTTCATCATTAGATACTCCATAAGTAGAAAGCAAATAATGCATTTCTCAAGTGGTTGAGCTGATCTAAATAAACAATAGGGGAAAAATTACTCAGAGCAACATCTGAGCTATTCCTGTGATTCTTCACAAATCAAGTCCTTCCAGTTGCTCTTACCAAAAGAATGTAATAAACAGTAAAAACCGCCTAACAAGTTTGAAATGGAAGAGCTTTCAGGATGAGCATCCTCCATTCACCTGTGCAGGGGGACCACAGGAGGCTGTACACCAGCCCAATGTAGCCAGAGGAGGAAGATGCTCACAACTCTGAGGTCTTTCTATCCATCACAGATGCCTGGGAGGAGGCACCAGCTTTCCTCTGGTTGCCATTGCTGCATCTCCTCTTTTCCCTGGTGGGTTTGGGCTTTTCTTGTACTTTCCCCCACCTCTCACCCTGTGGAACAACATGAAAGCACGAGGTTTTTGGCACTCAGGACTCCCCTTAGGAGGGCAGCCCCTCCATGAAGCCCAGGGCTCCAGAATGGGAACTCAGAGAGGTTGGAGAAGGGGCTCAAGGAGAAGCTGTGGTTACACAGGGTCAGGCCATTATGCAACAGCACAGAGCACGGCAGCCCTGCCAAGCTCCAGGCAACCTGGAGCTCATTACAGATTAGTTAAGTCTTGGCCAAATTCAATAAGCCTGTTCACAAGCTTAAGGTTAAGTAAAGCCTGGCACCGAGGCAGGGGCTAAATAGTGCAAAAATGGAAAACCACCTTAAGAAAGAGCTCCCTGAAGACAGTCCCATATTGCACTCTGCTTGTGATTAGAGATTCTAATTACAAAGGTGAATGGTGAAGGCTTGAAATGGTGAGATTTTTTTTTTTCCAAAATAAGTGAGCCCACACATTCCCTCCTGGAAGGTACTTGCTGAGATTTGCTTTCAGGGGAACAGCTGGAAGTGTTTGTCTTGCAGCACATTTCCCAGGTCTGACCTCAGCATTTTCAGGATCCTGTGTGATGTGTAAGACGTGGAGTGCCAATGAATAATTATATATCCTTGGCATAATTATCTCTGCTCTCTATCTTTTTCCTATTTCTCCTTCCACCACTAAACCCTTCTGGCATGAGTTCTGAACTCCAGCTGTTTGCCTTGGATGCCAGTCCAAGCACACACCCAGAACGAGGTCCTGGTGTGGGTGCTGCAGATGTCCAGGCACACCATGAGGAGAAACCAGGAATGGTGCTCACAGCCTGGCCCCACCGTGCCATCCTCATCTGAACACTCAGTAAGATAAATTCCATTCCTCACCAGCCACTTGCTTACATTTCCCTCCTCCAAACTCTTAGCCCAGGGCAAGGTACAAGCCCAGAACTTCTGAGCTCCTGACTCCCCCACGGGCAAGTAAGCCCTGTCAGGCTGGTAACTCTCAGAGGTTGTGGTCTATCAGGTGACTGTTGGGTTTCCTAAACCAAATTCATTCCTACATAGCAATTAATTAATTTGGTTGGGTGTCCTAAACCAAATTAATTCCTACACAGGCTGGAGTGCTCTACAGCAGGGAAGGAGTGAAATTCTCCCCCCCAAAAGCCCCTGAAATACAAATTCTTCTCCTGCCTGCAGAATAAGCTCTGCCATAGTGTGGTGGTGACCAAACTCCCCCAAACACACATACAGCCCACAGCTTATCACACGAGAGCAGCATATTCACTTGTTAAAGGAAGGTTAGGCATGTTTGGCTTAAATGAAGTAAAATTTGGATGCCAAAGCACCACCAGGAATAGGTTTTTCAGCATCTCAGTGAGCAATTGCATATACACAGGGTTAACCATTCACATAGGAGCTGTGGATGTGCAGAGATGGGTGCAAAGCCATGAATGGTGCCCAATCCCCAAGGACTTTGTCTTTCTGTTCCCTCCACTCCCCCCATGCAAACACTGAAATTACTTAACAAACAGCACAGGATCATGTGATACAACAGCTCTGAAAGATGCTGTGCACCAGCACAGCCATGTTCTGGGTGGCTCTGGATTTCCTCAGTGAAGTGCTGGAAGTGCCAGAAAATGACACGGGTCCAGCTGACCACAGCCTCAGCCCTGCAGTGCCACACAGGCCAATGGGCACTGGAAATGGTGGATTGGCATAATCAAAGAGGCATGAAGAGGGCATCATGGTCACAAATAACACTTGAATCACCTTTCCCAACAGAGTGACTAATAAATCAATAAAAGCAGTGCAATCACAAGCCTCCACATCCCTCCATGCACACACACCTGGCTTCCTGTGTTTGGGCTCATTTAACAGCAGCATTAACAATCCCATTCCCAAGCTCTTCCAAGGCTGGCCTGTTCCTGCACCCAAGCCTCCACAACTACCCAGCTCCAGCTCCCAAGGTCCTCACAATATTTTTTCCCAGGCAAGTCCAACACTACCAGTGCTGATCCCAGGCACTGCCCTACAGCTGCCAGCCTGGAACAGGTCAGGTGCAGGCAGAAATGTATGAGAAAAATGTGGAAAGGTTGGGAAGGAAAACAGGCAGAGGGCAGTAATGCTGCAGGGGGAGAGAGGACAGTGTGGTGGTTTTCTCATGCTGCCAGTCCACTGCTCAGCTTGCTGTGGGCTGACACTCAACCTGCAGGATACACAAAGAGATTTTCACCAGAAAGTCCCAGTTCTCCAAGAGAATGGTGAGGGAACTGATGAGTCATGGAAGCAGAGGGAGTTGGGCAGCACAGCCGTGCTGACAAGAGCAGAGAATAAACATGACCTTTGCTGAACTTGTACAGGAATACAAAAATGTTCTAACACCTTCCAGGACATCTCCTGCTTCACCTGTGGATAGACAGGTTTTGACTGGAAGACTGGGAAGAAGCAGAAGGGAAAGAGAAGAGCTGCAGGGGAGCAGAGCATGAGGGGATGGGGCAAACTGATGAGATTGATGCCCCTGCCTCCTGTCAGCTACTGCTGGACTCACCACCCAGGGGACCACAAGCACCAAAGCCAGGCTGCCCTTTTCTGCAGCTCCAGTGCAAGCCCTGTGCCATGTGAGTCAGCATGCAGCACTGCACGTGTCCTGCAGCCAGGAGCACACCAGCTCCAGGCTGGACTCGTGGGCAGCAGCACAGCTCCATAGCTGGAGATGGGGCGTGTGCAGCCTAGCCCAGACAGAGAACAGCAAACACAGGATCATTCCCTCTCCATATGTCAAAATGATGTCATGACTCTGCTTCATCTCAGTCCTCAGGACCACTTCCTGCCTGCAGGCAGCTCCCACAGTCTCAGTATTTCTGCTTTAAGGATCTTAAACTGGGCAAGGGAAAAAATTAGAGAGGAATTTTTCTATTGGACGCATGCAGGTCAACGATTACGCAGTGATTAAAATGAAGATATTACACAATTAACATATAGCATGTGGCCACACTGACAGTGCAGAAAGGCTGCAGAGCATCTGCCTGAGCTGCCAGGGCACTGAGAGATGCAGGATGTGGGAGCTCCTCAGCTCCTGCCCTACCCCACCCCAGCCCATGTTGCTGTTGGCAGCCCTTAGCAGAAAGTATTGGGAGAGGAGGTAAGAATGCAAAGGGACTCAATTCCCTCTGTAATTTCACCCCTAAATGCCAGTTAAACACATTAATGATCAAAAGGGCTCAGAGTGACCACAGACCCCAAGCCACAGGGAGCAGAAGCAAAAGCAGCACCTCTGCCACTGCTGTGACCCCAGAATGTGTCAGCAAATTGGCACAGCCAGCATTGCCCCACTCCTCACAGCAAGCCAAAAGGCCAAACCAAAGCTGAGCAGCAAGAGGCAGCCCAAGGTGGGGAGAGAAGCTCATTGCTAATTTTCCATTTGTGAACAAATAAGCTCCTGTTTTATCATCAGCACTGGGGAGATTGTTTCATGAATCAGGACAAACACCACACTTACGTTTCAAATTCGTCAGAGCTGCACGTAGCAAAAATAGACAGGTTTTAGTGGGAAAAAAGTTTGGCAAGAGGGTAGTGAGGAGGAAAGATTAGAGCAAATTTAAAGAAAGCAGGGAAGGAGTTCCCTTGCCCAATACTTTCTCTGCACCCACAATAAAGCCAGCAAACCTAAAAAGAGAGAGTATGCACAGTCTGTAATTGCAGGAGCGAAAGCCACAGTTAAAACAATCTAAAAAGGCCAAGCCCTGAGAAAGGCAACTGGAATCCCTTATCTTTTGATGGAAAAGAATGTGCTCCCTGAGATTAATGACGTGTTTACCCGAAAGGAAATCGCCGCCCTTCTGAAGCAGCGAGTGTTTGTTCCTCCCCAGTCCCTGTGTTCTGCTCCGGAGCTGATCTCCCAAACCTCCTGTTTAAAGTCAGCACACAATGCAGCTTCCTGCTGCTGGGGGCTCCGGGGATCCCACCATTAACCCTGTCCCAAAACCACCGTCCGTGCACCTGAGCATCCCCACCCACAGCGGCAGGGACAAACCGGGATGTTTAAATGGCATTTAGGGCAGGAGCAGCACCGGGACGGGCGTCCCAATGCAGGGCATGAATCACCCCGGGCATACACAGGGCTCAGCCGAGCTGACAAATGGGCAAACTGGGGATGCTGACAGCGCTGCCGAGGGAAAGCTCTCTGGGCCATCTCTTCTCAAACTGATCAAGGGTTTGGCAGCTGTCCTGCAGGCCAGCCTGCTGCAGGATGCCTTGGGAAGAGGCTTGGCATCAGCAGTGCAATGCTCTGCTGTGTTAGAGGAGACCTGGGGGGACACGGGGTCCCTGCTCTGAATACCCTCATGTAAGCAAGAAAAACTGCAGCAGAATGGCCAGGGATGATCTGTTTGGGGAAACCCGGAGAAAAAAGCGTCATCGTCCCTTTGCATATTTATCCTCTTTGGTAACTGCACCCCCATCTCCCCACGGAGCATCCCAGCCAAGAGACCAGAGCACCTCCTCTCCCCAAAGGCAATGGACCTGCAGCTCTGGGTGCTAGCCAGCAGCTAAAAATAGCATAAAAGGCAGAATAAACAAAGGGAGCCGCTTAAATCTGTCTCCGATGTTTGTCTTTAGCTAATGGAGCAGTTTCCATGTGCAGGATGCTGTCACCTCTCTCAGATCAGGAGGCAGCCCATGCTGCCCCCAGGCACACCACATCTCCTGCAGGACTGACGGGGTGGGAGGAAATGCTAATTTCTGCCCAACTCCCCTGTGCCTGCTTTATCTCTGCCTCAGCTTCTGGGGAAAGTGGAAAACCACTAATGTACACAAGAGCACACTGGGAGCCTGCAGAGACAGCTCCTCATCACAAAGGCACTGCTTAAATAAAGGAAAACTTAGGAATGTGCCTGTGGCAGTGGCTAGCAGAGCTCTTTGGCTCTTACTCAGTCTCTACAGGTTGGTGGGATGTAATAATTTTTTCCAAAAAAAGCCACAAAATTAAAATTTTCTGCATTTCTGTTAGAAACTCTGAAATACTGGTTAGGAAAAAAAAAAGTAAAGGATTTTAACACAGGTGTTTCAACTTTTTAAATTCTTCTTATGTTATGCATTATTTAATGCTAAGCACTAGACTTGCTGTAATATATAAATCCTTCCATTACTATTTGATTTCTTTGATGTGGTATTTTCAGCCTGGTTTGTTCAATGGTATTCAAACCAGCTGGTGAAAATTATTTTATTCATTGCAAAGAGGACAAGAAGTGCAGTGTCCCTTGCCCCATCCTTCTTCCAGGAAAGCAGTTTTCATCAATGGGGTGCCATAATCAATTACAGAATGGTATTTCTTGGAAGTCGTGCCCAGAGAGCCCAGCTGTGGGAGAACTGCAGAACTTCTCCAGTGAAAAGCCCTGGGCTCCAGAGATCAGAATTTGGGCTGAGTCAAGGCACAACAATTGGAGGAAAATGAGTGGCAGTGCAGTGGTGATGACACACATCCTTTGGAGTGGCTCCCCTCCATCTCAGGGCTGCTCCATGAATTGTTTGGGACAAAGCCCAACCCATGCTGATCAGATCCCCATCTTTCAAAGGAAAGATGATTCAACTTAATCCACCAGATCCTGCCACGAGCCCTCTGCCATCCTCATGACTACAGCATCCCCTGCTCCCAGCTTCCCATGATAAATTATGGATATATTATCCACATGACAGTGGTACTTCAAAAGAAAACTATTCCTTTTGTTGACTTTTTGATTTTGTGTCTAAAAGGATACTTGTTTTCATTTTTGGAAGGTTTTCATTATCCTCTATACTCAACACACACACAGCTACAGCCTTAAGTCTGGCTTCAGAATGCAAATCAAACCAAACAGCATTGATTTTGGAAAGGTTGAGCAAGACGTTGTCACCTAAAAGAATTTTTCTGTTTACTTGTTTGAAACTATTAATTTAATTCTGTGTAAGTCATAGAATAGATTTTCCCTAAAAAATCAATTTTCAATGGACGCTTTTCCCCCTTTGAACCACTGAAAGAACCACTGAGCCACCATCGAGGTTAGTGAAGGCACAACCAGGATAAAATCCCTTACTTACAGACAAAAAAGGCCAAAAATTGTTAACACAAGCCAGGAGAGAGGATGAACAGCAGACAAGGAGCTATTTCCCACACAAAGTTTTCTCTTTAGCCTAGGAGAGGAATGCAAACTAGAAGTGAAGTGGCTGGAGGAAGAAACTAATATCTAGAAGTTATCTTAATAAATTAAATCCCTAAATAAGGAAAGCTGATTCAGGGCACAGATGAACTGTGACTGGAATTAAACACTGGGGGAATGAAAAAAAAGAAGAGGCAAAATATCCCCATCATTTGAAAACTATTATATGGTGGCACCAGAAAAAAGAGGGAAAAAAATCAATGCAATTAAATAAAGCTGTCCCATCCAAACACAGCAATGAGAAGAGAGGGAGAAATTGTGGGATGATATATATCCTCCTCAAACCAGTCTGTTTTATTGGTTCTGTAGTTGCTGCTGAAGGAGAGCTTGCACAGGAGGTTTTATGGGAGGGAGGGACGGAGGGGGAAAGCCCACATGAAGGCAGAATCTAACAAAGCCAGCCAGGGTATTTCAGGGTTTATTTACAAGTTCTAGGAAGATGAGCTTAGCATTGCTTCACAGGGAAACAGCAAAGCAATTAAAGGTTAAATCAATGTGTGCAAACCCTCCTGTGTGCATCAGGAACTCCATTACCTACTGAGCAAGCTTGAACCTGCAGCAACCTGAGCAAGCCCTCTGCTGGCTCCAGGAATGAACCTGGCCAGCCAGTACAGGACAGCACCATTCAGAGGCACATTTTAGGGCCTCATTTAGGGGAGGCCAGGGCTCTGCTCATCCCCAGCAGCTCATGGCACAGGGCTGCTCACTCCCATGGCTCAGCAGCCCTGAGAGGACTGAGCACCAGAGGCCTGCCAAGCAAGGCGGTTCAATGCAAAAGGAAGGACACCAGATTGTGCCAAGCCCTCCAGAGACCCCAGACAGTGGGTTTAGGCTGCAGGAAGAAGGGATAAACCTGGCATAGCTGTGACCAGAGCAGGGTCCCCAAGGATGCAGGGAAGGATCCACCTGTATAAATTTTTATGAGCAGATTAGATGCACACGGCATCCATTCCCAGTGCAGCCCAGTGGGTGCAGGAGGGCAGGACCCACAGACCCTGATCCCTCCTCCCCTCTTTCCCACCTCCTGGGAGATGCTCAGGAATCCCACCTGGGCTGGGCAGTGCAGGGACACAGCGGTGCCAGCCCCATCCCAGGGTGCAGCAGCTGTGCTGACACCTGAGCATCTGTCAGATATCAATTCTGCTGCTCCCCAGCACAGCCCCACTGCTGGATGTCCTCCAGCAGGGAAACACCGTGAAAACCAACTACAAACAGGGCTGCATCTCAGGCTAGCTGCTTTGGGTTTTCTTCTTCTAAATAAACTGCTTTAAATACCTGCTTCAGAGAACCTGGACAGAGCAGTGTAGCTTTCCTCTCACTATCTAAATAAGGCCTCTAACAATGTTATCACTTTCCAAAACACATCTGTCCCGCAGCTCCTAGCCCAGACAATTGGCAGGTAACCAGTTAATAAATGTCTTCGCCAGACTGTTGAATAGGCTGGCCCCGACTCAAGAGTGATGTCAGGGCCATTCAATGCACTATAATTGGAAAAAGCTGGGAAAAGCAATCCCATGTTTTTTAATAAATAAGGAGTGTATTAGCAGCCTCCTGCCTTTATTCACCACGGTGTGTACCTTGTTCAGTAGCAAAGTGGGATTTTAATTTGTTTTTTGCTGCTGCTCGTACGGTGATTTCTACTTGGGATTTGGTGCCAGTTTCCAGATGTGTCTCAGGCCAGGAAGTCAGCAATCAGCCTGGATAAAGCCTCTGGGATTTGCTGCAGATCATCTTTTGACACACACATCCTTCCTGCACCCTCTCTTAAGATATTGGGGCACACCCCTTGTGCCCAAAAATAAAATAAAACAACCCAGAGCCAAGCAGAAGCCCCAGATTAGGATGCTTTGATCACTTTCATATTCAATCTCTGGGAATATTTTTAATTAATTCAGTCCATCGAAGCCCCAGAGGCAGCATTTGAGGCATCTTTACAACACCAGAGTGTCTATATACATAAATCACCTCAACAATTGCAGGTTCCCTGTCTGCTGGAGCAGCTCCAGACAAAACTCATCTCCCACAAATCCTCGCCAGTGGTACCCACAGGACAGCATCAGCTCCCCAGCTCGGCCATAGAACACTGGAGGGGGATGAATCCTCCAGAGCACTTGTGAAGATGACAAATGAGTTTTCTGGGCACTGTGTGAGCAGCTTAGGGAAGCTGAAACCCAAGCGGGTGACATGAAGGATGTGGTTTGCATGGAAAATAATCCCAAGCAGAAGCACCCTGACAGCAACACGCCTTTCAAACCTCCCTGCATCTCTGAGAAAGGAGCTACCCAGATTTCCCAGCCTGAGGAGAGGGGTTTAGCCCCACAGAGCCAAGCTCCAGGCTCACCCCAGCCCCATGGTACCATCTTCTGCAGGACCGGGGAATCCCAGCCCAAGGGGACACAATTACCGAATTACTAACAAGATAATTTATTTCTCACCCCCACCAGGCATTTAAGAGGCTGTTGTTGGGCCTCTGGTGATTCCTTTCATCTCCCCATCAAAGCACAACCAAATTAACAGCAGCCCTGCTCCCAGAGCAGCTCTGCTCTCACAGGGCACCTGGGAGCCACTGCCAAAACAGGAAAGCAGGCGCCTCATTGAAAGGGAGTATTTGGGAGTCACCCTACACAAAAATTAGCAGAGATATGCTAGGAAAATAAAATAATGGGCATTAACAAATGGCTTATCTTCTTTTTTTTCCGTGACTCTAATGTTCAGGATGTGAAAAGGCCAAAAATGTTTCACATACTGTTCTGAGAAACTGGTCAGGGAGAGGAGCATCCTCTCCTCTACTTTCACTGCTCCTCCCAAAATAACTCAGGTTGATGTAGAGGTCTGGACCTCCATCATTAAAATACAGACACACACAAGCCAAAACAACCCTGCATTGCTGCTATGTTGCAGCCAGTGCTGGGTCTGGGTGATGGGCTGAGAAGTGGAGCACTGGCTGATTTCAATTCACCTGTGTTAGGTTTGCTAAAAACACTCACCTGTGCTAGGGAGAAAGGGAATAGGGATGTGTCCTGTCTGGAGGAGGAGCACAGGGGCCTCTGTTCCTGGAGGAGGGATGACTGGAAGCTTGGTGGGCAGAGGCAGCTCAAGGACGCTGGTTCCCACACAGAACAAGAGCCCCTCTCCTCCCTACCCACCCCTGGCAGAGATCCCAGCCTGGGATGTGACCAAGCCCCAGGGGAAGTGCCAGCTGAAGCCAAGGGAGGGTTTAGGATTAACTCCAAAAAATCAGCCAGTCCCACCCCACCCTGCAGGCAGCCTGGGGGCCAGGGACAGGGACAGGGCACCTGGCAGCAAGCAGGCTGGCAGCCCAGAGGGGTCAGCAGAGTCTGCACAAGTGACCCCGAGCAGTCCCTGCCTGCTGCAGGCTCTCAGCTCCCCCAGCCCAGCCGGCTCTTGGAGCAGGAGCAAGCCACAGCGAGAGAGAGGAAAAAAAAGGAGCAAGAGCAGCAGGAAGCCCTGCTGAGAAGCCCCCTTTTGTGTAAACATGCTCCGTCCTCAGACTAAAAATAAAGGCAAACCACAGGAAGGGAGTGAGAGCTTGGACAATATCCGATTTGGTGTGTGCCTGGGTGTGAGCCACGGGAATGGGGAGAAGAGCAGGGGACTCCACCCAGCCCAGCCACACAAAGGCAGCCAGTTAAGGCCTTTAAGATGGACAGGCATTCCTGGAGATTATTTAAACTCAAGCAACTGCTGCTTGGCAGATGTGCAGTCCCTTCATGTGTGTATGCAGCACTTGGAGATGTTAAGTGAGGGAAAAGGCAGGATGGCTGCACAAGGCCCATTTTACAGGGTCAGAGACTGAGACCCAAGGCTGTGAACTGAAACCCCATAAACCTGCCATAAAACAAGGACATGACCCAGACAAGCTGTCAGCCACGATGCAGCTCACAGCTCCAGCTTCAAAAACCCCTTCTCCCTGCATGCTGCCTTTGCATCTCAGCCCTGCTGCAGGCACAGAACCAAACTGAAAGCAGCAGCACGCTCCTGAGGGCTGGTCAGTGGAGCTCACACCCCAAGGGGGTCTCAAATGCTTCCCCTGATGCTGGGCTTTGGTGCTCTGCCCCCTGCCACTGTCACCAGCTGCCTCTGGAAGCTGGAGCTGCAGCACCACCTGCGTGTCCCACCTGCAGGCTCCTCGCAGCAGGGATGCTTTGCTGGTGGGTGCAATCCCAAGGGACAGACAGGCATCCATCCATCCATCCATCCATCCATCCATCCATCCATCCATCCATCCATCCATCCATCCATCCATCCATCCATCCATCCATCCATTCATGCTGCACAGAAAGCAGCACAGCGAGAGGAGGCTCCTCAGAGCCCAGCGCTCACGCTCGGTGCTGACACACCACTCAGAGGCTTTCTGGGGAAATGCAGCGCTCGGGAGGATCCCCCTGCCAGGCCGGAGGGAACAGCACTCCCAGGGTGTTTGGGAGCACCGATATCCTCAGCTGTCCCTGCCGGCTGTGCCCTGTCCCAGCCCAGGGCAGCTGCTCCGGGCTCCGGCACCATCGGCCCGATTGCTCCAGCACTGGGAGCCCTCCTGCTCTCCTTCAGTGAGCCTTGGCTGAGCTGCAGCCTCTGCCATGCTCAGCTGCCTCCTTTCCCTTCCTGTCGCTATTTTCTGTCAGAAGAAAATGACAGTGGAGGAAATCAAAGACACCTGTGGTGGCCTCTCCACTTGGGCATGTTTGCTGCTGACGTTTGTGTTCCTTTCATTCCTGCCTCCTGGTCCTGTGCCCACTTTCCTACTATCTGGTCTCACCTCAAGTATTCATCTTCTCTGCTATTAGAAAGGTCCACGAGGAGCACAACAAAAATTCAACACACTCCCCCCAGCCCTGTTTCCTCTAGAAAACAACTTCCTATGGAGCACAGCTGTTTGGAGCAGGTCACTTGCTTTCCCTGCAAAACAGCAACACAACTACCCCTGCTTCATTCTCATTTACAAGAATTGCTGAAACTCTCACAGGCTCTCATTTGGGGCATTTCCCACATGCTAAATATAACGTGTAAATGCCTTTCCATGAGGCTCTGTCTGGCAGGGGAGCAGCTGCTTCTGTCCCTGCACACAAAAGAAAGCAGCAGCACGAATGACACTTGTGCCATCGGTGCTAGGAATACCTGACCCCTCCTGCCACCCAGCCCAGCTGCTAATGAAAACCGAAGATCTTTCCTTAAACTCACTTTAGTGGGTCACTTGCCACCCCCAAGGCGCTGCTGGACACAGAGGAAGCCAAGAAAAAGGTGACACCTTCTGTTTACTCAGCTAATTGCACTTCATTATTGCCCTGAAACGTGTTAGCAAGCAGACAGGAGAAAGGGAGCAGGACTTGGTGCGAGCAGGGCTGCAGGAGGGAGCCCTGAACATCCCCTTGCCCGAGCTGGAGCTGTCACTGCAGGCTGGACTCAGTCTGGGAAAAGTTATGGGGAAATTCCTTCCCACTCAGGGGTCCTTGATTTCCTACCCATGGGTCCTGGAACTCCCACCCATGGGTCCTGGAAACCCCAGCACCACCTGCCCTCCCCCAGCTCCCTGCTGGAGCCCCAGCACAGCCCAGGCCAGCACAACCCAGCACAGCCCTGGGCAGGTCCTGGAGCCCCAGCACACCCAGCAGAGTGCTCAGCACAAACAGGGTCTGAGGGACCTCAGAGGTGCCCACACAAGATCCCCAGAGCTCAAATTCACAATCCTCATTTTCACAGGCACAGTGCTGAGTCAGGCAGCAGAAGGCTACAAAGAACGCTGCAGACACAGATGCTCTCTGTTGTTACAAAACCTCCAAGTATCTTCCAAGGTCTGGAAGACACAGATATTTTGCTAAGTTTTAAAAAATCCTTACGTAAAGTTATCGTCTTCATACTTCTCAGCTTGGCAATCATATGGTGACATTTGTTAATCATCAGTGACAAGTTTTAAATAAACTATCCAGTGTCATGTCCTAAGCTTTTCTTTCAGAATCATTCCATTTATGTATGCTATGACTTAAGAATGGCTTAAACTCTATTTAATTGCTTTTTTCCTTAAGACCTTTTCTGAAGCCCTGGCCCCCTCTTTTTCTTTCCTGAAACTGCTTCAGAAGTATCAGAAAGTATATCAGAAACATAACAGGAGCACAAATTGAGAGCTCAATCCCTGGGGTTAAACACCTAAATTAATAAGGCATCTTCAGTGATGCTCTGGAAACGCTCCTTGCAAAATAATGGGTTGTCTCCAATAGATCAGTACCAAAGGACAGGGGACACATCTGGAAGCTCTGAACTCTACCACTGTCCAAGTGAGAGTCACTGCACAAACACAGCTAAGGAGAAAACCCCAGGGAATGAATGCCTGCTGACCCCCAAGCAATGAACCCCCAGCTTTACCTGGATCAAGGTGTGTAAAGGACCCAATGACAAAGTCCAGTGTGGAGACAGCCAGCAGGAAGAGCAGCAGGAGCTGCAGCCTGATGATCCACTTCACCCCAGCCAGGTTGATCCCCAGCAGGCCCAGCAGGACAGCCAGGGAGACGCCACGCACTGCCCAGATGTTGCTGAGGCTCAGCACCCCTGCAATGGACTCTGCAAAGCCAGTGATGTACATGGCACCTGCAACACACTGAGGGACACGGCTCTGTCAGTGCCCCACCGAGAAAAGGGATCCCATCCACAGCCCCATGCTGGGCTCTGTTCAGACAGACAGACGGACAGACATTGGCTGTCACAGTGCAATCTTTAATGTTACTGCCACCGCCAAGGCAGCAGAGCTGCTGCCCAGGCAGACAGGTGAGTCTGGGTTCTACTGTCACATCTACCCTCTATCAACACTCCAGGAGAAACCACACTGGCTTCTCTGAGAGAGAAAAGGATGAGCCAACTTCTGTTTCTCCCCCTCTTCTGTTTCTCCCCTTCTTCTGTTTCTCTGGAGGAAAGGGTCCCAGCTCAACACCTGCCTGAAGTAGCAGGTTTTTTTCCCCTTCACTGCCTCCTGGGGTTATTTTAACTCAGTGTTTAGTTTGGATGCAAACCCTGATGTTTCACCAGCTCCCCATCTGGCTGCGGGAATGGAGCCTGCCCTCTGGGGGAGAGCACATTGTGTGAGCCACATCCCAGGACATGTCCCTGTTTGCCTTGCAGCAGGACAGGCCACACACTCTGCCCTGGGGGCTGAGATCCTCAGGACGGGACATCTGCAGCACAGGCTCAAACACACTGCAGCACAACCCAAAACACCAGGAGAGTTCACTCCAGAAATTCCTGCTAGCTGACATTCCAGCAACAGCCCTTCCAGCGCCTGGCATCCCTGGAAAACCAGGGCAGGGCAGACAGCTGCAGTGATATGGCTGCTGGGACCTTGGGGGTGCAACCCCAGCACCCTGGGCACAGCTGAGGGATGTGGAAGGGACACAGGACAGCAAGAGAGAGCCCCCATTGACTGCAGATCCCCACCTGGGACTGACCCAGCACTGCCCACTGAGGGAGCAGCACAGCCTGGCTCATACCAGGAGCTGCAGGGTCGTGAGGTTTTCAGCAAGGCTGGTGGCAAGCAGATGTTCAGATGGGCACCTACAACTTGGAGATCCTGGGGGATTCCCTTGCATCACAGGCAGGCAGATCAGGGAGCTGCACTCTCAGAGTTTTCCTCTGCAGGACATGGCCAGGATTCCCACTGACCCCAGGGAGAGCAGGGAACAGGGCTGCCCCATCTCTGGCAGCAGCTGCCTCATGGCAGAGCTTACAGCACCCCTGAGCATCCTGAGCAGAGCATCAGGCTGCTCCTGGTGCAGGGCACGCTGGGCACAAAGCAGGGCTGAGAGAGGAAAGGCATCAGCAGCTTTGGGGAGCAGGCAAAGTGATTTTAGTGAGCTGCCAGCCCCTGTGCACAGGGGATGCCAAGGCAGGGCCAGGGCTGCTGCAGCTCAGCTTTTACGACCCTCAGGACAGACTGCAGCCTGACTGCTTTCCCAGATGGGGTCCTCTCAGAGAGCAGGAGTGGAAAATCTGACAGGGAGGATTCTCATGTGTGGCCCATTTCCATATCTTGGCTTGTGACTGGGTTCAGTTCGTGTTTTATGGACACTTGCTGTTAATCTGGAGTGAAAGGAGAAGAGGGGATTATTTTTGGTTTGGGGGCTGTTCAGGAGTTTTGGAGATTGCTGTAAGCCAGTCAGTTAAAAACAAATCTCCATAAAAATGCTTCTCTGCTCACCACATCACCACATTTTTTATACTGTTCATAACATCTTTATGGGGGGAGAGGGTTAAGTTACTGCAGGTTTAAGTGATTATTTTCCATTCTTTTTGTAGACTGCTTGTGTATTTTTGTGCCTCACCACCCCAGCAGCTCCTTGGGATTGTTCAGAAAATGCAGAACTGTGACTTTTGGCTCACAAGGAGTCAATTATCTGTGGCCCTTACCCTGCCCAGCTCCACTTGTGCTGGCTCCCACAGGGAAGCAGCCAAGGCCTGCCCAATCCCTGAGGGCACATGGAGCATGCCAATGCCAACCTGCCAGCCCACAGCCTCTCATGAGCTTTGCTTGGCCACCCTGACCTCTCCTGCTTGGTTTAATTTCAGTTTCCTGCCAGCAAGGGCATGTCCTGGCAATGGGGTAATTTGGGAAGGGAGGACATGTCCTGCAGAGCTTGTCCAGACACTCAGCTCCTCCACCAGGGCGCCCATGCCAGGCAGCACATTGCCATGCTCAGGCTTGCTCCTGGGGAGCAGCGTGGGCTCAGAGCTCCCTGTGCTGCTCTCCCATGCTGCACTACCCAGATTTTACCTGAAGCATTACTTTCTGCAGCAGGACAGCACGAGATTAATGTCTGCATTGCAAAGTTTACAAATTCTCTTTGAGTAATTTCTTAAAATTACCTGGCCAAAAATGTAAAGGAGGCCAATGGTGCCCCCGACTTGACCTCCAAGGACAGTAGAGATCATGGAGTAGACTCCCCCACTTCCAATGCTGCACTTCTCACACACCCCAATTCCAGACAAGACTGTCACCAGGGCAACCAGAATGACAAAGGACACCAGAAACATGCCCATTACAATGCCAGTGTTTCCCTGGAATGAAAAAAAAAAAAAAACCAAATAAAGATTAATTCACACCAATCTGCTGGGACAGAATAAGAACCTACCCACTTTAGTCACTGGTGATCCATGGATCTGGAGTCATTACAGATTAAAAGAAACACACACGGACCCCCCTACTTGTCTAATTAATGTAATTGATTGCCACATTTAGAGCCTTTATTAACACCCCTTTGATGAGAACCTTGTCCTGCAGCCTGGGGCTGGGCAGACCTTTGCATGAGCAGGTTCTGCCCTGTAAATGGGCTCCTCCATGAATCACTGATTTTGTCCACTGGTTTAAAAGGAATGAGGTCAAACAGTGATTCAGCCACCACAGTCAGGGCATCACTGCCTGTCTGCATGGTTTAGAATGACATGCTTCAAAAAAAAAAAAAAAACCAAAACATTTTCATAACAAAAAGCAGTTCCAAAATTGGGAACTGGGATTTGCAGCGACTGATTTATTAACAGCATCAAGCTTGCATTTTAATTTTTCAGAACATTTACCTTTGAAAGCTCTGATCCCTGCAAACAATGAGATGCCAAAGAACAAACCCCAAAGGCAAGGCAGCGTGGAAGATAAATCATGCTCTCCCAAAGCAGAATGCACCAGCAGCCCTTATCTGCAGGGTGTGCTCAGGGGCAGGTGGCTCTCGCCCTGCCTGGGCTCTGGAGACTTTTCTGCACAGGATTCAGCCCCATGATAAAAATCCAACCCTTCCTGCTTGGGGCAGAGGGAGGGCTGCAGGAGGAGCTGCTGTGCCCATCACTGTGTGGCAAAGAGAAAAAGTCTCTGAACAAACACAGCTGCAGGTCCCCATTGGTGGCTTTAAACACCAGCACAACCCTTTCTTTGGAGGAGTTCAGTTTGCCATTTAGGGTCAGATTTTCAGAAGGAAAAGGTGCTTGGTACCTCCAAAAGAATTCAAGAACTCTTCTGAGCTCAGGGCCTTCCCACTCACTTGCACTGTAATTTATTTTCCAGGGTCAGGAGTTTTCCCCCGTGCTCCAGCCCACCTTCCCCTGCTGACAAATCACTCAGGCCAGTGCACAGCAGTCTGAAGGCTCCTCCAGTGCCCAGTGCTTTGTTAACATCTGGCTCCCCTTCCTTTGACTCCTATTCCAAGCCATGTCCATATCCCCTCTCTCCAACCCTGCTCCAGCAATGCTCATCTCTGAGGTCGCACTGGCCATGATGGGGTTTTTATCACCATTGCTTCCCTGCTCTGGGGTTGGTTGAAATCCCAGATTCTTTTTTTTCCTTTTCTCTTTTTTTTTTGTGAAAAAAACAGACACATATCCAGGATGTTGGTATCATCATAAAGTCCTATTTTGGCTCAGCATCCTGCTGCCTGTGACAGGGCTGTTATCTGGTCAGTGGGGAGCAGAGCCAAGGATTGCTATAAACACAGCTGTGGTTGGGTCAGCACCACAGCCCACCCAAACCCCATGCTCCTTTTTAAAAGGACAATTGTTCTTTTTCTTCAGCTGCTTACCCCAGGTTAAATGGTTAATAAACATTATATGCTTCAGTTAAAAAATAAATTAAAAAAAAGCAAACATATGCAAACATTCACTTAGCCTTGGGCTTTTTCAGAAAGGTGGTACCAGGCTATGGCAGCTGTTAATGGGCAAACCAATGGTTCCTACAGAATAAAGGGGGAAGGCTGGGCTCACAGCAACAATAGCAAGCAGAGAAAGTGGGAAGGAAAAGCCCCCATTAAGCAGTGATGCTTATTTATGCATGCACGCTGGAAGGGGTTAGTGCAGCAGCAATCCCTGTTGAACATTTCAGCAAGATTTGGTCCTCTGGAACTGCAGAGCTTCACCAGCCCCAGCTCTGGAAATTTATAGCAAAAGCCTGACTCTGGGAATAGCTTGACATATGACTGTTCTCTGCCAGGGGAGCTCTGTGCCAGCCCTGACTTCTCCTCCCTTCCCTTTCATGCTAGCTTCCAGCTGGTTCTGGTTTTCTTTCATTTACTGGCTTTGTTTATATTTGTGTTTGCTCCAGAAGTAACTTGCTTTCAAAGGAGATGTGGAGGAAATAAAATCAGAAGGAAAAGGAAGCTAAAAAATAATCCCAACTTCTCCACCACAGCAACTGCAGCTCCCCTCAACACCTCCAGCAAAGCCATTTCCAGTGCAGAGTGCAAGTGTCCTCCTGCTCCTTTTGGAAGGTGCCCACCATGCCAGTGACAAAAACTCTGCCTGAAGCTCAAATCCCATCCATCTCTGGGGAAGCTTTTCTTCTTCTAAGAGGAAATTTTGAGGCATAATACAGTATTTTGCATCAGGAGGGGACAGCATTCCAGGCTCTGACTCTCAGAGATGCTATTAAGGACTCAGCAGTGGAAGATCCTTTGATAGCAATGACAATTTGACCTGACTGAGGATTCCCCATTCAAAAACTCGGGAACTCCAGCACTGGCATGTTTGGAATAGAGCTCCTTCAGTGGTGTTGGGAGGATGGGTGAGTGGCTTAACCTGGAAAAGTGTTAATTTCTCCTCAACAATACGACACAAGAGTGTCCCTGTTCATTATCAAGGTTGGCTGCTGTATTTTCCTTTCTCTTTCTGAAAGCTGAGGTAGGAAACCACTCACAAAGGTCACTTCAGCTGCACATTTTAGTGGAACTTTTTGAACAGCTACAAAATACCAGAGGGCATGAGCAACATCTGTAACAAAGAGCATAGAATCCAAAACCCTTGGGTGGTGATGGGGATAAAAAGGCAAGGGAGGGCAGAGGAAAATGTCTGTTCAAACATTCAACCAAGTCAGCACTTGCTCACCACAAGCCATCCCGTCCTCAGGAAAAGAACCACTCCAAAAATGTTGATCATGCAGGAGGTGAAGACCCCATCCCACGTTCCAAAGAGCACTGGCTCCCATACAAACAGCTGGATCTTCCACCAGGGCTTGGTCTGTGTTTGAGATACCTAGAGAAAAGCAAAGCCTGGGGTTACCTCTCATGTTTGATGGTACCAACAGGGGGATGGACACCAACAGCTGCTGATACACTGCTTTGCTGCAAGCTGTCCCTAAGATAAGGGGCTGTCAGGCTGTTGGGATATCTGAGCCCTGAAAGAGATGGCTCCTACAATTCCCTGTTTATATTCTTGTAGGATAATCAGCAACAGAGCCCTGCTGAGCCTCAGTGAATTAATCCAAATGCATCAACTAAAAACACCATTCCAGGGGTCCTTCCCAGAGCCTGCAGCTACACACTCTGCTTCTCCTCCTGTCCCTTCCAAACTCTCCACCAAGGCAGGCAGGGCTCTCAGTGCATGGGGGAAGTCCCTTAGAGGATATGACAAAGCAGCTGGGACCAACAGAGTAGATTAAGATGGTTTTCCCATCACAGCCATATCTGATCAGGACCCTTTGCTTCTCGAGGAGACATGGGGGTCTTGGGGCACAGCGATTTTCCAGAGCTGCTGGAACCAAGATCTGAAATTCCAGGGAAACTGCAGTTTTCCTATGGAACTCCTTCCTCTTGCCCTCTGGAAATCAACTCCTCTTTCCTTTTCTAAGTCATACACCCCAGACATACACACTAAAACAAAGGGCAGTTCTGTTACTTCACTCCTGTTCCCTTGCACAGAGGTGACCAGGAGTGCAGAGGCCATGGAGATGGAAATCTGGGAAAGGAGCTGGCTCTGTGACATACCTGCTGTGCTTCCTCATGGAAGAGCTCCTGCACGTATCCCTCACTGCGGGCACCACTGCAGCTGAACATCTTCTCCTGGGCTCTGCCTGCCCAAAGCTCAGCTCTAGCACAGCCTCAGCCCAAGCTGCTCTGGCAGGGAGCTCAGCTCAGTCCAATTCCTGCAGGGCTGGCTCCTCCGTGGTGGAAGATTCATGGTTTTATCCCAGCCTCCCTGTGGAAGCAGGACAGATGAAAGACACAACTGCTGCTTTCTCAGTCTGCCAAAGCACAGGGCATTGTCCACACAGTCAACAAACACCAGCTGGTAGCAGATGCTGAACCAGAGGGACACCACAGCGAGCAAAGAGCAAGGCTCCCCCAGCACAGGCTCCACCATCAGCCACACATTTAACAGCCCTTGGTAGCCTTTTCCAAACCTAACCCCAGCATCCTGCAGCACTGGCTCCACAGCTCCACAGCGTTGCCTGCAAAATGCATTTCCTCTCCTTGGTTTTAAATCTGGTGCCTGGTAATGTCATTGCATGCTCCTGTGCTCCAGTGACACAGGACACATGGATTATTCACTTCCCAGCACCACTCATCACTTCACTGCCTTGACCACATCAGCCTCAGCTGTGCCTTTTGTGCACCAAGGTCCTGCCTTGTATATTCAGTGTATCAGTCACCCCCAGTCTCCCACACCAAGTGTCAAGAGAGACCTTTTGGCTCTTCCTCAGTGCAGTGCACCATGCCTGGGTAAGACAAAGAGGGCTGCAGCCAGAGGGGAGCAGGACTTGTTCCTCAAATGTGGAGAGGGCAGCTTGTCTGGATCACTGGCTCTCCTGGGCCAGGTGATTTGCTGGCCAGCTGAGCCCTCATGCTTACAGGAACCAACCATGATCACACAAGGCTTGTACCAAGGGCTGGACACCTTCCCTGAGAGCAGAGACCAAATTAATCACAGGGCAGGAACCCAACAGAAACATGCTTTGCCTATTGCACAGAGTCATACAGAAACTGCCTTGTGTCATTCAGGATTTCTGCACCAGGGTCTGAGTGCCTTTCACCACCCTGCCCCTATTACTCTGCTTTGAGATGCCCAGTATTAAATAACCAAAGCAGGTGCTGCTGCACCACAGTGTTCCAGTGGCAGAAGGTCTCCTGCAGCAGGGCTGCAATGGCCAGCACAGGAGGTTTTCTCTGCCCTGCCCACATGGGCAGTTAAGCAGCACCAAAGCCATGAGAGTTCATGGATGCTCTGCTGCTGTCCCCACATTTCTTGAAGCAAATAACCCTTCACAATATCACAAATGGGGGAGACTGGGGCTTCAAGCAGGGCAAAAGCAGCAGGAGCAGGTGAACTCTAAAGAAACAAAGCTCATGGTTTTTGTTTGTTTGTTGCTTTTTTTCAAATAGCCAAAGTAATAAAAAATGGAAGAAAATACAAAACATGAAACAAGATTACAATTGAATAGCCATATTCTCCTAAGAATCCCCAGTGCAGTCCTTCCTTTACTCTCACTCAGTAAAGCATTCTCTGGGGTCACACAACCCAGTGTGCCACAGCAGGCCCATCTAGATGTGGAGAATACAGGCTGCAGCTCTGCAGCCCCCTGCTCTCCTAAACCACTCCAAGGGAGTCAGAAGGAGATGGCTCCAACCCAGCTCAGGGCTGAAGTGACTCCCTCAGTGTGCCTGGTGTGTGACATTACATGGATAGGGGTGATGCACCCATATTACCCACCTGAAACTTGCAAAATGCTAAAAGAAGGGCTGCACACATGGATTTTAGACCTGAAGCACACCTAGCAAGAAATATTACCTGCCTAGACATTTAAATCCCCTTATCTCACTATTTCCTTCCTTTTTCTCTGCTTTAAAACCCTTTTACTGTCCTGCACTCTAGAGCCCTTTCTGCTCAGCTACTGCTCACCTTGCTATAAGATCTTCCTCCTCCACAATCCCAGGAAATTGCCTCTGCACTGCTCCTCTGTGGCATTTCCAACTGCCCAAAAATCTCATTACCCAATTCTGTAATTATTTACATCCCACCACAACTCCTGGATCCATTGGTCCCTGCAAGGCAGCCAAGGCAGACACAGGAGGGGGTGTAAAGCACAGGAGTGGGAGCTGAACAAATGCATTCACAGTCACATCCCAATCCATGGACATGCAAGTGTTTCTGCAATTCAGGGTCTGTGAGTGGAAAGCCCTTGGGGCAGGCACCCTCCTCTTGCCCCACACAGCACTCTATCAGCACAGGGATATTTTTGGGTGCTATTTTTTATCTTGGTCACCAACCCCAAGGAGGCTTGTTCTGCTATACACACCAGCAGGAAAAATAAACTAAACAGACTCAATTTTCCTCTAATATAAGTGAGCCTCTAACTTGAAAGCAAATTGCTGTTATTTTTCCTGAAGTTTCTGCCAAATACACTAGCCAATCTATAAATTAAACACAAAGGTCTGTTTTAATCTTTCCATACCATTTAGCGCTCAAGAGAGCAGAAGAGCATTAGCAAACCTCGCAGAAACATTACAAAGGCTCATCTCCTTTTCCTGCAACACTTCTATATTTAATTGCAAAACCAGATTCCTATATAGATGAAATTTCTGTGCCCTGCATATCCTTTCAAAGCACTATTTTATTAATCATCGCATTAAAGCTGCTTCTGAGCTAAGCGTCGCTGCTCTGGCTGGTTTCGAAGAGGAAAGGTTAACGCCTTCCCAAGCACAACTGCGTGTGGTCCCACGGCCTCCGGAGCCAGAGGAGGCTCCTCAAGCCTCTCCTCCCAAGGGACACAGCAGCCAACAGTGTTTTAGTTTTAATCAGTCCCTTCGACTCCTCTCCGGGTCAAGTTCTCAAAAACACCTAATTTAGGAGTCTTTTAGGAAAGGGGAATTAAAGGGAAATGAAGCGGTCGGCAGCGCAGCAGAGGTAACGCCACGCAGAGCGGCGCTGGGCTGTTCCAAGTTACTAATTTACTGCACCGGCCGGGCAATTACCGAGCTCGTTTTGTTTTCACATATCTCCGCAGAGCGACGAGGGCTGCGGAACACCAGACGTGGGAAGCGAGCCCGGATTCTCTCCAGCAACTTCAGCTTTCCGGAGAGTTCGGTTTGGCGAGGCCACGGCGCTGCCCGCACCTGGGGGCTGCGGCCACACCGGGCTGCGCGCCCCGCCCGGGCACCGCTCCCACCCACCCGTTCTCTCTGTTTGCTTTGTCCTTTTTAAAATTCTTATTTTCTCAAATTTTCCATTTCCCCCTCTTTTTTTTTTTTTTTTTCTTCCTTTTTGTTTCCCTGGTTTTTTACTTTTTTTCCTCTTCTATTTCCTTTTTTCTGGTTTTATCTCACCTTTCCTTTTTAAACTCCCTCCGCACGCCCTTATTAGCCTTTTTTCCTTTTGGCGGGGGAGCTCTTTTCCACCATTTTTTATGCCCCCACCACGGTTTTAATTTTTTAGCTTTGCTCCCCCCCGATTACCTCCCTCCTTCCCTCCCTCCGCCCCGGCCGAGCCGCGCAGCACCGGGGGGAGCAGCGGGCGAAGCCGAGCCGAGCCCGGCGCCGCCTGCGGGGCTCAGCCCGGGTCCCCGCGGTGCCGACCCCACTCACCTGGCGGCTCCCGGACCCTCCCTCCTTCCCTCTCTCCCTCCTTCCCGCCGGGTCCCGCGGCGCCGCCTCCTGCTGGGGCGGCCCCGGGCGCTGCCACGTCTGCCCGGGCACCGCGCCCGCCCCGCGGCGGCACCGGCACCTGCCCGGCCCGGACCGGCATCGGCACCTGCCCGACCCGGACCGGCACCTGCCCGACCCGGACCGGCACCGGCACCGCGCCCGCCCCGCACCGGCACCGGCACCTGCCCGGCCCGGACCGGCACCGGCACCTGCCCGACCCGGACCGGCACCGGCACCGCGCCCGCCCCGCACCGGCACCGGCACCTGCCCGGCCCGGACCGGCATCGGCACCTGCCCGGGCACCGCGCCCGCCCCGCGGCGGCACCGGCACCTGCCCGACCCGGACCGGACCCAGCCGTGCCCGGGACACGCCAGCTCCGGGAGCGCCGAGCGTGGGGAACAGAAATCATCGGGGCCAGGAGCAGATTGCCACTCAAGCTGCAGTTCTCGGGAGCCTGATAAAATAAGTGAATAAATGAGCAAATTCACAGCTGCTCGAGGAAATGCTGGCTGCGGTGAAAGGGGGTCTGGCTCTGAACAGGAGCGGCTGCAGCGATGTTTCAACAGGAGCTTGATCCAGTCAAACTTCCCAGTCCTAGGCTGCCAAGAAATTCTGTGACTCTGCACAGGCAAAGCTCCACCTGAATTAAAGGCAGGAATTTTGGATATTCTCAATATAAAGAGGATCATATCTATAGCCAGCCACCCTTCCTTAGAGCTCGTGTAGCACACTTCAATTTAATTTACTTCCAAAATGGGATAGAGCCATTTCAATTTTCAAAAAGATCCATACAAGACATTCATGTAATCCAGCGAACCTGTTTTGATTTTTCTTGCAGAGCCAAAGTGTGAACAAGCCTCTACTCTTGAATAAAACCACAAATTTCTGTGAGTGGCAGAAAAGGAAAGCAAGAGTTCAGAGAAGACAGATGACTTCTCAAAGGAGGATGAAGCCTTAGGAAACCACAGAATGTCTGGGGTTCAAAGAGACCTTAAGATCACCTGATTCCAGCTGCCCTGCTTTGGGCAGACACTTTTCACCAGGTTGCTCAAAGCCCTGTCCAACCTGACCTTGAACACTTCCAGGGATGGGGCATCCACACAGCTTCACTGGCCAACCTGTCCCAGTGCCTCACCACCATCCCAGTAAAGAATTTCTTCCCAGTATATAACATAAACCTGTTCTCTTTCCATTTGAAGCCATTCCCCTTTGCCCTGTCACTACATGCTCTTGCAGTGTTCCCTTTAAGCTCCCTTCAGGTGCTGGAAGGCTGCAATTAGGTCACCCCTAAGTGTCTTTCCCAAGATGAACAATCCCAATCCTATGAATAGCTCCCTGGATATCCCATTCCTGGAATATTTGGAAACTCTCCTCCACTCCCTTCTTTTTATATTCTACAGCTACCAGGGAACAGGTTCAGCCAGATTCTCCCATCATGAGGGCCAGTGAAAAGCCTGAAATAAGTACCTTGAATTTGTTGCAGCAGTTGTGAAGAGTCACTAATTCCCTGAGGACCAAGCCCTGTAGCCTGCCCACAGGCACTTCCACACACATGTGCACACCTGGCAAGTGCTAAAGAAGTTTCTTGAGCCAGCTGCTACTGGCACTTGCCACTGCTGAACACTCCTTTGGGAAATCCTACCTCTGCACTGGGAAGAACCACAGGAGAAAACCAGTAAAAGGTGTTTCTTCAAGGACTGACACATTAAAATCACCAAGCACTGCTAAGAAGCACTTTCAGAAATGTTCAGTGTTAATCTCTGTCTGTTCCTATTTTAGTCATGGCAATTTTCAACATTCTCCTGCTTGTCAAGAGAATCCTTCCAAGAGCCCTCCTTCAGCAGGGCTGTGTGCATTTCAGAACCAGGGTCTTCATGTAAGTGTTACTCCACACCACTTTAAGGCCTTCCAAGAAAACTATCACAAATTGAGAAAGTTTTCTAAAAGGCCTAATTAAAATTCTCTCTCATCATGCTGAGTACCTTAGCTCTACAGGGAATAAATGGGGAGAAAAATGAAACTAAGAGTTAAAATTGTTTTCTCAAAGTCCAAATCTCAAGTGCTTTCAGGGCTAGCAAAGGACACTGAATTCCACAGACCTGCTGGAATCCTCTCCCTCAAGTTACAAAGGTCCTGGGGCAGATGGAGCCATCCAAAGCCTGGCAGACCCACACACTGGACATCCTGAACCATGATTTGAGAAGACTTTTGATGGTCCATGTGGTGTCACTGACTGGAAATTGCTCCAGGGAATGGAGTCTGGAAATGGATTTAGGAGAGTGAAGAGGGTGACAAAAGGTTGGGACAGAACAGGTATGGGAACAACAGAGGTGTCAAAGATACAAACAGGGCCTCCAGAAAGAGGGAAACAGCAGTGCAGAGCTCAGTCAGCAAGAGAAGATGAGAATTTGAAACATCCACAAGTCTGAGCCATCCTGTGAAACGTGGAAAGGATTGATTCTTAATAGGATGAATATTAATTGTCACCTACCTCATCATCATCTTCAGCTGCCAGACATACACATCTTATGTGCAATTTCCATGTACACACACAGCACAAACTGTGAATAAACTACCCAGTTTAGATAATCATATCACTTAATGACCCTACAAACCCCATAAAATGGGCTATGACACATAGAGAATGTTCTCAGTCTAAATTTAAGAGACGTCTTCAAGTTCACTCACAGCTGCAAACTGTAAAATACTTAACTTTTAAAACAGATTTTTACCTGGTGATATTCAGTGTGTGTTATATCAGTTATCAACATAATACCTGAGCATCACTACAAACAACACTCTTGATTCAGTTCCTTAAAATGGATTTTCAGGCAACAACTCTGTGAGAGCCAATACTGCCAAAGTACATTTCCACACCTGCTGTGGGGACTCACACTGTCCTTATGGCTCATTTTCAAGTAGCTGCAACATCCATCACTCTAGCTACGTGTTTGACTTGGAGTTTTATCAATCATCCTGTTCTCTTCCTCTAAGGGAACAGAGGGAGTCCCAAAGAAAACTCCCCTTCCAGAGTCCTGGTTTGCAGGAAAAGATCACTTTGTCCCACTGGTACCCTTGTACTTGCTTATGTCTTTCTGAGCTGTATCTTAAGCTGTTCTGCCTACACTAGCTTTTTAACAAAGATGATTTCAGGAACTGGCAAGGAGAAATGGAAGAAAACACAGGACTTGAGAGAAAACAAGCAAGTCATCCTTTGAGCTTCTGATGCCATCCTCTGTTTTGCTGTTGCATGTCACTGCATGGTCGAGACAACCTCGCAATTACCCTGAACATTCCAGCACTCACAGCGTTGCTTTATCCTCTCATGGCTCAGTTTATCCTGTGACAAGACTGATTAAGGATGTGCTGCTCCTGAAGAGCTTTCAGAGTAAAATACTTACACATTTTGAACAGTCATTCACAATACAACAGAGAAGTGTTTCTTTATAATTTACACACCTAAAGTAATGGATCCTTTTGGTTTCATTTGGGCCAGGCTAGTGCTTTTGATCTAACAAAAGCTGTTACTTCTGCCTCTGTGAAATGGCACTAATGATCACATCTGACAATGAAAACAAAAATTTTATGCGAATAAAAGTGAAAATTAATGTGTTCAGTGGTACTGCTTGTCTTTCCATAGCTGCTGACAAGGTATCACCTCCTCTAAATGAAGGCAGCTGCATACAAGCTACTGCCAAGGCACTGATCTATCTAAAAAGATGTCAGCACAAAGCCTGGTCTGGACTCGGCACCACATTTCTAGCCAAGGGGCCTGAAAGACACAGCCACAGTGAAATCACACCAACAGCAATCACACAGCAACGTCTTGGCTGTCCTTGGGAGACAGGCAGAGCTGCCCAGGGAGATGGACTCAGAGTGGAAAAAACAACAGTGACTTTTACACCCAGCAAACATCCAGAAGTGAGTGTAAATAACAGAGGTAGGAACTGGAACCATGATTTCTGCATGATGTGCATGGCTGCTGATACAGGAAAAGTGATGTACACTGGCTGGACTGTAACAGACTCGCACACACATTTTAAAATGGAACCTCACCAAATCATCCTATTTAATCTCTGCCAGTGGCTTGTACATGTATGCATTTGAAGCAGATGGTGCAGCAGGGATGTCAGGAATCTGAAAACCAGCCCTGCTGTGAAAGGGAAGAGCACTGCAGAGGAGGCAACTTACCTGAGCACCCAGGGCAGGGCTGTTGGCTTCCAAAGGGCTCCTTTTTAACCCCTGTTCCAGTGAACAGCTCTCTTCATTAAACTTCATGTCTTGACAACTAAAGCAGACAAAAAAGCAAACAATATTCTATGGAAGGCTATCTTCTGTTGATTTGGCAAGTGCAATGCAGAAGATAATCAACAAACAGGATACTTTCTGAGATGACCTCCCTAAGACAACACCCCTCCAAATCTCTGAACTTTTACAAACTACTGTCTATCCTGAAGCCGCAAAATAGTTTACCCTGCACACAGCAAGAAAGATATTAATAGCAAAGAGATATTTGTAATGCCTCTAAATAAACAAATAACAAATTATTTTAAGAGAAAAATGCTTACTTCTCCTAGCAAAAACTAAAAGCAATCCAATTTAAATGGACTATTTTTCTCACTCAACACAAAATATAGGTTCCGATAACTCTTTTCAATATCAAAATGTTGAAAAGTATCTTTTCAGTATCACTTTACTCTTTGACAGTATTAATCATAAACGTCAATAGGCAGATGTGATCAGTTTTGATTTCTTATTTCCACCATATAATTAAAACAAATGAAAATTAGTAAAACCAATATAAGTGAAAATAAAGACAAGCAGTGTGGCTGAGTACACAGACACTATGTCATCATGAACGCTGCAGAGTCAGAGTGCACCCACAACTTAAAACTATCAAACAATGAAACCATTAAAAGCAGTTACTATGCTGGCTGCCTGCTAACATATCACATGATGTTTATAAGGTATTTTAAAAAGGCAATACTGTAATTTGCAGCCTGGAGTAAGAATGAAAGCAAGTCCTATCCAGTGCTGGAGCTGTGCTCACACCCTGCTCCAGGGGTACACGAGCAGTGCCTCCCACAGCTCAGAGGGACTGAGCAGGGGCATTTCCTAGGGGCACTTTCAGTCTGTGCTGCTGCAGCCAGTGACACCTGGGCTGTGCTGCCAGGGCTGCTGGCCCTGCGTAAGCCACGAGTGCAAACCTGAGCGCCCTTCTCTGCCACGGCCAAGCCCTGCTGAGCCAACCTCCTCAGCAGGGGCCAGCTGAGGCTGCATGGGAAGCTCCTCTCACCCAGCCACTGCTGCCACAGGAGGTTCCTGAGGTGCCCAGTGGATGCCCAGGCAGTGGCACCCCCCAGGTGAGGGGCTGGTGACATCCCAGAGCCACCCAGAGCTTCCTGCCGCGCTCATCTGATCACAGCTCCAGTCCTCACACACTGCTCCACTGCAGTTCTTTTCTCTTTAAAAGGTATTGTGCCACTTTTAATACCTTTTTACATAAAACTTGCTTTTTTACATGAAGTAAAATCAACACAGCCAAGCATTCCACAAAAATCAAGTATTTACCAAAAAGGAGCCTACCAAAAGTTTCAGGGAAACATCATGTCTGATACACACAAACAAATAAAGAGGAGAAAACAGAATTACCAGTAATTAATACTATGGTTTTGTAGGTGTATAAATGCTGTTATCCTCAATATTTTTTTTTTAAATATGTGCTTTAACAATGGAAAAATCTATGTAACAAATACACCATATACTACACGAGCTAAAATATGCTGTAGTGCACACATGGCTTACTTTTATCCAACAGACTTGAAATCTTGAGTAACTGAGTTCACCCTTCTTACAAGTGAGATTAAAACAAAGTCCTGATTCTCATGTGCTTGAGGAGCTGCTGGCACTGTACAAACTCACTCCAGTGCAAACAAAAATCACAAAAGGAAAGTTGGTCTAACACTAGGTGTTTCTATTAAAGTGGTTTCAGTGCAATCTTCTCAGGCAACCAGGATTGGAGTTAAGGTCAGATATTCTGTTTTCTATAATCAAAGGAGGCAATGAGATCCAAAGGAGAAAAAAACCCAAATAAGTTCTGTGTGTTTCAAATCAAATACTTAAATATTTCATTTAATTGTTGAAAAGTATCCACTTCAGCTCTTGCACAACAATATATATCTTTACATGCCTTCATCTGTCTCATTAAGAAAGCAGATTTTGTTTGAAATTATCTAACATGAAAAATACTGCTAAGTCTATTCATAAAACAGTATTCTATATTTTTATTTTTCAAACAGCAAGTGACCACATTTAAAATGCATCATTTGCAAATATAAATTATCAAACTATTAGTTTAATTAAAAATAAAGCAAAAACATAACTTCCCTTAGTATCACAATACATAGAAGGGTATTATAAACCCAAAAAGACTAAGTTAACCATAAGAAAACAATAACGTCAAAAGTGATGAAACTCATTAAGCCACTTAATGAATAAATCAGTCTAAGAATACAATACCATTCACCATGATTATGTAAAAAAAAAAGGAAACTTTCATTGTATTATACAGATAAAACAATCCAATCCTTCATGCCACATTTTGTAAACCATGATATAAATTACACTCACAGTCAAATGAACAGGAAGAGTAACTCCCAAAATATTTTAAGTTGCTTTTAGGGCAGAAATAAAGGCAGAAATAGAATCATTTAAAATATATCAAGTTTAACCAAAAAAAAATTCATTTGGTCAAGCCTGCTATCCAAATAGTTTTGTTCCCTGCAAAACTATTTTTGTCTTTTTGTGAGTTATGAAATTTAAATGTTTCTTTTACATATTAAATGTAAGTCATGTGTTGAGCTACATTAAGTCCTTTTATACTTTTATCATTTTGGCCTTAAGACCCAAACATCTTCCATGGACCCACACACACACACACACACTCTCACTCTCTTCTTGGTATCAGGAAATTCCTCCTTTCACAGGAATAATGAAAGACTCATACTGATTTCTGTCAGAAACATAAGGAATATAAGAATGTAAATTCACACTTTCCAGGTTCCTATAAAACCATCTCTCACCTATATATACATACTCCAACCGATGGAATTCAGGCTATGGTCTTTTGTCTGATAATAAAGGGACGGAATAGATGTTGTAGGATAAAGAAATACTGTATAATGATTGAAATAAACCTATTATCCTAAATTTATCTATACAAATTATCATTTTTTATTAACTGAAATACAAAGAAGGCATATGGACTCCAGGAAAATAGCACTATATCAGAAATTCACTGTAACAGTGTTTCACTATATATATCATCAGGTTTTTCATAAGACAATTTCTTCTGTACACCAGATTTTGTACTAATCTCTCTGTCTTCAAATTCATTACATTTTCAGATCCAATTCAGCACTATATAGTATGCCTTCAAAATAAAAGGAAGTCACTTGCTTTATTGAATACCAAGTTCCCTTCCAGACAGTATTTAAAGAAAGACAAGACTACACAGACAAAGTCCAGTATAATTCATTTCTGACAATGAAAATTTCAGCCCCTCATACTGTTGCAAAATTCCTCCTACTGAAATGTCTACAATAATAATAATTATAATAATAATTATAATAATAAAAAGCATACATTACATATAAAAGATACCAGTGTACTAAAAGTGACAGAAGTGGACTAGCAAATCCTTCAAAGCACATATTATATAAATGACTAGCATTTAAAAACATTTCTTTTTCTATAAAATGTAGGTCATATACATTTATAAATTGGGGGGGAGGTTCTAAAGCAGTGATGACTGTTCAAATTGATATGCTGCTCTGTACAGTCTAATACCTATTCAATTCAAACTATAAGTTTGACATCTAGTTTATCAGAATAAACCCATCTCATCATCTCATAGCTCATCATTTGAAAAATATGCAACTCAAAGGAAGAGGTGACTCAAAAGTTCACTGTTTATCTGCATACGAAATAAGAAGAGAACTATTCCTTTCTATGGGTGGCCCAAGGCTCATCAGTTCAGTATCAGGACTTAAAGACTCCAAATTTATGTAGAGGAAGTGGCAGGAATCAGCACAGAAGCAGAATAGTATCTCTGATCCTTCAGAGACACAGCTATTCCACCTCAGCAGTCTTCCTCGTCTCGCAGAAGTGCAGCCAAGCCATTCATTTCTCACTCAAAGTGGACGAAGCCATAGATCTAAACACTGTCCTCTCTGTGACTGAAATTGTGCTCTGTAAACAATGGTTTCTATTCCAGCAGGAGGACATCTGAATTTATTTATTAAAAAATGATTAAGAATATTCATTAACTCAAACAAGGCTATTAACTCCCAAAGGTAATTTTGGAACTTATCCTTATGCTACTTGTCAAGTTAGCACTGTCATATATTATTGCTTACAAACAGTACATCATCATATGCCTTCTAACAGAGCAGTACTGTGATCAGTTCATATTTACAGGCTTTTCTGTTTGTTTTTAAACAAGCTATAAAAACATTACATACTTTACAGACAATACAAATACTCAAGTCAAACAAATGGAATGCATAACAATAAGAAACGTCATAAAGGAAGACTGACATAAGTCCTTGATTGTCAAGACACATTTATATTTATATATAAACTCTAGCTGTGCAGAATCAAAGATTCAATCATAGGTACATCCTTATTTGATAAATCATATTTACAGCATGATATTGCATAAAAAAATAAAATAATGTTGTTTACACAATATTACCTTTCCATCCATTGGATTAAGGAAAGCAAGAAACAACTCTTAGAAATGTTTGCTTGCCTCAGTTTGTGTTTCCTACCAAAAGATGTAATTTTAAAAAGGAAACAGAAGGTTTTGTATGTTGAGTAGAGCAAAAGCGACTATAAATTTATTTCCCTGACACAAAGCAATTTGAACTTGAACAGAAGGTAAAATTTCAAATTAAAGACATGTCTTTTCACTAGCAGTAATACTTTCTTAGTGCTTGTCCTTTGCAAAGTGAGTTTCAGCTAAATGCATTACATGCCTAACATAAACATGCATTACCCTAAGTCCAATGAACTTTCAAAGTTACAAGGCTTCATTTTAATAAGACATTTAACTCTAGGAAACTGTAAAATTATTCATTTGCTTCAGTACCTACCATGTAATTTGAAAGTTCACATGTGTACTGGTACCGACTGCATAAATACATTTCTGCCTGTTAACATTTCCAAACGGATTCCCAGGAGCATCAGGATTTTCCCTGTGATTTGTAATGGTATTAAAACAAGCAAACAAAGAATAAAAATCAAAGCCCTCAAAGCCAAGAAAATTTAGTCGGCAAATATACATACATAATGTAATCCAAAGCTGCAAAATTCAGAGTTCATTCATCCAAATATTCTGGTTCATTTCAAATGGTTACTAGACATGATACAAATTCTATAAAAATATCCTGATCAATCATGGAATACAACGTATATGTTCAGGCGGAAAGTTTTCATAGGAGAACAGGAATACTTTGGAATAAACTCCAAAAGTTACAGTAGAACCCCAATAATTTGCAGCAATGCTTTAGAAACCCTTTACAAATTACAATTTTGAAAACAGTGAAGAAGCAGGCAACAAAAGCAAGGATTTCACATCACAAAAAGTACTTTGTTAATTTATTTTGACAACTGCAATTTAGTTTTCAATACTCCTTCTACCTCCTAGTATACTAATAGAGATGCTGTAGTATACTTGGGTGAAGCAGTACAGTATTATTGTGTGAGACCTTGCTACAGTACTTTTTAGACCACTGCAGAGAGGTGGGAAAGGACCATGAGGGGTGGAGAAACCTGTCAGATGCTCTGTTTAGAGGTCAGCAAATTAGCAAGATTTTACTGTACTTCTCAATTAACAATGAAAAGCTCCCATCATCCAAAAAAACCAACAAGTACAGTATAAAAATAATACAAGTGTTATTTCACATGAATGCTTTCTTGTCCTATTTTTTTCTTGAAACACAATTTTCCTAAAGACAACACTAGGAGACACAAGATCATAAACATGGTTCTTTTATAATCCAATTTAAATTGTTTATGCTGTTATTTGTAAACCAACATACAGTAATACACATGGTTAATCCTTCTCCCCAAAGCTTGTCATTTATGATTAATTCATTCTCAAATCAAATGAAGAAAATGTAAATGCCTATTAGTATACCATTACAAGCTGATTCCTTCATTGTCTGTTATATTAATGGCAAAACATATCAAAAGATTCATGCTAAAAGGGACACTGTCAAGTAATTTAGGACTAAAATATGGCCTATTAATAAGTGCATGTGTGTGTATATATATATATATATGTATTTTGTATATATATATATATATATATGTAGAGAGAGAGAGAGCTTGGTAATAAATGTCATCAATTTCTTCTTTTTCAAAATTATCATTGCGCTATCACTAGTAGATATCCCCAAAAATTCCACCTTACACACACACACATATCTGGTGCTCACATAACTTTGGGTAGGAATGGCTGCTGTTAGCTCAGGGGAATCTCCAGGCTCACCCCAGCCTTACACTGACAGCACAAGAACAGAACAGACAACCAAAGCTGCTTTTTTCCACACATACAAAGAAAACTAACAAAAATGACCAGATCAACATGAAGAGTGTGCATCTGCAGCAGACTAAAAGCAGCAAAACGTGAGCAGTGAAAAACGTTATTAAATAATGCCATTATTAAACAAGCATGAGCTTTTTACAGAGCTAAACCTCTCAGAACTACATAAACACTTAGTCCAGGATAGAAGGGGATGTACTCAGGAAATCACAGCAGTACATTTGGCTAACTCCTCCAGTGCAGAAAGCTTCAAGCATCAGCAGATCAACTACTCACAGCACTGCATTAATTGTACACGTGGAAGAACCCTACAAGACAGTCCCTGTGGCTTAGGGGACTTGCAGCCTGTCCTAAGGCACAGAGTGCAGCTGGGATGGCTCAGCAGCAGGCTAGGGAATGGGCTGGGATGGAAGGAGCAGCAGCTCCTCTGGGGATCCCCCCCTGGCTGCAGGGGAGAGCAGGCTCCTTCAGTCCGTGCAGCAGCCTGCTCCTCACACACCCTCGGAGAGCTGCCCAGGCGTGACAGTGGCACGGCACAGCCACTCCCTCCGAGTCCTCCATCACATTCTCACACCAGAGTGTCAATGCAGCAACTTTTTTTGAATAAAGCTGAGTCAGTCCCCTTAGGGAGAAGGAGGCTTCATTCCTCTTACCTCCTGTGGGCCCACAGCAGTGCAGTAACACAGTAATAACCCAGCCTTTTTTTTTTCTTTTTTTTTTTCTCTTTTGTTCCTTGCTATATTTAACAAATAGTACAATTGCCATCTCCTTGCAACCTAAGGGCATAGGAACAAAAGTGCCAACACAGTATTATTCAGGCACCACAAGCTAGGATGTCATGGAAATGGACACTGAACACAAAGTATGCAAGAGGTGGTTTCCTGGGATATAGGGACCCTTTATGTTATTTCTGTGCAACACACAATGGAAAGTCAAAAAACCAAACTGACCATAAAGGAAAAAAAAAAAAACCAGAGAGACCACGAATCAGTTTAAAAATATTCTTTCAAAGAAATTTCTTTACATGTATCATTAATAATCCATAAGGAATTTACTCTTCTCCCTTGATGCCCACTCTTTTCAAGTCATGGCCAAATATTCAGACAAAATTACTGGTAAGTCATAGCATGCTGAAATGCCTTACTGTATTACACACAGGGTCAACAAATCAAAAGAGCCTGCTTTCTTATACAAAAGCATTAAGAAATTAGTTTGTATAAACTGTATTCTTGCCAACAGAAGAGCAGGCTATGGATAATCAATGCCCTTTCTCCCTCAACTGTACCAAGTGAAGTTAGTGCTGTAGTAGTGCTCCCATAAGGGAAAAGACAAAGTGGATCAGTTTCCTGGTAACAAAAATTCAGAAAAATATTGCTACTGCTTTGGTAAGAGGTGGGAACTGTTCTGGGTCCTGCTCAAGTCCTTTCTTAAAAGACAGGATATATTTTAGCCCCTTGAGATGCAGCCTTTTCTCCTACCTGATGGCTTTATCTGATACTAGCTAGCAACAGTGCTGTAAAAACCTGGATGAAATCCTATTTTAAAAACCACCATACACACACCTACCTATATGTGTATGTGTGTGTGTGTGTGTGTGTGTGTGTGTGTGTGTGTGTGTGTGTTTTTCCCTGGTTAATCAGCCTACATGAGGCTTAAACTGCCTTGAACTACCAGACAGTGTCCCTTTAGGGAAGGTGCAAATAGAATGAACATACAGTTCAAAAATCTGAAACTTGTTAACTTAAATTACACAATAGTTAGGCTACTCAAAATCTTACCACCTTAAAAATGCACACAGAACTACTTATCGTACCATACTGTATACTTCAAGACAAAGTACTATTCAAAAAAACATATTCATGGTACAGGGATAAACTTTGCAGTTTATTTATACTGTGAAATGCAATGAAAACTTCTGATCACTCTCCTAGGCTGGAAAAAAAAATCCCATTCACTAGCATCATTCACCAGTTTGGGTTTGTCAAATTGTAGTGACTTTTACTAAGCAAACACTAAAAAATAGGGAATTTGAATGCCCACTTCTTCAGCTTTCAGGGATACTTCAATAAAGTTAATAATTGGAATTGTCAAAATTCTAGACAGAGAATTAAAACAGTTTTTAGAGAAGCTAAAAATACCTAATCTCAAGTATATGGAAAAGAATTACTGGAGCTGCTGTATGAGATGAAAATGATGAAACCGTATCAAACCTAAACATCTAAAAATGGTTTTATTTTTTGAGAAATCAAAAACTATAAAGTTGGCTAAGTGCTCTATGTTAATCGTTATGAGTATGTAGGGTAAGGTACAATTAAGCTTTTAAATCTTGGAATACACTGTTTGTGTAAGCATTTTGCAATTGGGAATGTCATCTACAGCGTATTTTAACTAAAACTTCAAAATCTTGGTTTCTGCATATGAAAAAGTCATTAAAAAGTTACATCTAGATTCAGCTGTACAAAGAAATACACATTACTTCTGGAATGAAGTAAAGGCTTTAGCAGTTAGGCATTTTGCTTAAAAAAGTGTTTAAAGTATTTTAAATTAATTAGACTTTTAAATAGTAGAGTTAGTCTATCAGAATTCACTTTCTTTCCCTCCAAACATAACTCAAGGTAATGCAAAGCAGAAATAAAGGGCACATGGTCTAAAATTATTTTTGAGAGAGACTGAAGATTTTTCTAGAAAATGCTTTCTTTTAAAGCACATTTGTTTGACTTCCAAAACTTACTTGTTTATTCTGTGTGTTTAGCACATGTTGATTCCCTGCTGAAGAGCAACAACTATGCTGACAAGCTTAGAAATGACATTGTGAATAGTATTAGACAAAAAACTGTCCTCCCAAAGCATAAAAGGAAACCAGCAAGGAAACAATCATGTGGGGAAAGTCTTACCTGGGGATTTTGTTTATTTTAAAATTTCATAGAAGGTAAAATATTTTCTGGATTCAAACAAGTGAATAATAAACTGCCTTTGATAGGGGCACCAACATCAGGCAGTTCAATGACTGATGGCTAACAAACAAATTTTTTTAAAAAAAGAAAAAAAGAAAAAAGAAGCAGTTATTGGTCTTGCTAATATCAGCTTACTTCTGTTTTAACATAGCGCTCTTAAAAGCTGTACAGAACTCCATCTTATACAGAGCAACCCCCTTTTGACAAATGTGTTCTAAAGTGCCAGTATTATTTACAAAGATTTCTTAGCCAAAAGTCTGGCCCGTTGTGGCATCAGGTGAAGAAGTCATCCCAGCTCTGCTATCATTTACATTCACCAAGGGAAATTCTGGGAAATCAGCACTTGTCCCTGGTCCCCGAAGGTTCACCTGTCCATTGGCAGTGCTAAACTGAGAGGATATTCCAGCTCTTGCCCCATGGTACTGAGCTCTAAAGGGCTGCTCAAAGGAGCTAATTTGATATGCTTGATGAACAGACTGTGCCTCTGCTTTCTTCTGAGAAGTTACTTGATCCAAGAAGTCCTGTGTAGAAGAGGAAGAAGAATGATTTGCCTCATCACCTGAAAAGGGAAAAGGGTGCTGAGAATCACCAACCATTAGTCCAAAGTGAGACTTGTCTGGAGTTGTTCTTAATGGAGAGTTCATCCCCGACCGAAAGCTATTGACGGGTATAGATGTGTAGACCTTCTCCATGGAAGGAAATGCTGGCTGGGTTGTAAGTGTCTGGTTATCAGTCACAAAATTAAGGCTCGGGTTGTTCAAATAGGCATCATTTTGGCTAGTTCTGTCCAAAGCTTGCTGTAAAAACTTTGAATATTCTTGTAACATACTAGCTTTATCTGATGAGGAAGCTTGAGAGCTTGTTCCAACCGTCTCAGATGGGGTCACCTCAGATACTTCAGCGGAATTGATGGATATACTAGAGGTCACTTCTGTGTCAGCCACGCTGAAAGAGATCTCATGCTGTCCATTAGCCTTGTGTGAATAATGATCTAAAAGAGTTTGCAGTACCTCATCTGGAATGACATTTTTGTCATGGTTACCTTTAATTTCAACATTCAGTGCCTGCGTGTCCAGTATTGAGGCTGTTGCAGTTTCATCAATGACACTGGCCACAGCTGCCTGCGTTACTGAAGGTTGAGATGCTATGGTACTTACATTCAAGGCATATTCTCGACTGTTGTTACTAGCTGCTTGTAGATACCTCTTTTTCTTCAAAAACTGCATTGCATCATCATAATTAGTGCTGCTGTGTACAGGTTTACTGGGCCCTTCCTGTAATGTGTCGACTTGATCAATGTCAGCATTACCTTCAGAGTCCAGTAAACTTTGCTTATCCACAAGATCAAAGGCGTACTTCGAAACCTTGCTGTCTTCATATGTAGATAAAGGTGAAATGGTTTGACTTTGCTCAAGTGGCTGCTTTAGACTCCTCTTGTTGACCTTTTTGAGAACCAGCTTCGGTGGGTGTATTTCTCCAGAATTGGCTTCCTCTAAGTGCGACCCACCGACTGAAGAATGTGGCATCTCAACAGCATATTCCGCTACCATGTATTCATCTTTTACTTTAGTACTAGAAGAGTACAAAGGCAAATAGTCATTTTTGTCCTTCTTGTGTTCTGATTTATCTGAACTTTCCTTATCCCCAGATTTTGATTTCTCTGTTTTCTGCCTTTTCTTCTTTGGCAAGGAGCTGTCTTTCAGAGGCGTGGAGAAACCAGAATCTTCCTCCGATGGCAAAAAGCCAACTTTGGTGGCACTTCTGTTGGGTTTCTTCTCGCGGTTCTCATGGCACATACGTTTGTGTTTCAGCACACGATCGGTCCTGGAGAAATACTGGAAAAGATTATGATGGTGATGATTATTATTATTATTATATTATATTGCAAAAAGAAATATGTTAGCAGAAAGAAAAGAAGCCTTTCATTCTAACGAATTTACTTGATGATTCACCCACTTGACCAATTTCTAATGAAGTGTCAAACAAGAGTATACAGTCAATAAAATCAACCACTGCCAGCTGTGACTCTGCACCACCAAGATAGCCCATCTTGACTCAAAAAACATTCATTATATATTTATTTGTATGAAATGGAGAAAGCCCATCTGCAATACTGGGGAATTGACTGGTGTTTTGGCTTTCAAGCACAGAAGATTTCACGAAGTCATCTTACCTGCAAACAATATTCACACTGGTAAGGCTTCTCTCCACTGTGAGTTCTTTTGTGCCTTTCCATGTGATACTTCTGAATAAACCTCATACCACATTCATCACAACGAAATGGCTTTTCACCTAATAAAAAACACATAGCATTATTAATCTAAAAGAATAAATTAACATTTTTCCATAAAATTACCAGATCAAATACTACATTCTCTATTAGAAACAGTAAGAGGATTTAGTCTATTGCTATTGAAAAACAACACAGGGCTTGCTTATATCACTATTTTCTCAATACTGAGTTGCTGATGCCTCAAATTACTTTAAGCTTTTATGCTAAAAAAATCCCCCACCTTTAAAACAAAATCCTTACTCCTCTTTCTAATGCAGGTGCACGTATGTCTTACAGCTAACAAATTAAGAACTGCAAAGATGGTCTTCCTGAATTGTTGCTACAGTATGCAATTTTTAGGGCAGACAACTGTATAAAAATACCTCAAACTTCTCACCAAATCATTACCTCAAACCCATCCCTAGGAGAGAATTAATGCATTTCCAAACTTCAAATATAACATTTTGGAGGGTCCTTTCTATTTTTCCATATTTTTTCCCTTATTTGTATGTGGAATTGAGAGAACTGCTTTGAAAAAGTTCTACTATTTTGGTTGAAACCCTTTTTTTTTCTAAGAACTAATTTTAATTTTTTTTTTAATTAAGTCAAAACCCAAGAAACCTCTGTATCAGAACCAGTATTTGCAAACTTACAGGTTTCTCATTTTGATTGTTTTGTTAGCTAGTTTTGGTTTCTGGGTTTTTTTCTTTACTTTCAGGAAATACTTGTTCAGACAATATGCACTGCCCTGAATTCATCTTCAGTTCCCCTTATTTCTCCTCACAAAGAAACCCTGCAACAATACTTTCGGAGCAGGGAGTAACTATTTTTATTTCTTTTAACTTTTGCCTTACATCTTCCCTCTGATATTTTTTCCTAGGTTTCTCTGAAAAAACCTAAAAATTTCAAATGCATTGAAAAGTTAGTTCTGCTTTTATAGAAGTTCACTATTATTTACTAGAGATCACCCTGAACAACAGAGATCTCTCCCCTTAGTATTTACTATGAAATCTTTTGGACTGACATAGAGGTCAGGGATTGTCTTGGCAGCATCTGTCAAGACCCTCTTTGTTCTGTGTACTGCACTGCACTGATTTTTGGGATATGAACCATTTATGTCTTGTTTCCAGAAATATGCAGACTATTGCTATTTTCTGAAGTAGTTTTATTCTTACCAATTATATTATGAACTGCTGAATTACCAACAACTAATTGTTAAAGTTTAAAACTTTAAATTAATATATTTTATTATTTAAAATGTTGACAGAGATTGTATTTTCCATTTAGAGGAATGTTTGTATTTTCCATTTCCAATAGAGAAATTTATCCACATCCTTCTTCAAATGGGAATACAGTACTTGAATATAAGGTTCCAGTATTTATAGAGACTAGAATAGAAAATATCTGTATCACACACACATGTGCTCCTAGTCAGATCACTAATGCCCAGAGTTTCAACTTCCTTAATTCCAAGCAATTTCTAAATCTCTCTCTTTGTAAGCCTATGTCCTATTTCGAATTATTAATTCTTACCTCTCCATGTGGCTTCTCAGCCAATCCCTTTCTCAGATGAAATTATTCCAATTTATTCTCTCCTAAATCAAATTATCTCCTCAGATCTCTCAGCTTCCATCAGTTCTTTTTCTACAGGCTCACAACCCCAGCATTCTACATCTCTTCTTTCACTTGACTTAGAGAACTTTACAATTTCTTGCTTATTAATAAGCACCATAAAATTTTGCACTTTTTTCAACATCCCTTGTAAGTTATAAACACCTATCATATCATTCCCTCTCATCCTGCCTATAAGCAAATCCTCCCCTCTGGCTTATTTCTTCACTTTCAAACTCCAGGTTCATTCTTCATGTTCTCTTTATTTGTGAGGCACCCTCAAAACTACAGTGCCTTACTCCCAACAAGCCTGTTCAGACTTCCTGAATCAAATTCCAATCCTTGCCTTCCACTTTCAGGATGCTGAGGCAGGACATTTAGACTTCACTGCTCTTGTTTGATACATGGGAATCTTCCATTCCTGAAGACTACTACTTAGTCCTTTCTACTTACTGTTTTCTTTCCCTTTGCTCCACTATTCTGCTTTGTGTTTTTTTTTAAATTGCACCTTCAAACAACTCTCCTTACATTGTTTCAAAGCTTGCTTTCATACTACCTTAGATTTATTTTAGAGAATGGAGTGGCTGTTTAGGTTGAAAATTATCTTGAGCCTGAAAACAAGAGAGCTGAGTCCTGTTCTGGCCTTAACAGCCCTCTAAGGAGCCATCCTGCAATCCCAGGAAATGCACAACTCTTCATTAACACACTTACCTGCAGCCTTACACTCATTTCTGTAAGTGAATGCACACTGAGTTCCTCAACATTTTCCTACTCAAGCTGACTACTTGCTGGCAGCTACCTATCACCTTTTGGAGGCTTAAACAGGGGCCTGTGGATTTTAGGTGGATTACAGTCACCAGCTATTTTGGAGACTTTCAGGGCACACACAAATGCACTGCTGGCCAAGCCTTTACAGGGAGAAGAATTTGGGGACACTGCCCTGGAGTTAACTCAGCACAGTACAGAAAATCATATTTTTCAGTAGAATTCCAGAACACTCTGAAAGTAAGATTAAGAAAACCTTTGTGAAACTGACACCATATTTAATTTTGGCTTTAATCTTCATATGGAAGATAATTTTAGGAAAATATTAAAAATTAATATGAAGATAGGCTTTCAATACTAATTTCATCCTAGCAGAAACCTAAAACTTCAGATGCCTTCCCCAATTTTGTTGTACTTTTCAGACAGGATCTATTGCAAATGGAGGAGAACATTAATAATGGCCTTTTGATAATGCAGGGAGAATCCAGGGCACATTTTTCTGAAATGTCTTGGTCATTGGGAAAGAATCAGATGTATTAAAAACCCTCAAAATTTAAAAATACAATACAACAATTAACGCATTTTTTATGAAAACAGCTCATGTGTTGTGTCTATGTTTGCAATCTATTAAAACCAAGCAATAGAACTACTCATCCAGTGTAGTACAAATATTATGTGTATGAAGGCTGTAACAATTATAAAGCCAGGCATTTTAAAGTCTAAACAGACAAAAAACAAATTATAAAATACTAAAGAAGGCTATAAAAAAGCAGCATGACTGAATAAGAAGGCACTTGAATAGTTAGCCCCAATGGTGCTTTATTTTTTTAATGTAATCTTAGTTTTTGTGTTTAAAATGGAAAGTAGGGTGGCATACACAATTAGGACACATGAACACATGAGTGGGTAAGGCATATAGAAACATCTCTAAGCAAAAAGTAAGCAGACATATTTGAAAGAAAAAAAAACCAGAACATTCAGCATCTTCTCTAACCTCGTATATGGAAAATATTTGCATACCAGTGACTTTTCCCTCTCTTACAACTAAAATAGCAATTTTCTGTATCATTAGGGACAAGTTTAGCAGCAGGATTCCAGCACTGCTGCCCTCCTCTACACACAATTATAAGCAAATTTTGTATTAATGCAATGTCTGCTTTTAGATGCAACTGTTTAATTATTTACACAGACTAAGGCTGTTCATTGATTGCTTCCTAACTCCCTCACAACACTTCCTTTGAAGGAGTGGTTCAGAGAATTAAAGTCAAATCAGACTGGAAATAGCTGAGGCACCTGTAAATTGGGGACTTGTAACAGGCACAAAATGGGGCTTCTACCTGTTACTACTCTCTTTCATTGGTTTAAAATAAACTAGAAAATTTGATGAAAATCTTTAAAAGAGTAAGAGCTTTCCTGTTCCACATCAGCATTTTGAACACTGTCCAAAAGCTGGTGCTAAAAGTGGTCATTCATGGAGATAAAAATGCAAAATAAAAAAGTATTGAATAAAGTTAAGAAACATTTTTTTAAAGGGTATGAATAATACAAATTTTATTTTCATCAAAGTAAAACACAGACCCACTGCTCACCTTCTCATTAGAGAATCAAGTTGAAAATTTAGTTTTTCTGGATGGATTTAGTTATGCAGCCCTGAACAAAGAGCAACTACACAAACAGCTGAGGGCCAGTGGTGAACACTGTCACATAGAGGTGAAAGCACAGACAGGTATGCAGAGTGCCAGTTAGCTATACTATAACTGGGTGAAGCCAAAAATTAAACTCTAGTTTAATCTTGTTAACTAAACAGCCTTCAGGAAAAATTCTGCCACTCCTGGAAGCTGGGTTTTAAATGTTTTCTCCTAATCATTACTAGCTGTCACCTAGGAAAACATCCATGATTCAACATTTTAAATACAATTTAAACCATCTTCTATTTTCTGAGAAACAACCAAACTATAGCTCAGGATGCTGAAGAAAGGAGGAAGCACAGTTATCTAAAAAAAGTCAGATATGGTTAATTAGTTAAATGGTACCTTTTTCTCTGCTAAACAAAGACTAGCATATGTAAGAGCTGGCATAAAAACCTACAATCCCACCACATCCACCCCCCTCCCTCCAAAACTTACAATCAACACAGATTTCTCACTAGGGCAAGAAGCTAAATTTTAAAAGATAATTAAATCAATTTATAAAATATTTGCAGTCAAGTGTTAATTAACAATATTGCCCAGACTCTCATTTTCAAAGCCACGTACAGGGAATAATCCTCATTTGAAAAAAAAAAAAAGAAAAATCTTCTAAAAAATGTGAAGACTGCACTCAAATTTTTGCCTTTTTGAGGGGGGCTGGAGGGCAGATAGATGGAAGAGACTGAATGAGCATTCTTTTCAAGAATAAGTATCTACACAAAGTGGAGGCAGCATGGTTCACCAATTCAGAGCCAGAGGAAAGACTAGGAGCAGAACAAAGACACTGGACAGAAGAATGGAAGACTCTTCTGTGGCTGACTGGCTGAAGGAAACCTACTTAGTCTGGACTCACGGCAACCTAGGATACAAAAATCCCATAAACAACAGGGCATTTGTGCATGTAACTCCCTGTACACTGCTCTGAAAATTCATTTTGCAGAGTTTTTTCTCCCTCTCAACCCTTACACATGCACACACTGCACTGCATGTTAGTAGCTTTCATATCCATTTAAATGCTACAGCCAAGAAACACTGTGCACATTCACCAGCTCTGCTTTTCTGAAAAAGAGGCTGAGAAATTGGCATCTAGTCCAAAAGGGACCATATTACAAAATATTTAAAGAGGGATTGAAAGGCCATGCACCAAAATGCCAAAAACCCAATGAAACCAAACCTGTTAAAGAATGTGGTTCTGTGTGGTGCAACAAGGTAAAAAAAATAAACATATATAAACTTTAACTTGCTTTAGTTTAAAGCTTCGGGCCTTATTTGACCTATACTGCATATTCTTAAACTAAGACTCTTCTTTTTAGAACAGTTCTGAATTAAACCTAAAAGAAGAAAAAAAAAGTGAAAAGAAAAGCTGATACTAATACCTTTGGGGTTAGGCATTTTGGCCATTTTAGTCCTGGCACTTTTCCATCAAATTCAAATACAAACAAACAGACAAACAAACAAATAAATCTATGGAAATGTAATTTGCAAGTCCCCCTTGTCTGAATTAACTTGATACAACAAAAGACAGAACTGCTTAACGAACTTTGACTTTTATGAATGTACAAACTTCAGGATTTGCTGCTCTGGGGTTATTTATAGAAAACTACTTTCAGATCCGCTTACTGGACTTCATACTCATTTTACAGCCAAAGGAAAGTGGAACAACTTGAAAACACAAAACTAATTTCTTTTAAAAAGCTTTATAACTTTGTAACATGTTTTAAATTAAAACAAACTACGACAGGGTTTTTGGCTGCATATTTATTACCAGAAACCTTGCCTGAGTGGGGAAACAGTTTTTAAGCACGCCAGTAAAGATACTCAAGGCACTATACTCACCAGTATGAATCTTCTCATGCCTCTGTAGCAGGTACTTCTGTATGAAACGCATGTCGCACTGACTGCACTGAAATGGTTTTTCACCTTGAACAATATAATTCCACATCCATAAGTTAATAACTACACACTGTTGTTTTCTGATAACTATTTTTGAGGAATATTAAAATGTCTATTAAAAACACCAGCAACTGAGCGAATTCCAAAAATACCCTGACACCAAAAAACATTTGCCTTACTAGGTACATGAACTGCAGAGCTCTCTCCATGATCCTAAGAGTCACATTAAGACTAGCACGGAAGAGTGATCTGGAATGGCTGTAATTTCCTCAAGTGCAAGATCAATCAGGATGCTGGCATAGACTGCATTCAGGATACTGGCAAGCTATTATAACAGTAAGTACCTTTTTCACTTCTCCAAACAGAGATGCCTCATCAGGCAAATAAGCAGCCGCAGCACATTTTACAAAGGGGTCAATTTTTGGCACTTAGGCTACAAGTCAACCCATTACTTTCTGATAAAGGAAGAAAAGAAACCTTGTAAACAGTTAGCTCTTCAGTTTATTAAATATATGTTGATTTTTTTTTCTGATATTCTTTTGACACTTTGGTGCATGGAATCTCTAAGCTTAGATGCCAAGTTAGCTACACTCTTAAAACTGAAATTCGCATAGAGCTGAAAACATTTTTAACATAAGTAAACAACTCTTTATATAGTAGAAAAGACAAATTTGAAGTCAAGCAGTACCTGTATGAATGAAGACATGTCTCTGTAAATGGTAGTTGGTTCTAAAGGCAGCATTGCAATGCTCACAAACATGAGATTTGTGGGTTTTCAGACCAAGTGATCCATCCTCATTTATTGTAAGGATCTATTTTAAAAAGAGTAAAATTTGTTCTCACACTACCCTCTAAAGATGTCTTATTAACTACAAAAAAAAAACATTAATTTTTTCGATGCAGAAAATGTAAATATTTCAGGTAAAACAATGCTAATTTCTACAAAACTATGCGTTAAGCTTCTAATACACATTTCCAATTGCAGTCCAATCCAACTCGTGTCTCGTTGTGCAGTAAGAGATATTTCAACAGGACAGAGACAAAGGCAGCTCATGGAAAATCAGCTTAGAGCTTCCCTAGGCACAGCTGAGTCACTTTATACACTACTGTTTATTTTGTCCGTCTGTTGGAAAGGATGTAAAGTAATCAAACCACTCCTGGGCACTAAACCATGGACAATCGTATTTTAAAGAAAAAGTGAATGGTTAAATTCTTTATATCAAATCACAACTCTAAATGTTTGCTAAAAGTCATTAAAGCTTAGCCAGAATAGTCATATATATTATCTACATCTATATAAAACCAGTAGTCTCAAAGGTAAAATTGTATTTAAAAAAACAAAATCCCAAAGCCAAACAACCAAGAGAACAGTATTATTCTTCTTCCCTTTCAGGTTTTTCACTCAATAAAGTATTGCTCACTTAATATACACATTAAAGCATCTCCTTGATGACTTCAACTTGCCATATTCAATTGCTTTGCTGTCAAACAAAGCCGCTATTTTCATATAAAATTTTAAAAACTTAAATTTTAAAATTGCACCACATCTACTTAATTCAATAAAGCTAATCACAGGTTTTCTCTAATTCGTCAAAAAGAATAAAAATAGAAAACTAAACCAAAACCCAAAATCTCTACTATCTCTGGCAAGAGAATAAGCAAATCAGTAAACAAATTACATTTATAAAATCTTGCTTAACTGCAAACACAACTATAAAGAAGAGCTTAAGGAACCTTAAATAATACAGTTTAGTCCCTTGTTATTAAAAAAAAATAAAAGTATGCTGGGAAAACACATCTGCAGTTTGATTAGCTACAGCATTTTAGGTTTTATGATAATGACGGTGATGAGAAAGAGAGAGTCAATAACTGAAACAGTATCTCTGAAATAGCAGCAAATACTGTAGGATCTACTTAATTTTTAATTCTCCTGTGTCAAAACAAGGGTGAAAGTCTCAGACTAACAAATTCTTGTGCATTCACTCTGAAGGACAAGCACATTCATACGTTTGTAAGATTGATGTGTTACAGCTCCAGTCACAGAGAGAGACAACTGTAAAGACTCTGTTCTGTAACATTACTCAGCTGATGAAGCCAACTGCGTCTTTAAAACAAATTTAAATACGTGTTATGAAATGCTTTTCATATATTATATTGAAATTTTAAAATAATTGTGCAGAAAATACACTTAATTTCATGGTTATCCTAAACCTGGGCTCTTCTACTTAATCTACCACCTGTTAAATGATGAGAGTTAGCTTTGTCAGAGCAGCTTCCCTAACCAAAGCAACAAAAAAGCTTGTGCGTGTGAGTGTGTGCGCGTGCGTGTGTGTCCGTGTGTGCACGTGTGTGTGTCTGCGTGGCAGAGGGAACAGGACACAGGAGCCATGACCCCTGATGGCTTCCTCCTTACCTGACCACTGCATTGATAGAAAACAGAATTTAGAACGTTTCAGAATGTTAACTGACTTCCATCTCTCAGAGTTCCAGCTGCTTGTTTGGATGGAAAATCAACCCCACTACTCTGGAAATACTGAAACTGCAGTAGGTTCTCACCTAGGTCAGTCCTTCAGCTTTTTTCTACTCTGCCTTTCTACTCTGACAGGTCTGAAAAAGGGGAAGAGAGACTGAAAAAGAACCTGTTTAACAATTCTCCTGATCATTTTTCAATCTTTTGTCATCTCAAAAGACTAATCCTGGCAGACTGGGAGATAAAAAGGAAGCATGCAAGTACATGTCTGTAGAAAGAGGGGCACACGCCTCTTCTACCTTGCCATGTTTCCATGGAAGTGATCTCTGGATGTACTCAACCTAGATCTCCTTTTTCTCTCAAAGTGAGAAGTGAGAAAAAAATGCACAGCATTTGGAACTTGCTTCCACACCCAATCTGAAGCAATTTCTCAGCTTTCCAAGAATACTACAGGTGCAACCTTATTTGACAGTGCTTTGAGGAGGACTGGAAGGTCCTGCTCCCAGGGCAACAAAAAGGAGGTTTGGGAGATTTTCTTTGTATTATAGTGAGTTTTCATTTAATGTACAAACAGTCTGGGTTGATTTCTGAGTATGCTTATTTTAATGCTGCTGTGTGATAACATATAACTGATTTACTTCTATCAGAGCAGCCTGCATATGTTCTATTTTAAGTCTGAAGATTAATACTGATTTGGGGAATTACTAGAAGATGTAACACTGCTACCTCATGAGGTGAAATGATTCTAGTTTTATCTGAAGTGCTTCTCAACAGAAGAAAACTGTTTTCAGACATACAGGGATACATAGTCCTCATGAATGGATCTACAAAACAAATGTTTAAGTAACAACCCAGCAGCTAGGGTAAGAACCTTTTGATATAAATAAATACATATATGAAGATGATTATGACCACAGGAATTTTCCCTACCAGTAAATTATTTTATATATATTAGTAAGCTTTTTAGAATTTTCAAAACTACCATTTTAGTTTTCTTTTTAAAAACTTTTCACTACTATGCATGAAGCATATAGAATTATCAGGCTCACAGAAAAGCACAACTATTATTAGATAGATACAGAGTAATGATTTATAAATGGTCTACAAAGCTACTGACTCATAATTTAAAAAAAATATTTGGAGAGAGAACTGCCTGGAGAGACAGATGTTATAATATGTCAAGAGTTCATGTTGCTAAAAGGAGTTCAAAGAAAAACACTGTTATATCAGTTTTGTTTTGGGTCTCTGGTGAACTTCAGAACTGCATCTTTACTGAGCAAACAAACAATTTCCAGCCTAACTAGTTCAAATGCTAATGAAATTAGTCATAGTCAACCAAATCTTCAGGTCCTTTTAATCTTGGTTTTGCCAAATCAATGTCTTACTTTTGCTGGTGAACGCTGTTTTCTTTTCTTCTTTTTCTGCAAATCTACTGGCTCTCGTATTTGTTTTTTGTCTCGTTTCTGTTGTTCAGATGCATCAGTAAAGGTAATTTCTTGCTTTACACTGATCTGTTAAGATACCAAGTGCCAGTTTCAGGTAAGGTTCTCACTACAGAAAAGCAATTTTTCAATTTTAGAAGATGACAAACTGCTGAAACAGAAAACCTTTTCCTAAGGGAATTATCTTCTGGCTTCACTCTTTCAGAAATTTAAGTGAAAGAATTAATATGTATCTTAAATAAAAAGGGCACAGTTCATTTCCTCAGTAACATTTTGATGTATCCTTTCATTCATCTCCCAAGGTCTTTTTTCCTGACCTGTGGTGATTTTGAGATCAGTTCATATATTAAAATCACTTCCATCTATAAAACCATTCAGTTTTTCATACCTATTTTACTTTAGTCCGTGCTGCTGTCAATATAAGATTTAACGGAATAGTTTATTATATATTTAATACAGAAGTATTTTTAAGAGAAAAAAAAAAAAAACAAGACCAGTTCCAATGAAGTTTTTGAAAAAAAAAATTTTTAAATCTCAATCTAATGTGAACTTTAATGAAGACCATGATACTCTCACATTTTTCTAACACCTGAGCCACCTGATCTACAGCTAACAGAGTAGTGTTTTAACAGTGCTGTGTTTCTGAAGATTATTCTTCATGTGTAAGGCTCTCTACTTTTATGGTCCTGGTGACTGTTCTTTATGTTTGAAGGGTAACAGTGATGGTGTGCTGCATTACAGACAGATGCTCTGTTTTCCAAAGGAAGTCATCTCTATGCTCTCTGGGAAAGCCAAGGTATGCCTTCTATGAGATTCCGTGGAGGGGCATATTTATGGTCATGTATGAAGTGTCACAGTCCAACCTGCAGTGTGAATGCAATTGCTAAGCGTCCACATGCCTTAAAAACATACAAGATGCTTCCTATAGCAAAAGCAACTAAACAGTACTATGAACAGCATAAACATAATGCACCTTCTAATAACACTATTTATTCCGCTTTGCAGTAACCCCTGAACATTAAATATCCTTAAAGGAGCACATTTTAACACTTTAGTTCTATGGTAACAGCCTGCTTATAAAATATTTATAAAACAGATACTTAAAAATTATACTTAATTGGCAAAATTTATCCACAGCCAGAGGCAAATGACAAATATTTTGATAATTAAAATCCAAACAAGCAATTAATAGATTCTTGCCAGAGTAGGATTAGACTACCAGATCAAGCTTCCTAGTAATCTCTCCAATATTTCACAAAGAAATTGCTTACAGGGACATTAACAGCATACTGCAGCCCTTGAGGAAGTCTATCTTGTGCATCCATTTCATCATCATTTTTTACCGTCTCCTCATGGACCATGAGTTCATCATGTGAAATCATCTCTTGCTGTCGAAGTTCACTTTCCTGTAACACTTCATCTGTTGCAAGAATTTCTTGGTGCGGCATAGTCCGATCTTGAAGCACTGCCTCTTGCCGTTCTCGCGATACTCCAGACTGGTCAGATACTGCACCCATCCCTACCATAGCCCTGGATGACTGCATCTGGTCTATGCCACCACATTTAAGAAATAATCCTCCCAGCTTGTCTTCAATGTTCATTCTTAAGTGCAATTACCTACAAAGAAAGTTTTAATAGTAAACATCTACAATTGGTGCACTCGCTTAAAATTTTTTACTTAAAAACATTTTATAAGAACTCAAGTCAGTACTCAACAAACACACATGCAGTCCTAAAATTGATACTGAGTAAGAACCAAGAGTTGGATATCTTCAAGGAATGTCAAAAGACCCTCCTTTTGCACATCTGTGGGCACATAACTGAACACTTTCCAATAAAAGGTTTCAAATCATGCTCCTGACTTCTGGCAAAAGTATGGTAATTAAATGATGGCTAATTCCTCCTTCTCATTCTTTAGAAAACTTTTAATTTTTTTGGTATGCCCTCTTTGCTCTGTTCTCTTTTTCCATTTTCATTTTGACTGTCTTGTACAAACACCTCTTTCATACTGGTCCTGTTCTCCCTACTCCTTGTCCTTCCACTGCTGTTACCCCAGGGCATTGTTGCTCCTGGAATATCTTAATATCCACAAGTGAGAGAAAACTGGACTGCATCCAAAGCAGCAGCTGAGGGAGGTGATTCTGCACCTCCACTCCACTGTCCTGTGACCCCACCAGCAGTGTTACATCCAGCTCTGGGACCACAACATAAAAAGGACATGGATATGCTGGAGCAAGTCCAGGGGAGGAAAGGAAAATTATCAAAGGGCTAGAACATCTCTGCTATGCCAAGAGGATGAGAGAAAAAGAAGGCTCTGGGGAGACCTGATTGCAGCCTTTCATTACTTAAAAGGGAGCTTTTAAGGTGAAGAAGGAGCTTTTTAGCAGAGCCTGTTTCAACAGGACAACAGGTAATGGTTTTGAACACAGAGATGGTCAATTTAGACTAAATATAAGGAAGAATATTGTTACAATGAGGGTGCTGAAACACTGGCACAAGGTGCCCAGAGAGGTGGTGTATACCCCCTCCAGGAAAACATTCAAGGCCAGGTTGGATGGGGCTGAGCAAACTGATCTAAGTGAAGATGTCCCTGCTCATTGCTGGGGGTTGGACTGGATGGCCTTTAAAGCCTCTTCCAACCCAAACTATTCTGTGATTCTATGAAAATGCAACTTTGTAGCTAAAGCTATACATCAAATAAAGACTATAGAGAGGTCAAAGTTGTTCATCAAAGACATTCACAGTGAGCAGGAGTGTTAGTGAGGAAATATAAATTCCAGACATGAAAAGCAATACAATTCACAATATTCCAACAAGTATCATGACATTATTAGTTTTTAGCACAGAGCAGGAGGCTTTTGTGAAGCTGGAAGTGGCAGCGCCTTCTCATTCTACTAATCAATATATATGCAAGATAGTTCTAGGACTCCTCCTCGGCACACTGGATGTGCAGTCAGAGCAGTCAGTCTCCTTCACCCTATTCCCCAGGCCCATAATCCCTACTACCCACTCCTCAGTGCTCCTTGAGACAGACACACCAACAGACAGACAGACAGACAGACATCCTTCCTCCATCCCTCTATGTTCCCAGAGCCACAGAGCAGAGGCAATACACAGAGGCCACAGCAGACACAGGGGTGGGAGCAGAGGCACAGGGCAGCTGGACAGCACACAGCAGGCCCAGCCACAGCACCACGTGGGACCTTGGGCAGCACCACAACAGCAGCAGCACCCTTGATTTTGATGCACTCAGAGTGAGGATACAGGTGTGATGTGGGTACATTGCAGCACCCTTGATTTTGATGCACTCAGAGTGAGGATACAGGTGTGATGTGGGTACATTGCTACACACCAGCTTCAAATTCCAACCCCCTGAGAGTGCAGCATGGAGACAGGATCCATCTCCTTTCAAGGCTCAAGTCACAGGCTTTGCTGCCTTCCCTGCAGCTCACAATGACTATTCATAACCAAAGAAATCAAGTCTGTCTACAGGTTATGTCCACAGAAACCGGGTCTCTGCCTAAAACCAGCAGGGCCATCACAGCAGAATTGCACCACAACAGCCCCCTGCCAGTCCAACAGGCTGCCAACATGCAAAAACACTCCATCAAACAAATGTACATCAAGTGTCTAAATTTCCATATTCAGTTTCATCCATTTGATCACTTTCTAAATAATTTTCTTCTCCGGGGAATATATTTTGAAAACTCTCAGTGTATCTAAACATTTGTGAAGTTTCCTTTATATCAAACTACATCGAGTTTACAAAATAAACAGTGGTTTCTTTTTGGGTGAGATCCTAGATTACTTGGTAGGAATGGAACCACCAGCTGAAAGAGCTGAAAACTCTCACAAGTTTCTCCTGCATTGTCCTTTGTTTCAAATATTACTATTGGTTCTTAAGATTCTGAAAGTAAAATTAACGCAACTTCTTAAAAAAAAAAAAAAAAAACAAAAAAACAAAACAACCTCACCACAGACCACAACAAATAAAGTAAAAAAGCCAATTCACACATCCTGGTGGCAAGTCATGTTTTATAACTCAAAAGTGAAAGAACTTTAGTCCCTACTCTGTACCATGAGAGGTTCTAAACTTCCGAATACATCATAGAAAGGCTGACAGCCAGTATGGTCTGACCTCTCTCAGTTTCAAATACTTAACAAGCACACCAAAGGAAGAGGCTTTTCAGGCAAATACTTTTTTTATTATTTTTAGTAAGCCTTGCTCTGCTGGAAATCAGGAGGACAAAGTCACCAAGCTACATGTCTTTATATATGACAGTGTCATCAATCTTTTTAGCATTCTTCCTTCCTACATAACAAGTCCATTTTAGGGACTAAAACCACTCATGACAGGAGAAGAACATGGAAAAATTCTGTTCAGCACATTTATGTTTGTGATTTGTCCCTTTTTGTTCTCCTGCAATTCTAACACAAGTTTGAAATAATGCTTTCAATTTTCTCAGTATCTGTCTTCAAATACAGACAACAATTTCTTAATGCCTTGAGTGAGCTCAGGTAGTGCTATGTGACAAACTACCTCTCAAATTAATCCATTTACATTAAGAAAATGAGATGTCTTCAAGGGAAAATGTAGGTCTGATATGCCATACAGCCACTTGCAGACATTATATAATCCATGAAGTATTTTTCAAATGTAACTGGGAAACCAAACTGATAGTTTCTCAGCAATAACACAAACAAACAAACAAACAAAACCTGGCACAGCACTAGGGCTGTATTCTTCTCACCAATGCAGATCTCCCAGAGGTCTTGCAACAACATCATAAAAGAAGAAAGTGAGGATTAATTTATCATCTTTTTGGTTTAGAATATCCTGTGCCAAGGGAGAAAGGTGAGATAGAAGTGAAATTCTTAAGATTTGGTAAAAGATGATGCAAAAGACCTAAAGCTGAGACTTGTTCTTTTGGTAGGGCATTCTAAATATCCAGCTTGAAAGACAGACTTCAAGGAAAATAAAACAAAAGTATCCACTCATTTCAGCCTTTATCTGAGCTCAATCCAAACTTGGGGTACGTCTCACACTGTCATTCACTATGCTTTTGTTCCACACTACAGAAATATGACAGCACCAGGTCAGTGCAGATTCTCCAAAGTAATGACGTGGACAGGTATGAGAATACAAGAACTCAGGATGCTGAAACACATTCAAGGGAGAACAAACAGCATCAAGTGTGAGAACATGGTGGCCCTAATCTGCTCAGGCCACTGGCAAGAACAGCACAGAAGGTTGTTCCACATGGAGGATGACACTGCCACATCACTCTGAAATTAGGTGGGAATTGCGGAAATCCTGGATTTAAAGCTGCTTCCTGGCAGGAAGTTAGGCAGGCTAAGAAGCTGAGTTAACCACACAGAAGAGTCTGCTGCTCTCACCAGCAGAGGCAGGAAGACTCCTGACATGCCAAACCTTGGGACAGCTGGAGAGATACACAGCTTCCCAGAGGACAGGCCAGCTGTGGGCTGGTGTTCACGGGTCTGGCTGCCTCCCACAGTCGCTATGGATATGGAAAGTTTCTTTCTCACCCTGACTAGCAGGTTTAGCAGAGTCATGCAACTGAGAGCCCTTAAGTTGTCTTCCAGCCATGATCTTGAGTCTTATCAGAAGTGGTGCAGTAAGTGCACTGCTTATTAATCAGGTTTTCAAACACCTGGCTTTTCAAAGAAAAATAGTGAGAACTTAAAATGTTAGGCTGCATATGAGAAGTGATGAAAAACAATATAAGTTACATGACTTGCAAGTGATGTTTTAAAACAAAGAGGTAATGTTTTAAAATAAAGAACCACAAACAAAAACAGGCTATTAATCCAAGTAAGAAGCATCCCAAATGCAATTAATTCAGTAAAACACTAGTAATTTGTCAAGTGACACCTTTCGGCTCACATAAAAGGAGTCCTATCATTTAAATTGAAGATGAGAAGTGTTCTTGGAAGAATGACAGTGTGATAAAGAAATGTTAGTTAAAAGCATTCAAACAACAACACTTTACCAACCTGCAAAGATTAAATATATTTTTAAGTGCAAGATGCATTTGTGAAATAAAGATCAACTTACTTAGAGATTATCTCTAGGGAAGCTACAAAAATGCAAACCACATACACACACACAGGCAAATTTCTTGGCATAAGACATTGTTATCCCTATTGCAGAGATGTTTTTCATGGAATTTCAGAAGGTCTATTAAGCTGCACCAAGTAATATCTTGATTTTTCTTAGAGTATATAGTTCCTCTATAAACTGACAGAAAAAGAGCTGTCAACAAAACCTTTCAAGAATACATTTTGCTTGATAGAGGTTCTCCATGCCTTTACTGCAGGCAAAGCATCTCACAAGAGACATCTACAGGCAGAGCTCCCCGGGGAGGAGAGAGAGGAAGGGGAAGGACTGCCCAGAAGAGGTCTCACAGGAGCCTGCCAGCACCTCCTGTTTTCACAGGGTGCTCCCCAGCTGCCTGCAGCCCGTCCCCAGCCAGCGACGCACATCGCTTCACTCAGAACCCGCTGCTCCGCCAGCGCCTCGGCTGCACTGCACAACCATTCCTTTCAGCACAACCATTCCTTTCAGCACAACCATTCCTTTCTGCACAACCATTCCTTTCTGCATAACCATTCCTTTCTGCAGCCCTGACATCAGCTGCTCCAAACACTTCTGCTCTGAGCTGGAGAGTGAGCAGTAAAGACAATATTCCTAATTAAAGAAACAACCGCTTCAATGAAAACATGCTGCATGAAAAGCGTGACAACACTTCAATTCAGAATCAAAAATAAAAATACCATCAAGAGAAAACATTCATTGATTCAAAAGGTCTGCCGGGATGGTGACTGCTATGAGGTAGATGTGAACAGAGACCCTAAAGGAAAGAGCAAAATTTGTAAGCCATCAGAGTTTAACACCTGGTCTAGCACTTGTTCTCCACTTTGATTAATGGCAAGGGTTATTCTATCCTCTCCCTTCTTTTCTTAAGCATGAAGTAAAGCATTATTTAATTTAATGAGCAAGTACTTAGAGATACTAATTGGGTTCACTTTAAAAATAAAATCCGTATGTGCAGAAACACGAATTCTGTAGGATTTAAAAGACTATTTATGACAGAGGATAAAAGAAAACATGTTTAAGGATTAACAGCAGAGACAAAAAATGAAAATCATCTGCAGTTTAGTATCTATTTGTAGAACAGAATTAATGTTTTTGCTTTTTCTTTTAAAGTAAGATGGATTTTTGTATTTGTAAACATTGTCCTGCAGAAAGTCTTTGGTGTTCCAGAACTTCTACCACTCCTTTTAAGTGTTAAAAAGCAGGATTAGCTGCTTTCTATATCCATAACCCACTCCACCCTGTCTCCTATACTATCTTCTCCCTATTTTTGCAAGGCAAAAAGGAAGGAAAGAAAGCTAAGGGAAACATTAAAGGAAAGTTGTTAAAATATTCTTCTATTGTTAAAGTTGTTAAACTATTCTTCTGGCCTAAACCTGAGCTCCTTTTGAAGGACTGTAACAAAGACTTGAGACAGAAATATGACTTTCCCTCCAGCAATAAGCTCTCTTTGACCATGTTTTCTAAGATATAACAACGCAAACACAAGAGCCAGGATGCACAACAGCAATTCTAACTTGCCCTTAGCAATCTGATACTGTTCTGCTGAAAACTACCTCCAAGATTCCCCTCACAAAAGCTGACACTGTGCTCAGCCCAGGGTATTAAATGGTTTCAGGGTAACCGAACACTGGGAGTAGCTTGATGACATTATTTTAGCTCCACGTTTTGGGAAGTGTGTTTTCATTAAAGACAAGGCAAAGTCCCTGATGAGCAAATATCTGGAGGTACAGAACATGTACCTGAGCACTCCTCCCACAGCCTTGCCTCAAGAGATTTTGGAAGAAGGAGTACATGCAGAGCTCAAACTACAGAACATATAAAGGTTACTTGTGCAAAATGCACACAGAATAAACTTTTCAAAAGGCAATCTGGGGAAACGCCTCAGCTTCTTAGGGCTCATCTCTATGGTCATACTATAATTATTTGTGCCAAACTGTAAGCTTAAATTAATATAGTGTACAAAAATCTATAAAACTCCCTAAATGAACATTCTCATTCGAGTACAGAGGTTTTTTTTTCCTTCCCTGTCTAGTGGAATAGTGTAATTCACTTTTGAAAGGTTATTCTGAATTAAAAAGTCAACCCCTTTATAATCAGAGCAGTTTACTGGCCTGATTAGTAAAACCTTTCTAAATAGCCAAACTTCTACAAAATCAACTACAACTGATAGGCCATTCCAGTGGGATATTTGGTGTGTTTTAATTACTCAACTCCCAGTGATACTGCAAGAAACAATCCAATAGAGGGGGTACCTGCCCAAAGAGGAGTGTCCTGCACCTCTGCCCCCTCAGATCTTGTGTCCTGCTCTGGGTTGAGCACAGCATTCTGCAGCTGAGAAGGGAGCTGGACAGAAACATTCCCACAGAAAAGCCAGGAGGTTTCATTTGGGTCAGTGGGACAGAGCAGGTGGAGGGTACGGGAGATGGGCAGTGAGGAAGCAGGAGCAGGGAACAGAACAGCTTCTCCAGGAGTGGTCAGAGGTTGGATCAGATCAAAGTGCATTGTGAAATGCCCCACAAAGCCATGTGCACACCCAGAGCAACACCTCAGAGCTGCCACCCACACATACCCAACGGCTATGCCAAATTCAGACCATGGGGAAAATGGCTATCTACATTCTCAAATACCTTCCTCCTAAAATGAAGTATAAAATCACCAATAATTCTACAATTCCTGATGCTAATGAAGAAAGAGATAGCAACAGGGTCTAATAGCATATTTAAAACTTTTAATGTTTAAGCATTTCCATGAATGAAACCACTACCAATGCAAGCCACTCCAAAAGGAAGAGAAAAATTAGAACTGAACAGGTTCCTAACATCCACTTTAAACCCCTATCAAACCATGAAAAATGCTGACTATTCTCATCACATCAGAAAATATATTTAGTTGCCCTATTAAAATATGGATATAGTCCAATACAAAAGCAAACACAGTGCAGCTTTCACAATATCAAAGGTTCAATTTTTACCATACCACAGAAGCCTAGAGAGTAAAGAATAATACCCTACTTAATGGCTCTAAATAAAGAACAATAAATAAAATTCTCTCTTATCCCTACTTGGAAAAATAACACTCAGCTAAAAGAACGATTTTTAAATTAACACACAAGGATTTTTAAGAATCAGTTAGAATGTGTTGACTTGCAAAAAGAAAGCAATCAACCATAAATCATCATGACAAGGTTAACAGATCATAAAATCAACACATTCTAAAAGGTAACATATGATACACTCTTATGACTTGTTGCACAGTTATTTCTGAGTGCTCCATGTTGCTGAACACATGCCAGTGCAGGGCCTGACTCCACCAAGATTTACACTCATACTGAGCTGTGAATAGTCCTATTACAATCAACAGGATTACTCACAGAAAATCTCCTTATCGTGCATAAAATTATCCATGTGTGAAAATCTTTGTCACCTTTCTTATCCTGAAATCTGTATTCCATCATCACCAGCATAACCATAATTTAATATCAAATGTGCATATGGAAAAGCTTGTGATGCTGTATTTAAAAAGCCACAGTTCCATGTCAAAATCCACAGGGGTGTTACCAGTGTCACAAACATACTTTAAATAGTCCAAAAATCACAGGCAATGCTACTTTTTATCTGGGAAAAAAAAAAAAAGCCACTGGTTTTGTAGCACTAAATCATAAACTACTAGAAAATAGTTATTTTTCAGAATTTATCTGGGAATTTTTCCCACTGGATAGTTAACCTCAGAAGAACACTGCAGGATTTCTGTCTTTGCACCATGAAACTTGGACACTCAAAAGTGCTCACTCTGGGGACTTCTGGTGACATTTATATTGAGGAAAACAAACACTACACATAACTAAGGCTACCTAGCTTCTTCTAAGTTGCATTTTACACCTTCAGTCCAACTGGTGAAAATTTTGTGAAGTCTCATTTATCTCATGCATGCCCCAAACTGAAACTTTATAAAAATATTTCAGATAGTGTGTCAAATGGTTTTTCATTTGATTTTGACAACAGTGCAGTTCTATCACAAAGCTGAGCCAATCTAACAGCTAAGGTCATTGAAAGGGGCAATTAATTCCTCCTCCTAACTCTGAGAGTCCACCCTATCATTGGTGCCTACTCTAATGCTCAGTTTTTTTTAAATGTGATTTTTTTTACAAGTCCTTAAGCTCCTTGGGCCTCACAACTTCTTTACCATCTGCAAGTATCCCTGAAGCACCCCTACTCATCACAAGCGCTATGCTAGTGCTGCTTTACAGAAGATGACAACCTGCTGTTGTTCTCAAATTGGCCCAAACACCAAAGGTCTGCATATGTGTGTGCATTTGCTCCTTCTCCTTGGTGAATAAAGAACTGGCTGGACGGTTGCACTCAGAGTTGTGGGTAATGGCTCAATGTCCAAGTGGAGACCGGTGACAAGTGGGATTCCTCAGGGATTGGGGGACTGGTGCTGTTTACCATCTGTGTCAGGGACATGGACAGTGGGATTGAGGGCACCCTCAGCAAGCTCCCAAAGACACCAAGTGGTGGATGCCCTGGAGGGAAGGAATGCCATCCAGAGGCACCTGACAGCCTGGAGAGATGGGCCTGTGTGAATTTCATGAAGTTCAACAAGGCTGCAAATGAGACAGGGCAATCCCAAGCACAAATACTGGTACTGTACATTTTTAAAATACAAATACCATAAATATATATGTGTGTGTGTATATATATATATATATATATATATATATATATATATATATATACACATACATATGTGGTTTGCTACAGCACACTGGATGGAATGCTCCACAAAAAAATGCAAAAGTAGTCAGACAGATTATAAGATCCTTGCTCTGTTTGTTACGAGTGCCAAAACACGCGTGAGTCACAGAGTGCCTGAAAAGAAAGCTGTGACCATTTAGGCAGTTGAACCCTACCTTGCAAAACAGGATCAAGCCCTTTCTACAAAAGATTTTTTAAAATAGGTGATCAATAATTATATTGGGCACATTTTCTGGCTGCTTATTCCGACACATTTGGGTCAGATGTACCCAAAATGCTGAGTACTCAGGGCTGCAATTACGTCACTTACAGCACTACTTTAAAAATACAAAGATGAATGCAATGCTGCTATTTTAATTTTTAAAAAAGCTCTTAAAGAGCTCAATGGACATTCACACCAAACACAAATTTTCACCTTGCTCACAGGCACCAATTCTCCAGCCATAAAATAAGAAATATCCATTTCCTCTCCCTGAGGCATAGTAAAATACTTGTAACAACAAGCAATATTCAATACAGGTCACAAGGGTGAACTAATCAGTTTGTGGTGCTCTTGTTCCTGCAGCCTGAGGGGAGAAGGCAGCACACCTCAGATGGAAAGGTAAACCTGCACCAATGACTGAGGAAACTGCTGTGAGAAGGTAGTAAGAGGGATCTGGCCTCCCCAGGACCTACCCACTGACCAGAAAGCACAACCAGCAGAAGGTTTCCAACCAACATGGAGCAGCCACTTTGGTGCAGAATCATTAGAGGATGGCGCACACCAATGTGGGACTGCCATCAAGAAAAGGTAAGTATGACAGCAAGACTTTGAAAAGAGAAACATTGTTTACCACCACGATGTAGCAGAACTAATAGAGATTTGGCCTCTTTTTGCAGATCTGCCTCTGCTTTTGGGGCAAATCTGTTATTTTGGCAAATCATTTGCCCTCCCATCTTTCCACTTCCTGCCTCTAAATCAAGTGCAACGATCCACCTAGGATTTAGGTGTGAAGTGAGCAGCAGACATTATCTCTGAGGGTCTCACAAGCCTACTGATAACTATTACAAATTTCACAAAGAAATATATCCATTCTGCCTTCAGAGCAGGATGAAGCAGAGCACAATAAGAGAACACAAGTTATGCAAAAAGAAGAAAGCAAAATACAGAGCAGCTGCTTATCCAATTCATGGACATTCAAAAAGGTTGGGGCTTTGGGGTTCATGTATCATGAAATAATAAGATGCAATATATTAATAATATAAAGAGGATGGTAAAATTAAGAGGCACAAGTAAAGCTCAATGCTGCAATTTTAAGGCTTGCATACTTGACTTACAGCTAAAATTGCTCTTTTAAAACCATGCTTTTCTTGTAATATCTTTACTTCAGCTTCAATATTTTCTAAAAGGCCATCTACAAGTACCAAAGAAAAACAGTAATTACAGAAAAATTCAAGACAATTACTTAATACATCCACATGGACTAAATAACATTGGACAATAAGCTAATAGAAGTATAACCAAGAATGTTTTGCTCAAAAAACCTGGAAGTTAGCTGCAAAAGCCAACTTAGAGATTCTGGAAGACATTCCTCATTTACATACATCACAGCACAAGGAAAACTTACAGGAAAAAAACCCACCATTTTAAACCATAGGTGAGAAGGCCATGAATAACAACAATACAGATCTTACAGAGCCCAGGTGATATTTCTAAATCTTACTTCAGCACTCAACGTTATTTCAACATAGGCTCTCAGGTTGTGAAATCAATGCAAGTATTTTAGAATACAGGAAGCATTCTCCTCAGTTCCAATTTCAACTTTAGCACATCACCATGCACAGAGCAGGCATTTTTTCCCTAACTTCATTTCAGCAAACCTATTCAGGGTAAGATTACATTCTGTGTAACATCTCAAAACAAATTCTACAAAATGTGCTTGGCTCTCTTGGCGTCAACTTTCCACCAAGCAAGGAACATTTTCTCATCTCATTCTTCTGCAGAGGAAGCATTGTCATACCTCAGTGTAACTTCATTTTTAATAGATATTTACTTCAGTTCAGCTGTGTTTCAAACACACCCTTCATCTATCTACACATGGAACAGAAACTCAAACAATCCAGTTAATCCGAAACATGACATGATGAATACTTCTCTAGCAAAAGATTCACACCAGACAGACCAGGCAAATCCTGTGCTTTCTGTACTGCTTTCCAAATACCACAGTGTTACCTTCAGGGGCCAAAGGAGACCTGAAAGAGCCTAAAGCTCATAGACATAGATCTCCACTCACTGCTCCACTCTTCAACCCTACAGGTTTATCCTACCTATATAAAAAAAAGGCCTTTTAGCAGTCTAGGTATTCCATAAGGCTAATACACCTGGCAACTAAAAATTAAATGTCTACTTCACATTTGCTAACATAAACACAAGGCAACACACAATACAGTCAATGGGGAAAAAAAAGCCCATATAAGAATCTTACCAGGTAAGAAAAAGAATCACAGAATGCTCATGACATTTCCAAAAAGCATTTGGACCCTTCAGAGATGGCAGCTCTGGAATATAAAACCAGTGCAGTGACAATGATTTAGGTATCACTAGAAGCAGGATCTCAACCTGGTGGTAGCCCTTTCTTTCCTTTAAAGCATGATAAAAATCAAGGAGCAGAGGATGTTGTGATGCTACAATAGGGAGAGCACTGACCAACACTGAGCCAGAAAAAGAAAATCTATCACTGCTCTTCAAATATTCAAAGAGTTACAAACTGGGCATCAAGGGGCAATTTTCATCAGTGGAATCAGGGATTGCTGTGGCCTAAACAGCACTCTGTTATAGCATCAGAACAGTACCAAGCACCTTCATCAGGAATAAACAGAAGATTCAGCACATAAACTGACATGTGTTAGTATTTAAAGATAGTATGAAATCAGCCAGAGGAGGAAGGAGTAGAAACAAACTCTAAAATCATGGAAATGAGCAATCAGGTCACTTTCTCAAAACCCCTCTTGGAACACACGCATGTTACAGCCCATGTACATCTGCCAAGACAACAAAGAAGGTTTTTTTAAGAGTATACTCGTCTCCAGTTAGGGATTTTTTTCCACACTGTTGCAACAAATCCACCACCTCCCTACTGCTAACCAACACTTGTGGTCAGATTAAATCAACTAAGAACTATTCCTATCCCACTTACATAAAATTCCAGAATTGTAAATCAGCCTCTTTTAATTCATTTTTAATCTCAATGACCCTCACTTCAAAAGAAAGAAAAAAAAGGCAAATCGAGTATTAAATCCAGTGAGCTTCTGCAGTGTATCCTCCTCAAAAGACTATCCACAACCTCAGCAAGAACTTCCAGGTAACTCTTTCCCTTGATACTTCAAAAATGGTATGAACAAGGAATCCCACTGACTTCTACCACATACCCCAAGGTGATTTTTCCTCATTACAGTTTTAAATTTCTCAAACAATTTTCAGGCACTTAAGCCCATTTTCAGATTGAGGCAAGCCAAAACATGAAATGTATAGAAACTATTTTATAAGAGCAATAATAACACAGATATCCTGGCCCATTAGCTAACACTGAAAATAATCCAAAAAATAAAACACAGACTTCTCAGGACTGTGCCCTCTGGAATAAAAAGGTTGTGGAAATTGGATTCTACCTCAATGACTTTGGTGCCCTGCAGCTAATTCTCACTAATTAAGTCCTAGAATACACTAAAACAGAAATTCACAATGATTAAAAGATATGATACATGTTTATAACAACTCCTGTAATTACTAGGAATAAAAATCTTGAAGGTTCTTGATGCCATCAACTCACAGACCAATAATTATGGGCTACCATTCCAAACAGGTCTGAAATTTTTGAGAACCCATAGTCAAATAACACATTCCATATAATCCATATTATTAAGCAAGCAGGAAACCAATCTGTAAAGCCAGAAAATATTCTGACAGGATTCAGAGGAAAGAAAAGTACAGCATATTCTGCCTTTATGGACTGTTTTCCAGATGCTGGTTCCTCATCCATCCATGTTGAGAGTCTCACACTGATGCAGCTGCACTCACCCAGGGGCCCTCAATGCAAAGATGTATTCCACAGGTAACAGGGCAACAATTTGTAACAGAATCCTTGAATGGTTTGGCTTGGTGGGGACCTTACAGGCCACCTAGATCCAAACCCCCTGCCAGGGCAGGGACACCTTCCCTCAGGGCCCCATCCAGCCTGGCCTTGAGTACTGACAGGGCTGGGGCATCCACAGCTTCTCTGGGCAGCCTCTTCCAGTGTCTCACCACTCTCACAGCCAAAATTTCTTCCTAATAGCTACTCTAAATCTACCCTGTTTCAGTTCATTACCCCTTGTCCTAACACCATCTGTCCAAGTACCCAAGACAGAAGCACCAGATCTCTGCTGAACTTGTGTCCAGCCAGATGTGGGAAATGAAGAGCTGCCCAATGGTACAGCAAATTTTAGGCACATAAGATGTAACTACAACAGATTCCATTTTTTCTGCACGTGCAGCCACACTCTCATCACCAGCACAACTGCAGAAAGCCCCCTGCCTGTCCTGTGACCTCCAAGGAATGTAATCCAGGGGTGACACACAGCCACACTAGACATTAAAATGTGAGATCATGCAAAGAATTGACAAATTAAATTTTCTGTCAGTTTGTCCTTTTACATTGCTGTTCCTTGGAAAGTGACAGTAAACTCACACTTAAAGCTGCACTACATTTGATGCAATATAGTGTATGTAACACTGATTCCTAACAGGCACCAGCTGAACATGCCTGGTTTGCATGATCTACTTTTAACTGTCAGATTCAGACAACAAGCCCACTGGTTTTGTCTACAAATTGCCACCTACTTCACATCTTCCAGCAAAATACTGTGACAACTGGATGATCATCCTCTGTGTGCTCCTCTTCTATAAACTCTATTTTAATTCCCCTCTCACTAACTTAATTTCATCACTGGTGATCATAAAAACCCACATTTCAAATACATAAAAATTCTTTCCTACGAGTCATTTAAAAAGACAACTTCATCATCTCTACCAGGAAAAAACAACACTAAAGTCAAGTAGCTTTTCCTTACTTCATTATACCCCATAACAATACAAGCTTTCCTGCTCCTCAGAACACAATCACATAACTTTGACATCTTTTTGCTGACTCAGACAAAAATTCATCACAAAATATAACTGTCAGATTCACCAGTGACAGAGGAAGCTCCTGAGAACCACAGCCTAATAAAGCTTTCCTCCTTGAAGGATGACAGCAGTCTTTCCCATATGAAAGATTCATTTTTATTTTATATTGTTAAAGCAATATTCACTCAGGGCACTTTCACACTAGACTTTATTTTCAAGAAAACCAGTTATAAGGTCAAAACAGAAGTCAAAAACCAGTATTTCACTGGCATGTCTGGAAAATCTGCAAGTGATTTAGGTAAAATAATTGTCTCATATGTTGGTGTCCTGAGGATTAACCACCTCCTTCTGCAGTTGATCTACAGTGGTCAATACAAAAATTTTCTTCAAAGTAAGCAGTGCAAGATTACTCTAGCAAAAAGGAGTTGGTTGAGTTTACCAATCTACAGTGAATAATTTCTTTGTTAAAAGAAACTTTACAGACACAAAAGAGAACATGTCTTAAATTTATGTATATAGTTACTGTTGCATCAAGAACTGCTCAGTGCTATAAATGACCCAACTTAAAAGCCTGGCAATTGTCATTCATCTCACATGGATTTTGTTTGATAGAGACTGACATGCAACAGAGACCTGTGTTAGAAACCACCATGTGTATGTGGTCAAAACCAGAGGAGAATCATGCCTCAGGAGATAATAATTCCCTTCAGAGTGCTCCTATTTGAGACACTCTGAAATCATCCACTGAATCTGGAAATTCTGACTGTTATAATGCCTACAGACTAAAAAAATCATCCATGGATCCTGTGAAATGTATTTATTTCTTGGCTTACATTCTCACTTTGCTCTCTCTTCCCTGCCTTTATAAAACTGAAGAATGTCTGCAGTGCAATTCTAAAGATCACTTGTTGAAAGCAAGCCTGGAGAGTTTTCAGTACCCACGGAAACCTGCAGAAACCCAGTGTATTTAGAAACTGCTTCCTTGCTTTGCCCCTTCCCAGTGATTTCCCAGGCACTAAAACACACTGCTTATTGTTTGGCAAAACAAACTTCACTTTATGATGAACATTTCTCATTCTCCAGGACTAGAGCTTTTAGGCCAGACAGCATCATAAATACATGCTACTAGAGTCTTGCATATCTGCATGCACACACACTTTTTAGGAGTATTATCACCATTTCCTTGACTCAAATACAATCCTAACAACAGAAAAAGAAAAATCTGACAAATTTTCAGGGCAATCACATAGCAGTTAATATTCAGAGAATGAAGAAAGTTGGATTTTCCCTTTTCTTAAATACTGCTAGTGATCATGTAACTATGACACATCTGCACAGCATCAGTATTTCTCACCTCACCTCTTGCACTGAGGTAACCTGACCTAGTCATGATGTTACTGGCATTGTAAACCTCTCTAATGAAGTCTTTTATACCCATGGTTGGGTGCATAAGTAACAAAAGTTAATAGAGCCTTTAAGGGAAATTATTACAAAAACATTTAAGACAGTTGTACAAGTTTTTATGAATGGGCATCTTTTACCCTTGCAGATGCAGCTGCCATTTGAAACTATTTTAGAGCAGAAGGCTCTATCAGTCACATAGCTGAGCTCACACAGATATCACAACAGCCTTACACATGAGTAATATCACATGTTATATCAAGAAATTGGTTTATGGACATTGTAGAGGCACCTTGATTTTTGGTTTTGGTTTTTATGTTGGATTTTTTGGGTTTTTTCCAGTGCAAGAGATCTAGACAGTTTATATTTGATAGGCTGTTCATAAATTATAGTCTACTGCTGTTTGCAGGTTGGAACTTCTTCCCACACAGATTTCATTTTATCATCAGACTGTTTAATTCTGCGCTTATAAAAATGTCATCCTAGTCATAAGGGAAGAATTAGACAGCACTGTCTTAAGATTTTCTGCACATACCGTGACAAGATGCAGATACTGTGATACTAAGATGCCAGCAGAGTGTATCAGTTCCAGGATCAGGCCAATACACATGCTGTTATTGAGCTATGGCTTGCTGCTTTCAAAAGTGCAATGAAATAATAAAATAATATAACCTAGTAATACATTAACTACATTGCAGTATTCACAGTGCTATCCCTTGATATCATAGCCTGGAATGTACTAACACACTGATAATATCCTGAGTACATTAAAAAATATTTTGAAGCAAAAGCAGTACCAGCTTCTATACTACCTCCCAAAATAACATTCTGAGAGTGTGAAAGAAGTTATCAGGAGATTCTAACCCTTCTGCATGTTGTGGATTGCACAGTCTTTCTAAAAGACAGCAAATTTCCCCTTGGGACACACTTAGAATCAAGTTTTGTGAGAACACATTATAGGTTTTTTCCAAGTATTTTATCCAACATGATGAATGATAAACAAAAAATATCTCTATATAGAGTCAGGGGAAGATAATTTAATCACATATAATATTTGAATATTCACATATGTTATTGTATTTTAATTTGTACAATAAATTGTAAGTTAAATAGTTTAAAATTTTATCACTTGTGTAGTTTATGGAATTACTGCTGATGTATAAAACATTCTGTTCTATGAAGATTAAAAAATGTATATTTAAAATGTATATGGAGAACCAGCTAATGAGCTAAACAGATGGGGTTGTGTATTTAACTTCACTGGAAAGTACTGAAATAAAGTAACTAACAGCATTTGTGTAAATGAAAATAAATCTCATGAAAATCTGAATGGATTTTCCTTTGTTAGACAGAAATTTGTGCTTGGCATATAACTACATATTATAGCCAATGGCTGTGGTTTGCTGACACAACTTGTCAATAGCTATGTCTCAGCTGTTAAAAAACAATAAGTTTGTACATTTAACTCAATACTAGTACAAGGGTTTCTGCACAGATACCAATTTACAGAACTAAAAAAAGAAAAAAAAATCATGAATCTCAGTACTTCAAAAATATAATTTTCCAAAAAGTATTTCTTTCAAAAAAACCTAAGCAAATTAAAGTGGAACTTAATCACAGTACTGATCCTTTACATAAGCCCTGCAACCTGACAGAAGCAGACACCCATGTCTGGTTACATCCATGGAGCCTTTGGGGGACCACTTTTGTCTTTAAACACTCAGTTATGCAGATCAGACTGCAAGCTGAAGGCTTGAATCTATTTCATCAAAAATGATGTTGGTTTGAAAGGCAGCTATCATTAAACTGCCAGGCAAAGGCAGAGGAAGTACTTATTTTAAATAAAATCTATCTATTTCTCTGTTAGATCCATTTAAGAGCTTTCAAAGTAAAAAATATTTCCACTGGTGCTTACTTTTCACTGCTTGTGCCATTCATTTAACATATAAGACATGTTCAGTTTGGACAAGAAAGCTGGATGCTTCACTCTATATTTAGGACAACAGCAGTATCTTCATTTACAAAAGACATCACCCCGGTGTTACTATTTCTTATTCAACTTCCACTATTGCACAGAGAAAAATGTATTTTATATTAGAGCCAAAATTAAATCAAACTTAATCCCAAATTATGCTAAACACTTAAAGGGGTTTTGATAGATTAAGGCCCACTCCATCAAGCTGCTCCCTACAGACAGGTCTCCATTTGTAAGAGCCCACACAGCAATCCTCGCTGGAGGAAGACACTACAGAGATTCCAGTCACAAAAAAATCACAAATGTCTTGCAGCAGACACAGAAACCAAACCCACCATGCTTCTCCCCAATCAGAATACAAACACTTCCTTCCCATTAGTACATGTTTAAATATTTAACCTAAATCCATCTAGTAACAGCTGATACCCTGAGCTCCACTATTTGCAAATCTATTTTACTGAATCTGTGGTGCAGAGAACATATCTAGAAGTGAGATAAACTCTTTAAGATGAACCATCACCATATTTCACTAGAGTAATATATTATTAGCATTGTGGTACACAGAAATTCTCAGAGGGAAGTACAAACTTCCAACCTCAATGGTTTTACACCAACTGTCTTTAGAACATCCCCACGCTCCACATTGCTTTAAATCCTCATACAAATAAACTTGTACACACTGAACTCAGAGGGAAAACCACCTTTTGAAAAACTACATAACAATACTCCCAAAGTATATATTCCTTATTCCTTCAGGTGAACAATTCAGCCTGCAACATAACTTTCCACATTCTGAATAATTCTTCTCCCTTTTTTTCAAATCACTGTGGTTCAAGTAGCTACTTACCAACTTAACAGTTTGATTTCATGATGCATTATATTAGGGATTTTTGCATGAACAGAATATGTTTGCAATACAGTAGGCATGAAGCACACATGGACAAGACAGAGTAACAGAAGCGCAGATCACATACACATCTGTTCTCTCAGGTCTCAGCCTGAGGAGCGAAGACAGAAGGACACATGCACACAAGCAGTCTAAATGCAAGACATCATCCTCATCTTTTTCAGCTTTCTTCATTTACATCAGCTCACTGACTGAAGTACAGGTATACCTGAGGAAGAGGGGCAAGCAGACATCCAGAAAAAAATACAAAGGAAACACTTTTGGAAGCTTAACACACACATACATTCAGCTGCCTATTCATGAGGAAAGTCGATGACAACAGTTTTCAGGAAACTACAACTGAAACTGAATTTTGTTTTCCTAATTTTCTGCAACAAGAGCAGGCTTTGCTGGTCTGTGCTATGAATGTGTCAGTACCAGGAGCCTGCAGATCCCACGAGATGCACAGGAAAGCAGGCCTCACATGCTCCAGAGCTTCCGGGGCAGCCAAACTCCTGCAGATGACAGCTGTCACTGGACAATGCACAAACCCAAACGCTGCAAGGGAACGCTGGAAAACTAACATGGCCTGAGGGTATGCAAACCTCTCACACAGCAAGATAGGTGTTAAGCCTCAATCAGACCACTGGTTTATCTGGAGTGATTTTGAGAACAGGATAAGAACAGCTGCAAAAATCGATGCAGGGTAGTGCTGTTTTGCTACTTCTTCCATTCACAAGGCATATTGACCAAACTCATGGAGAATGGCTACAAAATTCATACCGCTTACAATAACAAAATTGCATACGGGCACTCCAAAATGTTGAAGCATGATGGGTGAGCCCATGCATATATTACTAGCAAGCTTGTAAAGTACTACTGACATTTGCAAATAAGTACAGAAATAAACAAAGCCACTGAGATCCTATTCAAAAGTAAAAACACAGTTCTCTGTCATTTGTCCTGTCCAGTGGCAAAGATGCTGCTCACCAGGACTGAGACATCTCTCCCACCTACAACTTCTTGGACCAGAATGTCACGTGTATGCAGACAGAGATAGGTCATGCTCCAAGCAGACTTTTAAAGCAAGACTAAAGTTGTGATCACTGGATTGCACACATCCACTTTTTTTAAAATCATTCTGCAAAATCTCTCACAGTTGCCCTAAACAGTTTACAAAAACAAAGTGATCAGAGAGATGATTTATGTTTGCAACATAAATGTCTTCCCTTTCCATGAGCCAGCTTAATGCAGACGCTGCTGCACTCACCCCAGCTGAGGTTTGGCAGGAATCGGGGGAGGAATGATGTTGATGAGTGAAAGTGTTTGAAGCCCAACTAATTTCTCTTCAACTCCTACTGGTCCCCCCTGCTCTCCCAAGCCACTTCCAGCCTGGCACTTGTTAGCAGCTCCCGACGCTGGGGAAAAGAGGTGCCGTGCAAAAGCTTCCTCCGAGCAGCTGAGAGGAGACTCTGAGAAGGTTATGCAGAAATAAAACCAAACGAAATGACTGTTCGCAGGTCGGCACGCTTCACCTATCTTACACCGGGAACAATGGAGCGGCGGGCAGCGGGAGGATACGGCCCGGGAGGACGGGGCCGGCGGGACGCGCTGTCCGTCCGTCCGTCAGCTCTTTGTCCGTCTGTCAGGCAGCCCCGCCGGCCCCATCCCCGCCGCCCCGGCGCGGCCTGCGCGGCCCCGCGGCTCCGGGCCGGGGGAGCGGACGGAGCGGGAGCAGCGGGAGCAGCGGGCGGAGGGCGCCCGCCGCCTCTTCATCCCCGCTCCCCGCCGGCCTCTCCGCGCCGGGGCCAAGCGCGGCCCATGCGGGACGCACCGCGCCGCGGCCCCCCCTTCCCTTCCTTCCCTCCTTCCCCTCCCTGTCCTCCTCCTCCTCCCGCCCTCCCTCCGCGCACCGAACGGCCCCGACCGGCCCCGGCTCGCTCCCGCCGGCACTTACCGGCCGCAGAGCTGCGAGGAGAAGGCGGCCGGGCCGGGCCGGGCCGGGGCGCGGCGGCGGCGGCGGCGGCTCAGAGCGGCCGTGCCGCGGCCCCGGGCATGGCGGGGGCGGCGGGGCGCGGGCAGGGGGGGCCGGCGGGGCGGCGGCGGCGGCGGGGGGAGCCCGGGGGGAGCGGCGGCGGCGGCGGCGGCGGCTCCTTCCTGCTGCTCCGCCGAGCGTCCGCGGGCGGTGACAGCGACACCCGGCCAGAGCGCCGCGCGCGCGCTGCACCACGGGAAACGCGCCCGGAGGACCGGCGGGACGGGAGGAGGAGGAGGAGGATGGCGATGACGGCGATGGGGAAGCGAGCCGGCAGCCGGGAGCCGCGCCGGGGCTGCGGCCGCTGCCGGGGCGGGCGGTGCCGGGTTACGCGCGGGTCAGGAGGCCGCCGCGGCCGTGGGAGCGCTGCCCGCGCCTGCCCCGAGCGGAGGCGGGGCGGGAGAGACCCTCCGGGCATCGGCCCCGGCGGGGGGCGGCCCCCGGGCCCCTCGGTGCCCGGCCGGCGGCTTCATGCGCTGCAGGGCCGCCCGGAGCTGAGAAGGCCGGAACGGTGTCAGGGAGATGGCTCGGCTATTGCAGAATTGTTGAGGTGGGAAGGGACCTCTGGAGATCATCCCGTCACCCCCCGGCCGGGCAGGGTCAGCTGGAGCAGGTGGCACAGGAACCCGTCCAGGTGGGTTTGGAATGTCTCCAGAGAGGGAGATTCCACGACCTCCCTGGGCAGCCTGTTCAGGGCTCAATGTAAAGAAGTAAAGCCTGATCTGGCTCCCCACTCGTGATGCATCTCTGGGGTGAGGCCCCACGGCAGGCTGCCAGTGCCATTACACACGTGGTGTCCCTCGGACTCTCAGGGCCTCCAAATCCATCCGAAAGTCCCAGCATGAGTTTCCTGCACTGTAATCTCCATTATCATGATGTTCACCATGACCTGCACAATAAACCATTTGGAGAATTGCTAGAGGCCCAACCTTAAAACCCAACACTTTCCCTGGACTGGCTCCCCACCCAAACTGGCTTAACCTCTGCAGCCGGGGCTGTGGCACAGTGTCACTTGCACCTCTCAACTTCACCTCTTTCAGGGGTTACCAACTTTTCCACGTTTCTCTAAATAAAGTCTTTCACCCAGCAACGCGCTAAAACACGTGCGTACCTCGATTGCTCTATGTCATTTGCGTATAATTAAGCATGTGCTTAAGTGCTCTGCTGGATTGAAGCCAAGATCTGCATAAGCTCTGTTGGGTAAAATTTACCAGCTTCGCTGGGCTTAGCTCTGTGACTCATTCAATCAGCAGAAGCCCAAAGCTTTTTGCTACAAGCTTAGTTATTCCCAGGCTGTCCTACAGGATCACCCTGTCTCCGTGATGAGGCTTATGCCCTTCTCTCAGGTCCTGTTAGAAGGGAGAAGCATCTGCCTGGTGAGTCAGCTGGACACAGGGTTTCGAGTTCCTTCAGCAGCGTGCATTAATAAGGTTCTGCACCCTCACACAGGTCAGAGGTTGTGCCATCAAGTTACAGAGCAAGAAATTTCATTAAGAAGAGGGTATTAATGACACCAGGACCCTGAGGAAGGTCTGCCCTGACTTTGTGCAATATGTACATTTCAAAATGATGGTGTCGAGTACTCAATCTCTATGAACAGGGGAAGGGGTTAATAAAATGTGGCTACATTCCATGCAGTCCTCTACAATTTTACACAAATACAAGAAGTGTTATTAACCTGCTTATTGAATAAAATGGTAAACTTTTTCATTTTCAAAACCAGAGTTTTAGAAGCTGAGGGAAGGCATACATTTATTCAGCTTTTATTTTTTTCCCCAATTTTATACAAATACAAGAAGTGTCACTAACCTGCTTATTGAATAAAATGATAAACTTTTTCATTTCCAAAACCAGAGTTTTAGAAGCTAAGGGAAGACATACATTTTTTCAGCTTTGATTTTTTTTCTCTTCAAAGACAGTTAACTTGGTGACTTTACTCATTTTTCCCTGTCAAAAGAAATATCTTTTGAATTGCATTAAGTCTGAGTCGGAAAGCTCAGCACTAAAACCTTATTTTAAAACACACTGAGGAATTAAAGCTTTCTGCAGGGTGAGCACAAGTCTTTCTCCAAGGACACATCAATTGGAACCTGCTTTTCAAAATATCTGTTTGGCAATTAACAGTGTAATACGAAGAAGAAAGACTGCCTTGTATTTAATGCAAAATGGTAAGACTCAGCATATTTGAGTGCTGTTCATTACTCTTCATTACACTCTTATCATTCTTCTATGACCTTAATCAAGACATGTTCCAATTTTCAAGTGACAGTTTGGGTTAGGGCGTGGGTTTTTGTGTTGTTTTAAGAGGAATTAAGCACCTATAAATTGTCAAGTTCAGTAAGAATCTTTGTGCTTTGTCCATCTGGAAGTCCCCTGCACCAGGGCAGAGGTGGTGAAGGGACACAGCAGCCCCTGGACCTCTCCCTCATGTATTTTCAAATGATGGCACTTCCTCACCAAATCACCCAGCTGTGGTACTGACGTTCATATTGGTGTTTGGACACATATTTAATACTGTGCTGTTTATTACTATTAGTATTTTGACATAGCAAAAGAGAAAATAAATATATAAACTCAGTAGCTTGAGAAGCTTAAAGGAGCATTTGCATTTTGACCTATATTTTTTTCCTTACACTGCTCTGTAAATAGCAGAAAAACTCTGCTTTTCCCTAGGTAAAATAATTAATAGTCTTTAATATAGTCTTTCCCTTCTGAATTCTAAAAGTTGCCCACCCATTAGAAACCATTTAAAAGGCAATGTGTATGCAGCTGGACCACAGTACCTTTCACTTTTAAGAGGGCTAGATACTGGACAGTAAAAAAGCACTTCACTCTCCTTCCTTTTATTTTTTTTTCCTTTTCTGTATGAATCTAGAAACAAAAAATTAGGAAGCATGAGTAGTTTATGTATTAAAAAGTGTCTTTGGGGAATCACTGGGGGATACATGTGTGTTAAAAGGTCTTAAGCAGGAAGTAGCTTCAGAAGTAACTGCACACATCAAGCAGAACCAACACATTTGACCTCCTACATGAAAAACCAAAGGGTATAATTCAGAAATGTGTGCATCAAGCCAGTAACTTCCACTGAAGTAGCTGTTGACCTGGAGAGATCCAGCCTGGGAATCTGAGAGAGAAGTCCACCAGTTGTGTAGGCTTTTAAGATGGCCTTGTAGCCTAGCTCTCAAATTTATGCCTTTGTATTTATCTGCATTCATCAATCCTGACCTTCTAAATATTCATTTTAGCTATCAGGTTTAAGGACTGTGTATCAAGATTTTTAACTCTATTCGCCGGGTCTTGCTTTATCCTTGCAACTCTTCATAATTCCCCTTCCAGTTTTTCAAAAATTTGTTTTTGTTTGTTTGAAAATACTGTTAGGGTGGGCCTACAGCTCAATCATTTAGACCACAGACAAAAATGTAAATCAACAAACATCAACTGCAGCTTCTTTTCACCCATCCACATCACTTTTTTTCTGTGCCTTTGGAGCGCAGAGTCCAGTGCTGTGACCTGTCCTACTGACTCTGTCCAGGCTGAAGTTCCCTGCTGCTTCTCTGTCCTTTGCCATGTAGAACAAGGATACAGCTTGTCCATCTTCTCCCTTCCCCCTGCAGATGTCACAACTCACCGTTAACAGTCTCATCCCTTCCAACACATATGGTTGGCTTCTCTCGAGCAAAAAAATAAAGATCTGTTGGACTATTTATGTCTGTTTGTGGTTACAGGATCAGGCCAAAGGAAATGTGAAAAACAATCTGCACTTCAGCAATCAGTGTTTGTAGTGAGTGTTTTATAATGATGCTAAGTCTTGAAAAAACAGACTGAAGATGATCAGTGAAGGGTTCATGTCAGTAGTTTGCATACAGAGAGCACTGCTTGAAAAACATTTTATGTTCTCAAAAGAAGGTATTTGCAAACAGAAAGTTCTAATCCAAGGTAAATCCAAGAGAAAGCGTGAGGTGTTAGGGTGTGGACAGACACAATTCATCTTCCCAAACAATGCTAAACCCACCTTTTTTGTGCTTGTGGAATCATCAAACAGTTGAAGTCCACAGCTTTGGTGGAAGATGAGAGTAACTTGACTTTCAGAGATTACAGGTGTGTTCTCTGCACCCCACTCCCATTATTCTTCTTCACTTTCTCTCCTCCCCTCCTTCCTTGTCCACAAAGGTCACTGGTTGGTAGCCAGTATGTGTCAGTGATAGAATGCATGGTGCTTTAGAAATGCCTTGGTGAATGCCTGACATTTCAGCAGTGGATTCAATCAGGGAATAGTTGCTACTGAAAGCTAGAAAATCACTTTCCATCCATTGTTTCAATTGGAATATTTCACCAGGGCTTTAACTAGCACACATATTCAATGCAGAAATGTAATGAGTCCATTGTCTGAGCATCCACTCACATTGACTGTAAATTGCTTCTCTTCATTTCAGCATCCCTGGTGGAATTTGTGTTTTAATTATTTAATGTTTTTTATAGCAAGCTTTCAATTCATGGTCCCACATAAGCCTGACTCAATAGTCTGCCTTGCCCTATATTGCTGGCAGATCAGGAATCAATGACAGTGCCACAGAGGGGCACAGTGTGCTCTGTGTCCTGACATTACTGATGTGGTGGAAATGGACAGAAATGTGGTGGCATGCAGTGGCTCAAAACACCTGGGCCTCTGATGTTTGCAAACAAATATAATTATTTACATTGGTTAGAGGGTGCATGCAAGTCACCCAGATCTTTTCCTTATTCCCAGAACCTTTTCTGTTCCCAAAACTGTTTGCAGGAGAGCACTGTTCCACTTCCACCTGAGCCGTGAAGAATTCTTCATTTCAGATTAATTTCTAATGTCACAAACATGCCTGGCCTGACTCAGTCATTTATTTTGTGATAACACAGCAGCCTGAAGTGCTTTAAAACTTAAGGTCAAGACAGCACCAAAATCCCAGAAAAAAAAAGAAGATAAGTTTGATGAGAGACATACCTGTCTGAAAAAAGAAAGATAGCAAGGCAGCATCAGTCAGAGTGGGACTGTGTAGACATGAGACAGTCAGATATCTGTAATATGTCTGGCTTGGTCCCACCTGGCATTCCTGTAAAATTAGCATTATAAATCTCTAGACTAAAAGAAGAGAGGATGTTTAATGTCCCATGCTGTGATGTCTAATAGACAGAGAAAGCAACAAAAATGATGATAATTCAGCACTTGCCTAACACAAATTGTCAGATGACACGAGACAGAACTTAAAGAACCCATTTCTCTGCCTTAAAACACAAGATGTGAGCAGAGCAGAAAACCATCTACTCTTAACTGAGATTGGCAGCCCACCTAAGACATTTAAGTTGAGTTAACTGCAGATAGAAAGCAAGAGGGCCTTAAACCCCAGTGTGAACACTTTAGGATTAAGCTTTTCAGAAATAAATGTAAAAGAAGTGAGGGATATTTTATCTGTAAAAGAGAGAACATCCACACAGGGATTTGGTGGGCTTTAACTGTTGCAATTTAATGTCACACCTTTACTTAATGCATCCTAATCTTTCCCATGTGTCTGTCCCACTGCAGCTGAGTTCTTTAATTTGAAATATTATAGTGGATCTAATTTGAAAGACAGCATTAGCTGAACCATCGGCTAAAGGCTTGTCGGGGTGGGGAGGTTACTCAGGGATGAGTAACCAGCTACTTCCTACCTACTTGGTGTCAATGCTCTTGGTTTACTTTATCCTCTTGTAGGCTGCATCACACCACCTTGCATGTGCTGAGAGTTTGTGCAAGCCAAGCACAGCATTTTAAATTCAGATTCACACCTCTTTACAAGTCTAACACTGACCTGATTAAAAGCAAGACAAAAGATGTGCAGAGCAGGTAGGACACCAGGATGTGCTGCAGTGGTTAGGATGGGAGATTGATACTTACCAACCAAAAATTCAAACACAAAAATATATATTTAAGCTTATATTTAGCTTTAGATTTAAATTTAGATTTAGATTTACATTCATATTTAGATTTAGATTTAAATTTAATGTGTATGTATTTATAGGCAGGGGTCTTGGAACTAGATGACATTTAAGGTCCCTTCCTACCCAAACCACTCTATGATTCTGTATATTTAAGCTCAAGTGGTTGTACATTCCCAGAGTTACAAAGATGAAGCCATTATGCCAAATGGGATGTTTCCATACATTATTTGAGCCAACAAACAATATATGGAAATGCCATCAGAGTACAGAAATCTGAATCTGTGAAAGCCAGTAAAATCTCTAATTTTACATCTTTAATTTGGCAGTGAAGGAAGGGGGAATGAGAAGAGCACAAATGAACCTTAAAGACCAGGGAGAGATTCTAAAAGGCTGGAATTGGAGCTCTGTAAGCTTATTGCTCAACACAGAAAAAAAAAAAAAAAACAAAAAAACAAAAAGGAAGGGTTTTGGGGTTGATGTAAAAATACAATAAAAATCATAATGTTGCCCTCTCATTACTGGTTTCCTCTGGTGCTACACTCAAAAACTGTGTCAAAATAAGGAAATATTGGAACAAGACAGGCTATTAACCACTCTCCAAATCACACAGAGCCTATTCGTGACTGTCAGGAGTTGAACTAACTGGGCTGCCATAAATTTATTAAGTTAATCAGGCCCCAGCGGGGACTAAGCAAAACCTCAGAGGCCTCCAAAAATGCCAAATGAATGGACAACACAATGGCCAACAAAGCTCATTGTAGCTGCATGAAGTTCTGAATTTAGAAGAAAAGGCAAACTGCTAAGATCCATTACAAATGACAAATGGCCACACCACAGCTAAAGAAGGGGGGCTTGGCAGGGACAGGCAAGAAGATAAAGTTGTTAATAAGTTATTTTCTGATGTGCCTTTCTCATAAAATGAGAAGTGAACTGGATGAAACCTGTCATAAGGCCAAAGCAAGCAAATTAAATGCTACTTGAATGTAGAGATGACTGATTTTTCTTTCAAAACACAAGGATGCATTGAATGGAGTTGCTTAGGACTTGTACCAGATTATTCAACAGGAGGATGAGGACAGGTAAATTTTCAAATTGCACCAAACAGGTCCAGGTCCAGGTCCAGCCTCCTCTGGATGAGGATGGAGAAGAAGACAATGGAGTTCAGCTCAGTAAGGATGGAGAAAAGATCTGAATCTATGGCTGGGGTAAAGGACAGCAATAGTGCAGAAGGTGGTTGAGTAGGGCAGTGCAGTGGTTCACAAGCTGGACATCAGCTGATGTGCACATCATGCTGTTAGTGTGACCTGGCTCAAACCTTGTAGGACACAAGGGAATCACTTCCATTCAATCTGCAAGGACAGCTGAGAGTTCACTGGGCAGGAGAGATATGGCCCAGTTGGAAAGGTCAGTAGGAATGCCAAGAGGTCTAAAAAACTGCCCCAAAAGGCACACGTTCCCAAGGAGAGTGCAAAAGGGGAAACATGATGAGGGCCTTCAGACTGGTAAGAAGACATCACACAGACAAGTGGAGAAGGCTGGTTTCCCTGCCTTTGGGAGGTATGTAAAGCATAAATTTTTACCTTTAGGTTAGATATTTTTCTGTTTTTCTAGTAGCAAAGGTCACAAACCACTGGAATAGCCTACGGGGTTGTGGAGTCAATAGAGGTCTTTAGTAGTTTGCACAAATTAACCATGAATGCTTGAAGAGGTAACCTAGATCACAGCCTTTGCCACCAGGTGCCACCCAGCTTTGGGTTTTGTGTGCAGATAAAGTAAGCAAACAGATAAAAAAGGCTGAAGAACAATAAAAAGATACAGTATCTTGACATGGATCTGTGATACAACTTCAAGCAGACTGCTGTGGTCCAGCCATCTCCAGCCATCTCAGAGACTGGGAACTTCAGAGAATTCAAAGAGCAGCAAGTAGGATCAAGGGTATGGCAATTCCCAGAAGATTGAAATTATTTGGATTATTATCTTCAGAGAAAAGCAAGGGAGACAGAATAAAAGTACATGAAGTAATGTCTGGTATAGAAAAAATCAACAAAGAAAGAATACAACAGATTAAAATGGGGAATTACTCTGCTATGGCACATCTGAAGCATTTGTGCTAAACCCAAAAGAATTCTGAAGGAAAATGTCTTGCCAACATGGGTACCTGAGGCACCTGCAGTGCTATGAAGAAGTCTGATTCTTCTTTGCTTGACATCAGCCCTTTGCACCATATCCTTTGGTTGTACCATGCTCTGTCACAGAATAGGCATAAAATGGGCAAAAGCAGACACAAATCTGGAGTTTCAGATATTGCTCTTTTTGAAAACAGCAGAGTGAGCAAAAAAAAAAAAAAAAAAAAAAAAAAAAGGACTGCTTGTTACCAAGAGGATGCTGTTTATCCTGGTAGGCTGGGGCTGGCTGTCCATACCTGCTCATCCCTGAAAGAACAGAGGAAAAGTCTGTTCCAAGCACTCTCTGTGTTAAATTTATCACATGTCCTGAGCCAAAAACACTGCTTAGCCCCAAAGTAGAAACATGAACAGACTTTGTAAAGTCATGGCATTGTTGTCATCTTAAGAGAACTCAGTGTGTGTGAAGGAGGTGCCTCTGTCTGGTTTATCCAGTAAGGAGCAAACAGTGACAAAGGAGCTCCAATCCCCATGACAGCACCGACTACCTAAAAACAGAAGGGCAAAGGTCTTCAGTGCTAAGTCTTACTCAAAGTTAACTTAACAAACCTGGTTATTACTGAATAACTCCAACCATGAAATTTGCAATTATCTATAAATATCAGCTGGTGCCCATGAAGAACTAAAATCGGAGGGGATCCATTTAAGGACATAGAGACACCAGAAATCTCAGAGATATACCAGAAATTTTGCCAGAAATTTGTTTAAAACACAAAGCAAACTTTAGGAGACCAATTTCTCTGAAGGAATGTGGTGCTATGTGTAAGCATTGAGAAAAATGTGACCTTTGTAATGCTGCTACATCACACTGTTTTACACAAGTGGGGACGGGTCCCTCCTCAGCTTCTCTCTGTGGGTCCACTTTGATAAGGAAGGGATGCTGCACGTGAAATGGCCTCTCCATTGATCACTTCAGGAGTGGCAGCAGTTGTTTTTCAACATTGGATCCAGTGATGGAGCAGCACCAGCCTATTTTCAGCTAACAGCACTGCTGCAGTTTTCAAATTGTACATGGCTTCCCAGAAGCTTGATGGAAAACACCATCTCTGCTGGTCTCCTAGAACATCACACCTGGTGTGGCATTTGTGAAGCCCCTTTCACAGTGATGTAACCCTTTGGAAGGTTTTGGTGAGGACTAAGAAGACTGAAGGAGAGCACACAGCCACACCTCGTGTCCAGGCAGATTCAGAGAGCCTGAGGTTGGTCAGGAGGTTGGTCCATGAAATGCCAGCTCAGAAAGCTCCAGAACAGCAATTGCCACCTGCTTGGGAAATCCAGGGAACTTGGCTAAGCCTTGGGGACAGTGTAAAATGAAAGTGGTCAGGAGAACGTCAGAATGGTTTGAGTGTGGGCTGGGGGATATCCCAGACAACAAAGCCTGTTTGGTAAGAGCTGCTTTCCATCTGCAAAGCAGATGAGAGTTCAATGCTGAGGATAATTTAAAAGTCAAATAAATGGTTTAAAATGGCTTGTAGTAAGTAAAACCATATTTCTTTGTGAAGTAAACTGCCCTTGTTTGCTGGGTGCATGTATGCACACCAAGCCAAACAAGCAGATGAAGAAAAACTGGTACCTGGGTTTGAGGAGAGAGCCTTGGCCAGTCTGAGAGGAGGAGCAGGAAAAGGGAGAAGAAAATAAACCATCAGTGCTTCACAGGGCAGCTGGGCAAGGAGCTGAGGGTGGATGAAAGCACATAACTGGAGAGCACAAATGGTGACAGTGGATTGCAAGGTAATGCACAGGACATTCTTCTGGGTCAAACCCTTGACTCAAGAAAGAGGCAGCTTCCCTTCCCCACAGCCCCTCTGTGAGCTGACAAGGTCTGCAGAGCTGACTGTGGTTGTGCAGTAGGTCCTAACTGCCAGACAAAGTTAAATCTCAATTTTCAGAAGCTAGAGGCACAGAGAAAACAGACCCTGATAAAATATCTAGCTGATAATCTTGACAAAATCACAAAACTAAATAAATAAGCAGGAGCAGGAGATTCTGGGTAACTCATTGAATACAAAAGGGCAAACCCAACAAGGTGACCCCAAATCCATATACCTCTGGGGGAAAAATAGCTTTATTTAAAAAAAATATCATCATATTATCAAAGACTCCTTATCAACTCTAGTAGATTCAAGCTGAAATCAATGCCAGCTATTGGAATATGAAGGCATGATAAAAGGCTATGACTTCCTTTGAAAAAATGTATATTTAGATGTAGATCAAGGATACTTTCATTTCATCAGCTTGGCCATTTTTTGATCAACTCACTTAGCATATTTAATTAAAGATACGATAGTCAATCTCGTTTCTAATTGCATGCAAATTCGCAATATTTTGTGGATTGGTTCCTGCTTCGGAAATGTGTCTGTTTGTAGTACAGCCCACTTATGTACTAAAATGGCAGCTTTCTTTCCACAGTTTACAGAGACGTTAACGAAGCTGGAGCTGTCAAAAAATAAAACATCCTCTGCTGTAGCTGTGCATACTAACAAGTACTCTTAATGCTGGTGAAATTTTCATGTAGAAATCAGTAAGTCAGTGTCCTTAAAAAGAAAGAAAACCAGGCCTTCTTTAGTGCCAAAGTAGACAAATAAAATAATTTGTTAAAGAGAGTGAAAAAACCCCACAACTGAAGTTCAAAGTCCCAAAGGAAGTGTTATTGAAGTAACTTATGTTGGTAATACAAAAGCTAACTGAATCACAAATAAAGAAAATTAGTAGAAGACTGGGGTTTAGCATAAGGTGAGGCAGCATCAAAATATCACATGCAAAAATAGCAAACAGGCTGGGTTAGAACAGAAAGAGGATGTTGCTGTGTCTTCACCACAGAAACGCTGATCATAGGCATATAAAATGGTTAATATTGCAGCTTCAAAGTTTAGTCTAGAGAAAGATGATTTTTCATAATAATATAGGGACATGTCCTTTGAAGGTAAAATAGAAAAAGGCAAAGGTACAAAAGTTTCAGTTGCCCTTGCAGGAGCAGTATCCTGAAGCCAATGACAAAGACCAGCTGCTCACAGTTATATCAGATCAAAATTCCTACAAGGTAGCAGCTCAGGGTGCACAGCCCTTTGAAATACAGGGCAAAAAGCCACAGATGATGGTTACTGTTGGAAATTGTTAATAGTTAATAGTCTGAACCTGTGAAATTTTTTAACACTACAAATCATTCCTAGCTAATTGGTATTGGGGTACTACCCAAGGGGTCCCGCTGGAGCTGAAGACCTACTTGTGCAGGACACAGCCATCAAAAGGACAAGATGTCTGTCCATCCTCATCTGTTAAAATACGTGAAGACACAACCACCAACGGGAATATAACATCCTCTCTCTCTCCTTGCTGAATTTGCACATCATCTCACTATTCCCTGCAAGATGTCTATTTTTTTAGCCGCAAACAAATGGAGGAATGTTAACCTTAAATCACCGCAGCTCGGGAATGTGGGGAGGAGGGAGCAGCACAGGGAGCTGCTGTGATCCTTCCCTGTGATCTGCCTGACCCCGAGCAGCAGCTGCTGGTAAGAGCACCACCTTGCACGGTCAGGCTGTCCCTGCGTGTTTGCATAGTTTCTAGTGAGGGTCATGGATTCAGTGTCCAAAAAAGAAGAAAACTTCTTAGCATGGTGGAAGCTCTTTCAGACCTAAAGTCTGTAGCAGCAAACCACCATCAAACGCAGACCACTGCACCTAAAGGATTTATCAAGTTTTTACAATTCATGTAAGACAAATTGTTCTCTTCTCCCCTCAGTAGACCTTAAATTTAAAGAAATTTGCATCAGAGTGTGAAAAAGAAATCTCAATCACCCTCTAGAAAATGAGACACTAGTCATCAAACACTGCACTTCCTGTAATTGCCAGCAGGTTGTAAGAGCAGTCACACTGACAGGAATTGCAGTTTAACTGTTCACAAAATACTTGAACTACACAAGATGACCCATTTAACCCCGGAGCTGGCACAGCACAAGCCCTGGAATGTGCTCACAAATCCTGTTTGAGGAGCAGCACCCCTGAGCTGGCTCCTAAACAGCCCAGCAGCTGTCACCCACCACCCCCCGTGCACTGCTGGATGTGCCCAGGTCCTGCATCCCTCCGTGCCATGGCATCCCCCACCCAGCTCAGCCCTTTCCCACCAGATGGGAGGGGATTCCCTGCAATGCATCCCCTCCCTGCAGCCTCCATGCAGGTGGGCACTCCCTGGTGCAGATGGTCCTGCCTGTCCTCAGCCTCCCTCACAACACCTTAAAGCCCTTAAATCACTCTTTAAACTCCTTCCTGCCACAGGGACATTTCAAACCACATCATAGCCCACCAAAAGCTACCAGCAACCCAGATTTCTTCCCTTGGAACCTTTGCCAAGCTGGAAAAGGTGGGACAAGATGCTGCCTGCTGTCACACTGCTAAGCACACTAACCTGTCACTGGGTTTTATTCTAGACCCTTCCCAAGATTCCCTGGTTTTACAATTACCAAAGGATACAGATAACAAGGATACAACAAAGAGGGCACCAGAGACACAGGGCCACACCTGCAGCCCCTGCTTTATGGTGTGAAATACAGGATTGCTGACAGTGAGCATGAGGCAGCCTAGAGCTGCTACCTGGAGGAGAAAAGCACATGGAATTTTGCAAGGAATGAGGCAGGGAGAAAAGCAGAGAAGTCAAGGGAAAACAAATTCATGACCTAGAAAGTGCCTCTTTGGAGATGTCCAGCTCCATCAAGGAACTGCACTGGAGTTCTGTTCTGCTGTGAGTTTTCCTCCATAAATACACCACTGTGTGCTCTCCTGAACACACCCTGACACTAAAACTTTCTGAACTCCTGTGAGAAGCCTCCAGGGCCGTGGGTTGCACTTGACCACATGCACAGGAAAGGAGGCTCCCATGGCAGCTGGTGCTTCTTCCAGTCAGTCACACACCTACCCTTGGGAATTACCATATCTGCTACTGGAGAGCCCTGGGAGGAAGAGGTTGTGAGTAGCTGCCATCTGCAGCAGGGCAGTCACAGAGCAGAGGGACCCACACACAGAACAAAATATGGGTGATCTCAGCCCAAAAAACCCTTCTCTGCCATTTCATTAATTGCCAGCTAGTCACATGCTTCATTGCACGACCTGAAGTACCATCCCACGACAGGTTTTTCCCTCCAAATTGACATCAGCAGGCACCAGGCAATGAACTGGTGTGAGATGCAAGTTTAGTGGGCCATGATACACAGAAGGAACTTGTCTTCAGTTCATTTCCTAAAGCAGACAGGCCACGGTGGCCACAGCACCAGGTGCTTTGTCTCTCTGTTTCCCCTTCCCCCTCCCTTAAGTTCTGCAAGAACAGGGAGGGCTGCATCTCCCCAGCCCTGAGGAATGCTCCAGTGCATTCCCCGTGGAAAGGTACCCAAGGAACAGCAGCCCCTGTGGAAAAGGGCCCTTCCTGGAAACTTAGCAAAAGCTGGTTTTGTTCACAGTGCAGAGGGACACAAGTCTGAGCCCCTCTTAAAGCAGTGTTTAAGGATGCCAGCAAGCCCCAGTGAATCTCATATTGGCACCAACTTATGGCCATAAATTACTCAGGTGTGACTGAAGGAGGGCAGAGACTGCCAGAGTCCTGTCCAGGGGATGAACAGGGGAGACAGAGCCCTGGGAATGTGCAGCTCCAGGGGCAGCACTGGCACCACTTGTGCCCACCTTCCTGGGCACAGAGACCCCCAGCAACAGCGACAGCCTTTGCCACAGCCCCACCAGCCCTTCCTTGTGGGAGTTGCTGGCAGCTGAATCCATCTCTCTTCTCTTCCTGCTTTGTGCCATGGGCACTGAAAGCAGAGGATGGAGGTGGCTAACCACCCTGTCCTCACCTTTCTGCAGTGATTTCCAGTTCATCTGCCCCTCACCTACACCTTGGCAGCCCAGCCCAGTGACACATCACAAATCATTTGCATCAAGCAGACCCACGGGTGCCTTGCTGTCAGTAGATTAGCTCCTTCCAAGTCTCAGGATTTATGGCTGCATCCAAAGCACTGGTGCCATGGCCAGGCTGGCACAAACTCACCCACAGTTTGGCTCCTTCAGCTGCTCTGAGAAAAGACAGAAATGTTAAGGATGAGCAAAAGACCATGTCACAAGAAAAAAGGACATAAATTATCAAATAAGGAGGGAAAAAACAACCCCAATCCAAAGAAAATGAGGGCTGGACAGTAGCTGAGGTTACTGTAATGAAGAGGACAGGAAGAAGCATCTCCCACTGAGCTGGAGAAAGTCAGCACAGAAGAGGCTGCAGGACAGCAGAGCACCTTGACTGCACAGTCTCTGCCCTGCAGAGTTTTGTTTGGTTTTTTTCTGAACAGGAGGTACAAGTCCAGGCTCTGCTCCTGAAGATCTTGTCAGAGATGGTGCCAGGCCAAATGGGAGATCCAAAAAGAGTCTTGGAGGAGCTGGAGCAAAGCTTTGTATCTGGCGCCATGTATGATAAAAAAATCTCAGATCAGTCTGCTCCAAACACTGAGGAAGTCTGGATGGGGGTGGAAGCACGATGGCCAAGATCTGCCTCTTCTCTGACAGGTAAGCAGATTTTAACTTTCCAGATCCAGAAATGGAAATAGTTTCTCTCACAAACCCTGTCCAGTAGGAAAAATTTGAGCTGAAGGATTTTGTTTTCATCATTAGAGCAAAGACAACATATCAACTTGCAAGAAAAGACCAACAGCAAGTGGCTTTTCTTAGGTTTTAGCTGGCTCTTTTGGGTTTCCTTTCTGCTGTTGCTTTACATTTATGTCACAAACCAGTCTGTCTAGCAAGCATTTCTTCCCTGAGAGTGCTGGCAAGGAGCAGAAGTGGCTTCTCCTCCCCAGCGCCCCCCGCCACGCTGAGTGCCGGGTACCAGCTGTCATTCGCAAACACTCATCCCATATAACAGCGACTGCCGCTCTGCGGCCCGGGGCTTCCACATTTCTTCCCGTTCCCAAAATTCCTGACAAGTGGCCTGATTTGCAAACAAAAGCCAAAGCAGCAGAAACACAAAATCACTCGGTCAGCATGAAAAGCATGCCTTAAATCTGTCTCTCTTTTTCTGGTTTTTTTAGCCTAGATTTGGAGTTCTGTGCCGAGCCCAGAGCATCAGGAGTGCCCTGGCAGAGCGGGGCACACAGCGTGGGTTTGCCTGGTGCGCTCCCTCCCGCTGCCACACGCGGTCCCCAAAAATCCCGCGCGGGGCTCCCCCCCGTGCCCGTGACGTCAGCCAGCATTTGGGCTGAAACGCCGAGTTTTGGCAGAACTCAGAAATGCCGAACAAACAAACACCAAACACGCAAACAGCGGGGCGGGCGGAGCCGGGAGCTGACATGGGTCGCGCTGCAGAAGCGGCGCCGCCGGCCCGAGCCCCGCACGGAGCCCCGGCTGAGCGCGGCTTGCACAAGAGCTCCGCGCCGGCCCCGGGCAGCGCCGCCGCCGGGCTCCGGCAGCAGCGAGCGAGCGCAGGTACGGACAGGATTCATTTTTCCTGTTGAAACACATTCGCCTGCGGATTAGCGGCGGCTCTGCCCGCAGGGAGGCGGGATGCCACCGGCTGACTCGTCTCGGGCCGCCCGCAGCCACCCGCAGAAGCAAACAACACCCAGCTCTGCAGCCAGCGCCTGGTTCCTCTGGGATTCATGTCCCGCAATCCAGGTGCTGCACGGACACTGACCCACAAACTACTTTTTTTTTTTTTTTTTTCCAAACAGAGAGAAAAAACCAACACCTTTAAGAAAGGGGTTCCTTTTCCTAGAGAACAGCAAATCCAAGAAGGCTCCATGAAATTCCCACTTTCTAATTTTTTACCAATAAAAAGAGGCCAAAGCGAAAAGGAAACCCACCGAAACCCACTGCTGCTTCTGTTCCTTATTTAGGGTAGACTACATCTGAAATCTAATTATCTCTGTGCAACTCCCTGTGCAGTCAAGGCAGACAGACTGGGATCTCCAAGGAGCAATTCTTTTAACCTGCCTGCAACACCTGCCTGGGGATGTGACCGACTGTCTCACACCCAGCACCCAGGGATGCTACGCTGAAATTACTCCAGAATTACTCTCTTCTGGGACATGCAAGTCAGACTGAACTCTTACACTCAGCAGAACTTGTCCTTCCAAATATTAGCCTCTTCAAACACCTGGAGGTGGAGGAACACCTTAGGTGTGTGTTGGCCCAAGGGACTACAACAATGGCACAATCAGTCTGCAAGAGGAGGCTATTTCATGGTTTGTGCTTTATTTTCCCTTCTTTCCACAGATGATGGCAATCTAATAACTGGATTTAGAGTTCCCATACAGCCACACAACAGTTTGCTTTTCCATTCATTGGATCCAGAAATGTCCCTGCTCAGGGACAGCTGTGAGACATGAAAAGGATATTCCAGTGGGGGAAGGAAGATGGGGGGAAAAAAGGAAAAATGACTGATGGGGACATGGTTCATGTCAAAGCTAAGCAAGAGTCTGTTCAGGTTTTAGAGACAAAAGGACAAAGCACTGTTGGCTGGAGACAGAAGAGGAAAGGACAGGAGCACAAATGGTGGGACAAGAAGCATCGCTGATGGTGGGTGCTCAACCCAATCTGAAAGGCAATCCAGGCTGCCTGAGAGCTCTTCAGCCACTGCAAAACCCACAAATCTCCGGATAACAGAAGAATGTTCTTCAAGGGACACAGTTCCTGCCTCTCTAGAGCCAATATATAAAATGTAATTAAGCTTGCATTTCCAGGGACAGCTAATTATGGAGCCACCTGTAAAGAAGCAGTGCCATCCCTGCCAACACACATCCCAGCAGGCTGGGAGGGTTGGTGAGGACTTAGAAAACTGTGCACAACATGAAGAAGCAGATATCTCAGCAACATTTACTGAGACCCTTTCCACCCTTAACCAAGGGGATAGGAAGAACAGAAAGAAATCATGGGCGCAATTGCATTTTAAGTGATAGATGAAGGTTTTGTGGCACCTTCTTCCAGTGGGAAGGCTGTGTACTGTGCATGGCCACAGTAGGAGCCACCCAAATTTTCTGAGCATCAAGCAGACTGAACAAGTTTGAAGGGATTGAACCAGCATGAAAAGCAGCTGAAGGGGAACAGTTGTGGAGCTGGAGTGTTCAGAGCAAAAGCAAGGAAGGAAATGGACCAGCTGCCTTCTTCATCAACAGTTATGACACATTTGCAGGAACAAACTTAGCACAAGGGTGTTACCAACACCTGGTAAAAAGATTCATATGCCAAAGCATCAACACCAATGGAAAGGTAGGTGACAAGAGAGGAAAGGTTCACCCTCTGGCAAAGATGTCAGGAAGCACTTCTGAACCCACAACCCTGTCTATCTGCTCAGTCTGCCCAGGACACCAAAAAACTGCCACCTCACCCCACACAGCCACTCCAACCTGAGGCACCAACTCTCTGCTCTGCTGCTCAAGCCCAGAGCTCTTATATCCCACATGTTGTTCCAAAGATGGAAAAAGTAATCCCAACCCAGCTGCTGACCATGGCAGATTCATGTGAAACTCAGTCCTGGAGGCCAAATTTATAAACCCTTCCACCAGCTGAGTGTGTGTTTGCCAAATGCAACCTTACCCAAACCTGGGCTTGCAGAGCTCTGGTTTCTTCCCCCTGCTTATTCTCCAGCTCTGCTCCTATTAACAGCTAATTTCCCCTCTACATCCTGATCTGCCTGCTCAGAGAGGGATGTTGCAACACTGAGATTTTTAGCTCCCAAAGGTGGGGTCCTACAGCTGCCCACCACCCTCTGCTCCCCTGAAACCAGACAGATCCTGTCAGCACCCCCAAACCAGGAGCCCATTGCCCTGTGACCCTCCAGGAGCATCTCCATCAGAGCCAGCTCCCTCATCCCTGTGTGTTTGCTGGAATCTCCAGCACTGCAGTGCCAAAGCCATCCTGCTCCAGTAACTGGACACAGGGAAAAGAGAAACATTACCCCTGGATCGAGTCAATAATTCCCCAGGAGCATCTGCCAAGGACCAGCATGGAGGCATCTGTCCTGCCACTCACATATGTGCTGGCAAACATCACTTTATTTTATTTATCATCATCACCTTCATTTAACTCCAGCCCAGGAAGCTCCACAGTGGATGCCAACATGAGAGAGAAAAAGGAAATGTTTTCAAATTGAAAAATAACCTGAAACCCAGCAAACACTAAATTGCCTTGTAATCGAATTCATTATATTTGTTGGTAAGAAAGAGAAAAAGCCCAGCTAAGCACTATGTATTTAGCATTTTAAAGCTAAAAATAGTAGTAACTACATCAGCAGGGAGAAGGAGTTTGCACAGAAAGTGAATGATCACCAGCAATTATTTCTGGATATTTTAAGTAAGTGCCCTGAAATTGAAAAAGGCAACATATGTTCAAATTCCTGTCCAGGCTTACAGGACAAATATAACCAGGTAAAGGAATGCTAAAGCCAACCATAAAGAGAAATTAGAGGTTAGGAAAGATGAATTAGTTATAAGGAAGCAAGATATTATTTGGAAAGATTTAACACTGAGAATGATTTCAAATTCTGAAAGGAGAATTCCTATCTCCTCTAATAGTTTGGGTACTCCTAGTTCACAAATGAGCCCATTCCATCAGTGAATATTCCCGACACTTTATGTGGTTCAAAGGTTAATTCCTCACTTTCATTCTGAGATGTCAGGGAGTCAAACCTCAGCAACATCATAGAGCTATAATGTAATAATGTGTTAAACTACACAAGAATATACACAAGAATACACACTTCATTTAGGAGGATGCTAAAACCAAATAATGGTCTGTGCATGTTCTTCATCAACCATAGCTGTGCCTTAGCTCCATCACAAGGGGATATTTTCTCCTGAGACACACCCAGGGTGCAGCACTAGACATTAGCTGCTTAAATTAATGCCTGTATCTCCAGATCCTTGTAGCTTTTTCTCAAGGTCATAGAAGTCTCAATATAAGAGCTCTCTGAACCATGGATGTTGATTTTCAACAGTTCTTGGGTTTCAGGAGTAATTCCCCAAGTCTGAAAGAAGGCTGATATTTTGTCTGTTTATAAAAGTATATAACTACAGAGACTGAATTACTACAGACCTGTCACTCTGAACTAATCCCTGAGAAAAGAATAGTTGGTACAGAGCTAAAAGAGATTAATGCAAATCAACACGTTCATGAAAAACAAATCTTGTCAAATTAATTCTCATTTTAAGAGATTACAGCTTCCTTGATGGAGCAATAGCATTCATGCAGCAATCCAGTGCACGACAGCTCTCCTCCCTCCGGTTGGGCCAGTCCTGCTCTGAATCAGAGAGCCAGCCCAGCATTCCTTAAAAGAAACTAAAATCTGGTCAAAACCTTCAGGATGCACTGGAAATGGGAACTGTCTAGGGAAGCAGGGTCCTGCTGTGCTCTCCCATTGGCTCTGTGCTGGTCAGTCCTCACTCACAGCCTGGGCAGTGAGAGATTACTGAGACTATGGTTGAGATGGAGATAAAGGATTAGGGAGCCACTGGAAGAAGAGGAGGCTGTGCAGCTGGGAAGCAGTGATGAATCACCTGAAGGAAGCAAGGAGCAGGTCAGTGACAAGCCCTGCACGGCTCCAGGCAGTCCCAGTGTGGTCAGGCTGGGGAAGAGCCACGCTGAACAACAGCAGGAGCACCAGAGGTCGCTTAGAGAGAGCAGGATGACCTCCGTGGCAAACACAATCCATGGCAGAGTACAGGGAATGTCACACAGCAGTGGGAGCGCTGCTGTGGCTGTTGCAACACCCACCTCAGGTTGGCAAATGGCAGATGGGATGCACAGCTCTGTTGTGTGGCCTAGGAGGGATCTTGCTGCAGCACAAGGAGCTCACAGCTCTTCCCTGCTGCCCTCTGAGCATCCAGTATCTGTGGGGTCATCAGGGGTGAGCAGGCAGAAGCCACCAGCACTGGGCTTGGAATCTGATCAAAACAAAGGAGACTGGAAATGAAGTCTGTACTTTTGGCCCCAGGAACAACCATCATGAGACTTGGCCTCTCTGACACCGGAGAGCACACACTCCAGAAAAACCTGATTCAAAGCAGCACTGGGGCAAGATGACTTTTCTTACACAGGACTGCAGCTTGCACAAGTGGCCACAGATCATTCCTACTGACCACACAGCTGGCACCACATCCAAGAAGTTATTAAAAATAAATAAATAAGTAAAAAATACTGCTAGCTCAGAAACCTCTGAGTACAACTCACAGCAGTGTTTGTGCCAAAGGGCACCCAAGCTGCAAATCACAGTGTAAAACACTGTATTATTAACAGCAACCTACAGCAGGACACAAACTCAGCACTAAGTCCTGCATGGAAAACTGCTCCAGATTACCCATCCCTCTGTATTTAGGCTGCAGCTACACCAGGGCTGGTGCACTGCTCTCGTACCTCTGCAGGGCAGGAGCCAAGGGGCGGCCTCGACCTCCCTCCCGCAGGCGGATCCTGCATCCCGGGCCCTGCGAGCTCCTGCTGGAGACCCACCAGAGGGCGGTCGGGGTTGCCTTTTCCCTCCGACTGCTTCATTTTCCACCTCTGCGTCCCGGGGAGCCTCGCCACTTTTATCTTCCGCGGCCACTTACAGCTGCATTCTGAAGAGAATATAATTGGTGTTATCACATGCCACAGATACCTACAGATAACAGAACATGTTTGCTACAGATGAAGAATGTATTTATTAATTGTAGTCCCTGGCTTGTTGGGGCAGCCTCTTTCAAAGCTGCATCAGACAGCAGGCCCCCAGATCCCATGGTTGATTATGCTGGTGTTTATAGGATTGGGGTGCCCACAATGTTTATGCTGGGTTTTTGAAGACTGAAGCTTCTTCTCCTGTTTTATTTATTTAGGAAGGTGAAAACTACCATTTTGAATATAGATACAAAACGTTAGACAAAATCAAATATCTCCTTCTGAGCTATGTCACACCATTATCAGCGTTGAACTCAGCTCCAAGACCACTACATCACTACAAGTTTCAGCCAAAGATTATCATGATAGTATTATATAGCTGTCTTTGACAGCTTTTAAAACCTCCTTACTTCCTGCTTTCATCTTCCTCACTTTCTTTTGGAGTCTTCTCCAAAACAAGGACCACACAGAGCTGCTTTTCCCTTTTCCTGCACAGCCCAGCCTGCAGGAACAGAAGCTTTCCATCTGTTCTCTCCAGTTCCACCACCCATCCCATCTCTGCTGTCCTTCTTCCCCGCCTCATCTCCTCACCTTCTGGTGTATCTCTTCTCAAAACCTGTCTGCCCTCATGTGCAGCTTCACCCTGTCCTTACCTGTCTGGGCATGGCACCATCTCTCCTTACCTCCAAATACTCTGTACTTCTACTGTCTGAAGCTGTTTTCCTCGAAAATAACCCAAATTCCTCCCTAATTTGTCTTTGTTTAATGTTTTAGATTTGTTCTACAACCAGTCAGAGCAAAATATTCTTGTTGAAGAAAACACAGCATTAGGAAAGTCAGTCTAGGTAAGTTGCTTAAAAGCAACCAAAAGGCAGCCAGCAAAAAAAACAACCAAACAAAAAAACCCCAACAAAACAACAACAAAAAGCAAACAAACAAATTTGTCCTCTGCATTTGACCCTTCAGAAAGTCAGAATCATGAAATCCTTTTGATAACACTGTATCCCCAGGAAGCACCAGAACACAGCAGCCAGAGAGTCACAATCCTTTACTTAAGCAGGATCTTGAGGCTCTCCAGGCTTCCCATGGAACACACCCATGGCAGTGCTATTGTGGAGGGGACACAGGTGACCCCGTTTCAGCTGGGGGGACAGCCAAGCCTCTGTCACTCAAAAGACACCTTGCATGTGTGTCTCCATCTCCATCACAGCTGCAGTGAGCACCCTGCCTGCCCCAGGGGCTGCCCACAGAACAAAGCAGCTCACAGCACGTTCTGTCCTGCTCTGCCAAGGGTCTCTCAGGGGACAGACTGAGGGACATCCTTAGGGACACGTCCATGTCCCAGGAAACACAGCTCTGCTGGGAAGGCAGGTGGGAGCCCACCAGGCAGGAGCAGATATGGACTCAGGGCAGCAGCAAAGCAACTGCTTACAAAGGCAACTGCTTTTACTGGTGACATCCAGGTGTGCTGTACTTGGATTTCACACCAAGGCCTGTGCTCCAAGTTCCCCCTTCCTCCAAGCTCTCCTTCCACTTGCTTCCTCTCTGCATTATTTCTAGAGCAGCCCTAGTGGGGATTTTCACTGCACATTGTGCCTCCCCTCAGAGCTCTGCAGGCAAACACAAGCCAGAGGCACCAGGGATGGGCAGAACAGGAGGCACAAGGACACGTGGATTAGAGCCCTGACCTGTCACTGTGGGACAAGCACAGGGAATTCAGACAGCTTCCTTCTCTGTCATCTTTAGGCAACATTAGAAAGTGTTTCTCAGTTCTTGAACCAAGATGAACAAAAGAATTTCAGTGGTAGGGAGAGTACTACAGGAAGATATCCTGAGCTGCAGTGCTCTGGGGCTGCAGCCTTGCTCTGCTGGCTCTGCTGTGTGTTTGGCCACAGCCAAGACTTTCCTCTGGCTCACCTGCACAAGGCAAGCTCCTCAGCGTGCCTCCAGCTCCAACATTTGCTCTGTGCCTGCCAAGGCAGTCCCTGCACACAGCTGCCAGGTTAACACTGCCTGGGCTGACCTGCCAGATACTGAAATAATACATTTAAAAAAGAGAGTTCATAAAACTCTATCAGTTGGCTCTGTCACCCCTGCTACATTTCAGGAACAGACAACAGTAGCAACTAAAATGCAGTGACAAGACACTGCTATTAATGGGGAAGGTGAGAGATGGCATGAGCATTGATAATCCACCCAGCAAAGCTTCCTGGGACAGAAGCACCAGGATCAGCAGATGGATGATCCAGGCAGGTAAACATTTTCACATACAAGCATTTTGTCAAGATTAAGTTAAAATGTTCTTCCTACCTCATTCTCAAGACACCAATTTTTGATGTTTACTGGACAGCTGGCAAAGTGGAATGAGTTACAGGAGTGAAATCCACACTGTAACTGGAAAAATGCACACTTTGCAAGTGTACATCTGTCATGTGGGCTCTGTTAGCCACATGGAAACAACCATTAACTGGCTGGTTTTACCTTAAAAAGTTGAAAAGCTAAAAGAGGAGGAGAAACCTTCACAATTTGCTATGATCCCCCATACACAGATCACATGCAATGCTTTCCTGGAAAGACAGAAGTAAAAGAAACAAAGTTATTGCAAATTACACTTAATTTGCCTGTCACATAATTTCACAAATAATGCAAAATGTCTTCAAAAGCATCTTCTCTTAACTAGATGGAGACACATGAAATTCAGACAGCTGACTTGTAGCAAGCATCTAATTTTGGCCTTAGCACTATGTTCCTACCTAAAGGGAAAGCTGTGCACAATTCACCAAATTTTAAACCCAAATTTGGAGGCCACTTGAGAGCTAAGATGGACAAGAACCACTTTCAAGAAACCAAATAGCAGTTTTCAGAATAGGAAAGACAGTTTTTTACAAAAAAACCAACATAACAAAAATATCAAAGAGCAATTTTATTTCTCTTATTTGGCACAAAACTTACAAGAACTGTTTTGTTCCCTTCTTAAATTTTAGTACAACTAGCAAGGAAAAAAAAGGCATACTAATACATTTAATGAGCTGTACAGCAAGTGACACGTGGAAGGAGGCACCAGAAAGATCTACCAAAAATCAAAGTGCATGAAAAATACCTACTCTGAGCGCCTCATGGTATTGTATTAAGGCACCACTCCTTTAGAAGGTTTACTGAATACATCAAGTGTGCAACTTCTTGGTTTGGAATGTGAGAGTCCTTCAGCCTGCATCAGAACCGGACACTGCAACCTCTGAATGGAACAATGTTTCTCCAATGTTTAGAGGAAGAGAGCTCTTGGTGCCCAACATCACCCCTCAGCCAGGCATGTCATTGTCACATGCTTTGGGAAAGCCAACACAGGTTTTCAGAGTACCAGCACTGTACTTCAGAGTTTTAAGCTGTACTGTGCACCAGATCTATGCATTCTTTACAATGGTTTTATAGAAAAGAAAGATTGAAGAGACAAAAGCAACATGGGACATACCAGTAAATACATTTAGATAGTTTTATCAAAAGAACATTTAAGGACTTTTGGGAGTATCTCTTACAAAAAAAAAATCTGAATAGTGTTATAATCCAAAATAATTAAATACACTTTTCAACAGATTATTACAAAGCTTCCTTCAGGACTACCAATCAAGTCTGACAAATTCCACAAGACTTCAGGAATTTTCAGAAAGGATGTAGAAAAAGCCCAGTATTAGACAGTGGTAAGAGATTTTCATAATTGGAAACATTTAATGCAAATCCCATAACTGCAAATCATTTTATACAGGTGTGTATATTACACACATTCACACACACACACACAGAAACATCATTACAAGGGCCAAACAGACACCTTGGATCACTGTGGGTTCTGCACATCACTGCTCTGAAGTATGACAGAAGCTGCACCAGGTTTATTATTTCAGCACCTTCATTAAGAACTATTTGTTTAAGAACCAAACAACTTCAGTTACAGGTGCCTCAGGCCAGATTCACACCAAGTGTAAACAGGTTCCAAACAACCAAAGAGAAGTTGCATCTGCTTCTTACCAGCTTTGACTTTGGTTTTTCTGCTCAGCTGGATCACCAGTCACCCTTACTTGCAGGAAGAAGTTTAGTAAGAAATCAATGCCCATATCAAAACTGAAGTGGGAACCAGTAAATGCAGAATATTGTTATCAAACCACTGTACAACACCTCTACTGTAGAGAGTTTCAAACATCTCAGGAGCTTGAGACTGCTTAACCTGAACTCTGGAAAAACATATTTCTCTATGGACATGCAAAGGCATTTAAATATGAACTCTAGGCATTACAATATTTCATTTTTGTCCTCTTATGGCATAGACCTCGAGAACACAACTGTGTGCCCCATTATAAAACCAAAGCACCCTTGAGCATTAAAAGTTCTAAACAGCAAGGGTTGGAAAGAAGGGCATCTGGAAGTGATCTACACATTACAGAGCATGGCGTTTCACAAGTCTCTGAACAGTTTAGTTCATACTTTCTGGGATAACTTTCCCAATACCTTTGTCCCAATACAGAGCTGTAGTTTTCAGTAACTCTTTTACCCCTGCATTCTTTGCTACCACATATAAAACGTGCCACAGAAGTGGCAGTCAGGCCTAAACATTTAACAACATGTCCTTTTCATCCTTTATTAACAATTACATTTATTTCATGATTTGTATGTAAGTCATGTAGCAATATAACATTGGTGTTATACACTGTGCTTCCGTTCTCTGGCACTTGGAGGAGGAATTCATTTCCAGATAGTCACATCTTGCTGAAGCATTCCTTTGCATTGGTCCAAACCTGAATTCCCTTTTAAAAGAACAGTTAAAAATCAATAGGTGGGAATATACTCTATTTGCAAACCTCATCCACAGCTTTCTTCAACAGAAGACTCTACAAAGAAGTCCCATAGAACTTCACAGAAGGCAGAGACCACATTGAAATTGGATCACACTATTTTATATCTATATTTTATATCTATCTCAACATTAACATGTCACTGAGTTCAAGAGGACAGACTATGTGGGAGGTTTTATGGTGGTGATTTCCAATCTTCTGTGACTGCCCTGTTCCCAGTCACTGACAGTGTGCATCTGCCCCCCTGCTGACAGGACAAACACACTGGGCCAGCCCTTCCCAAGCCACACATACCTTTTTGCACATGCTAATCTGCATTACAGCATAGCTTATAAGTGCCTCCTTCAAATCATGATTCTTCTGCTCTTTAAACCGTTCAATGTCAGCCCAGGCACTTTTCACAAAGTCTCTGAAATTTAAAGCAATGATTTCTGTTAGAAAGTGTTTTACATGTTCTACCCTCAGTTCTGGACACTCAGCAGAGAAGCTGTGTATGACAGTGCTCCATCTTTCAGTCAGTAAAGCAAGTCCTGCAAATACAATGCATCCCTCAGTGTCCTCATTTTACAACTGGCACCACTATGTAATTCTCCACCTTCTTTTGAAGGTTTTTAACCTAGAGCTTCACAGGATACATTAGGATGTTTGTTTGGCTTGGTGTTTTTTCCCCAGGAAGTATCACTGCCATGGAACCAGAATAAGTCAGAATATAATTTTTTTCCTTCAGATTGTGTTGGGGTAATTAATTATCTTTACGCCAACATTCAGCACACAACACTTCATGTTTCTTTTTCAATTGTCAAGTCAGAATCTTTATCTCTTCAGCATGAAAACTCACTTTTTGTCAGGATGTGAGACAGTCAAGTACAATAAACATTTGCAATGCAAATTTAACTTGGACAATTCACTTCAGAAATTAATTTTGTTGGTTTGGTGATTTGTTGATTAATTTTGTTGATTTTGGTGTAGTGAGGTCACCTTAGCTAAAATGGAGGCACATATCTGTAATTCCTACTTTCATTTGTGCTGGACTAGCATTCACTCAAAAATTGCTTCCAGAGCTACAAAAGCACATCTCAAGTACATCTGCCAAAATTATTAAGATATTGCATTTACTGAGTCTCTTGTTGCTTTGAACTATTCATGAACTAGTCTTACCTTTCCAGCTCTAATGTTAACATATCAGAGGATACCATGTTTACCCCTTATGTTATGTGACAGACATGCTTTTACAAAATCCCATTGCTTTAAGAATGTTGTTTCCTCTTTTTAATTTTTGCACACCTGAAGAAAATTTCATTAGAGCACCAAGAAGCAGTTACCCAAACACAACTCCCCAGACCTTCTAATCTCTTTCAAACAGGAGTAAGGTGTCCCCCATAGGAGAAGTTGCTGAATATGGGCTCAGCACCCTTACACACAAACCAAACTAAATACTGTATTTGAAGCAAATCAGCCTTTGAGTCTCAGCCTATTCAGCTGCAGACCTCCAAGCCCACCTGCTAAATATATTACTAGTGGAACATAAAAGCAAGCAAGTCAGCCATTAGAGTGGGCTCAGTGACTGGGAAAGTCATCAGGTTTTACAAAAGCCATACACTCAGACCAGAAGCTAACTGCATGTACTGCACTTTATTTCACAACTTGCAGCTGACAGGAGCTTTTATAGACAGCTCATAAACACCAAGAATAAATTAAAAACACTTATAAAATGCAAACACCTTCAAGAGCATCCAGTCAAGGACTTTTGCTAAAACAAGCCCTGTGTTTTCTTTGAAACAGCCAAGTCCATTTACCTGCCCTCCAGATTTTTAGACTTCAGTTGTTCTTCTCCTTCCTGTATCTGCTCCTCTAGAACCTTTATCTTGGCTTCCCTCTGCTCAGGGGTTTCTTGCCCAAAGAGCTTGCTGGTCATCCCCTTCAGGGAGAAGGTTCTCACAGTCTACAAAAAACAAGGATACTCTAGGTTTGGCATGTCCTGAGCACAGCCACAGGACATCAGGTGACTTCTAGGTTTGGCATGTCCTGAGCACAGCCACAGGACATCAGGTGACTTCATTGCCATTTGTGCTTATTATTTGGCTGATTTTTTTGCTTTAATTTCCACTTCATTATTTGATAAGTAGCTCTGATGACTCAGGCTAGACTAAGTAAAGCGGGGAGGAGATAATTTGATGTTCAAACACTTTAAGGCTGACAAGGGTGAACTTTCAGAGCAGCTTTCCTAGTGAAGTAGGAAAGAAATTAAGAGAACCAAAAGCCATAAAGGCATTCCATAAAGAACATCAATAGATCCAAGAGCAACATTAACAATTCTAAAACTGTCAGTTACCATTTTCAGATAATATTTTAGGTAATCTTATCTCCTACATAAAATAGACTAACACAACATATCAATAACACCCACTGTTCAAAAGGCAAAGGAAACCTTCCAGAATTCCCAACATTTTCATTTTTAGGATAGAGTTGTCTATAGATAGAGTGTTATTCTGCTCCAGTCATATTTACTGCAATCTTTTACTTGCTCAGTATTCAATAAAAGACATTTGGCACAAACAGTTTAAGTCTCCAAGAACCAAGTTACTTTAAACCTCACATGTCTCCAGCTCATATGATACCACTTCTCAAAAGCAGCAGCCAGCATGCTGGTGCCATTTAAATATCATTCTAAGTAACTTGGCTCAAGTAAAAAATAAATTCAGAAAGAGGTATCTTGGAGAAGAAAGTGGAAAAAGACTCACTCCTGTTGCCAGCTCCTCACACTGCTGTTTCTTAGATGTTAAGTCCTGTGCAGCCATTTCCAAATCATATTGCATTAGTTCATGCTTCCTGCAAACTGCCCTGAAAAGTAAGTAATGAAAGATCTGTCATGAAATACTTTGTTCTGCTACGTTTCCCTCCATTTACACCTTACAAATAGCATCATGTTTTGTTTGCCTTTTGACAGGAAGCACCTCTAATTATTCATCTAGCCCAAATTCAACAGCCCTATCACAGACTGCATAACTCTGCAAGTGCTGTAGTTAAGCAAGCTTGCATCAAAGCATAAATAAAGTTCTTAGTACAACTGCATTCTGCTTCTCTTTATAGACTCATTCCAAGATACATTCAGCAATACAAGCCCTACCACCTCCTTAAGGACACCACTGTAAAACAATTTAATTCAAAACACATTACAGAAATATCACAGCTTTGACAAAAGATACCTGGAGATGGTGCCTGTCACAGCAGCAATCTATCAATCCATCATAAAATTCATCACATTTTCTTTCTTAAACAATGAAACAAGAAACTGCTTCTAGACTCATACAGTGCCTTTCATCTGGAAAAGAGGAGTTTCCTCTGACCACCTGCAGTAACTCCCAGTCCTGTGTGGGCTGATGATGCTCCATCCATCCTGCACAGCCGGATGCACAAGGGTGTCCCAGGAGAGGCTCCCACACAGCAGCCCCTGCATTCACCAACCCATTCATACTGGGCCTCTCCAAGAGGGTCAGAGCCAACCCTTGTAAAGCACAAGAGCTTTAGGCACAGCCTTGCAGCATAAAACAATCTGTTTTTGTGTCCATGCTTGTTAGGAGTGACTGACAAAGACTGACGTGAAACAAAACAAAAAGTTGGTATTTAAGTGCACAAGACTGTGCAGCAGATGAACATTATGCTGGGCATGTTGAAAGTTCCTGGGATTTGTAATGGCTGTAACAGCTCTGTTTGGCCTATCTCATTTGAAAGATGGAGCTTTCAACACATTGGGGCATTATTACACCAAAAGCCAAGGTAACAGTGGAACCAGAGGAATAAACAGCATTTTCTTCTATAGTATACAGACTCTTAACATTTCTGCCTTTTCTCTACTGGTCAGATCAGCTCTAATTTGTTTGCCACTCACACGGCAATCAAGTACAAGTAAGCAGAATAAGAAACAAGAACACAGAGACTCCACTACACTGGAATTTCTTCTTCTCAGAGAACACAAGAGGATACCAGATTAAATTAAACATCAACATCACATTAGAGAAAATGCCTACAGCTTCCTTTTGAGCTCTAGACTTCTGTACATACCGCAGTGCTTCAGCATAGAAGAGATACTCCTTCAGCTGATCTGCATAGTGCTCCTCTTCTTCCAGTATGTCATCAATAGAAGCTGCATATCTAGTGAAAAACAGCCACAGTTAAATGTAAAGCTGATTAATTTAACCTTTAAGGATACACATCCAGTAACAAGAGAGAACACCCATGATAAACAGCAAAAAGCACTTTGAAAAAGGGTTTTTTTTGTTTTTAATTAAACTCTGAATCAGCTAATGTCAACATTCCTGTGGGCCTCCTTCTTTGGTTGTTACATTGATTCATTGTACAATGAATCTTTTGACAAGTACAAAACCTATCATAACTCTCCTGCTGAAGATGAGACAGTTTTTCTTACAGGAAAAAACCCAATTTATTCCTTTTCTTCAGTGGGATGTCAATAGGCAGCACCAAGACAAAAAAGAAAAAAAAAAAAAAGACACAGTGCAAAAGAAATCCTTCAAGGCTTAAAGCATTAAGAGCCAGGAATGTGAACATCACACCTTCTGAAAAGCAGAGGCTGCTTTCATGGCCTGTTATTCAGTGTGAATACAAGATAACTCACAGGGGTGCCCTGAACACCACATTTGGTCCCTCCAGCTCCTTCAAAGTCTGTAGCTTTATCTGCTGTGTAAGTCAGGCATATTAATTCACAGCAACAGGAAGTTTAACCCTCCTTTTAGGGAGAAATCTGAAGTACAAGGGCTTGGACCAAATCTGCAGCTCTTGCATTCAGTAAGAGTTTTGTTGTGTAGGCTACAAGTGGCAAAAAGCACTTTATTTTTCTAGTTGATACTGCTTATTTGACAGTATTTAGTGTGTTCTTGCCAGCCAAGGTGACTGTCTTGGACAGATTTGCAGGGACAGGCCTAGAGCTATCTGCACATCCCATTTGGCACAGGCACAGAAATCAGATTCCTCTGTAGCCTGGCACTCAGGGCACGTGCCACTGGGGATAACCAGGATGAATGAGATCCCACACTAATACCTTCATCTATTCTGCTAACTCAGGTTGGATTCTCAGCTATGTGGCAATCTCACACACCTGCAGGCTCTCTGAAGTGAGCATATGTCCATTCTTCTCTAGCAACCAGCACAATGCGACCCAAATGCTAATTATAGCACCTCTTGGCTTTGCAGATTTTGCAGAATCTTTCTGTTTTCCCTTTTCTCCCTATGCCTCTCCAGTAATTGGCTCTGTGGAAGAAGTGGCAGAGTCTCAAGCTGAAAGGGAATCAGTAACATGAATCTGGCAAGTTTGCAAGTATGATGAGTTGTTTTGATGCTCTGTGAAATCAAAGACATGGCTCACTCAGGAAAAGCCCTACCAAGGCTCTTGGTGATGAATAAATATAACATGTGAAGTGGTCAGCAACAGCAGACCACTTTAAGTAGAAGGGATTAAAGAAAAGGGAGAGCAAGAATTCATATTATGAGGCAGTGTAAGGATTAAGTTAAAACTGTTGAAAAATGCACTTGTTCTGAAAAAAATCTTGCAGCCACAAAGGTCATAAATGGCTTACCCTATTTTAAGTTCTGCAGTGCAATAATTTTAGTATAGTGGTTAGATTTCTCAGGGCAGCAGATGGACCACATTTCATTTTCAAGTAAGATCTAAGTTTAGAGCAGTGCTAGAGCTCATCTGTGGCAGATCAACTCTCAGAAAAGAACTTCAACAACAAACAACCAAAAAATCTCACCAAACAAAATCCCACCTTACCTAGGCAGGTTTTTATACTGAGTTTGATTTGGGACGGAAAGAAATGTAATAAGTTACATTTCTGACTGCCTAAACTTGGGCAAACTAGAGGAAGTGTTAAGGAGAAACATTGCAGCAAGTTCTAAAGGTACCTGATATGGTCTCTTTGTGTAAGCTGTCAACTAAACCCTTGTTTAGTTTAGACTGGTTCAATATATAATGACAGTCTAGCTGATACAGAGATAAAGGGTCACTCATTAATGGAATAAAGGACAGAAATCAAAGGTCTGGCACTTTTTTCTTTCATCTTTAAAATGCTAACTATAGCCACTCACTCCAACTTTCTCAGCATTCTCTCTCACTTTAGCAAGCCTCATCTTGTAATAAAGCACACACCCAGAGAAGCTTTGGGGTGTCTTCTGCAAACTTTTAGCAGTTACAGATCATACTAACCAATAACAACTCAAAAGCTTAAATAAACATCTAGTTAAGACCACAGCATATGGGGTAGATAGAGAATAATTAAATTAATTTTGAAGTTTAACATCTATATTAGGCAACCTTCTAGAAGTAGCTTTTTGTTGCAATAAATTTCCACCTGATGTCATGGGAATGGTAACTGAACTGGTAAGTTATACTTTAAAGAGATCATAGATATGAACCTTAGTGCTAGGAGACCACATGGGTCACTGAATGAGTTCCTGAACCTCACAACTGCTGCTTCTTGCTTGATTGTCATCACTGAGGGATTGCTGCTGTACAAGAGTGCCAGAGCACAAGAGATGACAGACGATGAAAGCTACCTCAGACTTCATGCAGTGAGTAAAATTACCTACAACAGCAGTTACCCACTGCCATTACTCTAGATCTTTAGCCCTGTGTTGCAGACAGAAATATTAAATGTTATGGATGTGTGAGAGGGTTCAGCCTCCTGATTAAGAAGTGAGACAAACTTCTTTTAATTGGTTATGCATCTGCAGGTGTTTGACATTTTGGTGTGGTGTATCTGAACCACTGAAAATCTTTGTGTGATTCCTTAATTCCACTACATCATACCATGTTTTCACAACCTCTTCAACTCCTGCCTACCACAGCAGGTGCTTACCATTGTATTCCACCCGTCCTTCAATTACTTTTCTTCTGAAAACAGAATGCTTTCTCCATTCTTTGTTCTCACCAGAGCCCTCCACCATGAAAATATTACAGCTTTTCTTGTATGGAAACAACCCCATTAGACAAAACACAGAACTGTGAATAAATTATTCAGAAGTGGTCCAATTCTTAAAGATTTTCCAAAAGCAGAATTACTCTAAAAAAGCTGAGGGCATGGCTCTTGAAACCCTTCCACTTGGCAAGGCCAGTAACAATTAACCTGTTAACTTGACACCACCAATAACAATCAGGCAGTAGTATGTAAATCTGCCCTATAAACTAAACCTGAGAATTTATTTCCACAGGAATTACACTTTATTGGTAAAAATATTGCATGAAGTGCCAAACAGCTTCCATCTCTTGCTGGAGTTGTTATTTATCTGTTGTGTGGGATTACAGAAGAGGAATCAGAGTGGTAAGAAATGCTGTTTCACTTTCTGTATGTGACTACCTGAAAAGCAGAAGCCATGAGCTTAGAATATCCTTTCTGTGAGCACTCCCAAGTGCCAGACTCTTATTTTGAAGGCTGTGCTTCACATACTCTGCCAAATGACTCTAAAGATGCAAAGAGAGAGGATTCTTTACTTTAATATATCCAGTCAGTGTTTGTTTCAAGAATCCACTGGAGTTTTGGTGCCGATTAATTAAATTTCTTAACTCTCTGTAATTAAGTCCAAATCTGTGTACCATCTACTGCATGGTACAAAATGCTGCTATCAAAACCAAATGGATCTCATCAGGTCTGTAGTACATTAAAGTTGTATTCCAGTTTCTGGCATAGTAGCTTAAAAGAAAAACTGGAAGGATTCCAAACACTTCTACGATTTCAAAATAATAATAAAAAAAGAAACCCCTCTGGTTCTCCTGAGGCTTTTTGAGCTACTTAATACAGTATATGGATGCTAAAACTGTGCCTGCATCCAAGGCACAGAAACACTGTATACCTAAAAACAATGCACCCCCATCTTTCTTGGTACTCATATGTACTTTGGGGTTGAGGGAAAAGAGAGGAAAGAGGGAGAGTTTCCACATCTGGCTTACATCAAACTATCAGATATTCAGTCAGTACTTACACATCCATGTGGTGGCCAGCACTCTGCAACCCATCCCCCATCTCCTTCTCTATTGCACTCCACTCACTGTAGGAAAAACAAACGAGAAACAACATCACACATGAAGGGTAAGGGAAGTTAATAAGCTGCATCCTGTATATAGTTTCTTTCCAGGTGACACCTGAATGGAAACTGCCTCAAAATTAGACTTGGTCAAATTGGTTTTTTTTCTTTAAGGAACACCACTGACAATGTGAGAAGGCCGTTTATGGCACTCTGTAAAACAACTGTCCCTAAACTCAAAGTCACAAATATAGTTAGTTTGGGATAGGTTTGGAACATAACCTTGTTTAAATTGCTGAAACTCAATTTAAAACAAAATCAAACAAAAAAAACCAATTCACCAAGCATTTAATGTGAATGGGACAAGGGACTACAACAATGGTCAACTTTCTGAAATACATTCTGGGCTCACCAAGAATATACTAAGCTTTCCAGACTTACAGGGTACAAGACAGAAGCCTCTCATTCCAAAAACCAAATGGTGAATTTGACTTTTGTAAGCATTTTATTTTTCCTGAAACTATGTGATGTATATAGCTTTATGTTTCATTGCAGACTCTTGTTTAGTTCTATTAATAAAAAAAAAATTCCAACTTGCAATTGTCTCAACCACCTATTTATATCAGAGATATTATTTAGATAAAGAAAGAAACAGACCTACAAAAAAAGATAGCAAGTTACTTGTTCTGGACATCCTGGTATGTACTCTGCCATTTTAATTGTGTTCTCAGCTTTGATAAACCTTATGAGAGTTCTTAGTTACAAAAATTACACCCACAACTCTTTTTACAAGGAAAAAAGAGGTTCTCCTTATATTTCACATAATTTATGTGCAATGCATCTATTCTGTCCTTCACTTTTTCATAAACATTCCACTCTGCTGATGTTGATATTTGTCTTTGTGTTATTACAGAACTACACCTAATTTCATTTTAAAACCCCCAATGAGAAAGACATCTGCAATCCATTAACCCAGAGAATTAAATTTAGCACTTGAACAGTGTGTAGAAGCAGGAGGTTTCCCTTAACCAGAAGTTTAGATTCTTGAATTCTCCAGTGAGATGGAAAACTTGAGCATGCAATTCCCTCATATAAATCAAAAAAAACGATTGGCAAATGCACTTCTAAAAGCTACTAAAATTGGATAGATTTAATTGTTGATTTTTATCCATTAAAAGAACCTAGAAGCTTTTTCAGAGACAACTGCATGAAGAATAGTGAGTTACTTTCTGAAGAAACAAAATGCCAGTGCAGCAGAAGGAGGCCCAAAGATCTGGTACACAAAGCAAAAAGCTGTAGTCTTGTACTGGAAACTAAGCTCAGCAGATCAGGCAATCTCTGCACACAGCACAGAAATCTCATTAGCACTGCAATACAGAGGTTTTCAAGATAGACAATGCAATGTTTCAAATATACTTTTCAAAAGCATAGCACAACCAAGAAATTCCCTTCTCTCTCCACATAACTATGTATGTATTTAAACACTGGATGAACTCTTACCTGAATACTCTTCCATAGTTGCCATGGACTTTATAGACACCATAAAGCCGGTCTGCTACCCTCTAAAACATTTTAGAGACAGGTTTTGGTCATCAACATTAACTGCAATTGCTTTGTGAAAACCCACATACATACTCCAAGCTAAAGCCTTAATGTTCTTACACAGGTAAACTCTAGATTAGGCCTAAATCTAACACAAGCCACAACTGAAAGAAAAAAAAAAAAATCAACAGCGTTAAGTCCTGGAAGACTGAAGTCACAATCAATGCTATGTTGAAAAGTAGCATTTCAAGTCTATCTTTGGAAGTGCTCAATGATAGGATATGTCTGTGGAGACCATAATCAAGCTCCCTTCGGTTTTTGATAACCAAATATAAGACATTCTTTATCTGAATAATGCCAAATTTATGCACACACTCGTTTACTTAATTTATAGCTGGCAAGTTAGAAGTCCATCTTGACATCAATAATGTAGGGAAACCTTCAGTAAAAGTCTAACAAGTGACTTGGTTTTTCCACCAGCTGTGTGAAGTGAGGGAAAGGAAATGAACTATCCATTGCAGAACTCATTGCTTGAGCTAGAGGTCATTTCAGCTGTTTGGAGTGCCAGTACCTGCTGCAGCCAGCACTACAGTGCTGGCAAAACCTCAGAAGAAAAGACATGTGTACACTCTGAAGTGTGAGTTGTAATCCAGATAATGCCCTTGGAATTATGATGTACCAATGAATGAGATTAAAGTTCTGCAAGAGCTACCATTGTTATTATGATGTCTGTCACAGCAGTAGGAAAAAGGAAACAGTAACAAATTGCCCAACAGATCTCACACACACAACCCTGAAAAAACAGGACTGTCTGTAGAACACCACTTTTGGGAGTGATTAATTCTCTCAAGAACCTGAGTTTAGCAGAGCAATCCATTACTGTCCCCTCTGCCACACAGGCCCACTGAAAATTAAATCACTGTTGAACATACTAAAAAGAAGTATCATGCTCTTACTATTGGAATTGCAATTTCTTATTTCCTTTTTGTGTCTTTAAAAAAATAACAACCTTCCACTCTCAACCCATACATTACATACATAATTGTTATCATCATTAGAAAGGCTATTATTCACTGCAGATATCAATGAACGAGCCAAAAAAAGAAAATACATAGTGGGAAGCATAAAGGATTCATACTAGAAGCTCATTATATGTCTGACCAGAAAACTGTGTTTTGAGGCCTTCCCAAACATTCAGCAAAAGCAACTTGTCTGCTGAGTAGAGAGAAGCAGACACCTCGCCTCTGTTTAGAGCATCTCCCTGTGATACGTGACTATCACAGCACAGGGCAGATTAGCCCTGTCAAACCCAACCATCAGATCTGCAACTCTTCCCCCTCCCAGCTCTGTACAGTCAGTGCCCTCACCTCTTGCTGTCTCCTGCTCCACACTCCAGAGACAGACTCCCTCAGGCTAAACTGCCCTTATTCTAGAACACATATACCACTGCTCTTGACTAAACAAGAAATACAGCCTTATAAATAAATCATATCATACTATTTGTCACGACACACATGGGAAATACTTACAGCTCTGACGCGCAGAAGGTGTGATATGACAGACTGCAGTTCATCGCTGTAGTGTTTTAGCTCAGTAAATCTCCTGGGAGCAGGAAACAGATAGTACATCATTAGCCATCATGAAAGCAAGATTTCACAGCATGCACAATAGAGCCACAACCCTGCAGCCAGCAAGCAGAGCCTGGATTGTGCTGGAGTGGAATTAGCTGAAGACTCCTAAAGAAGTGACTGCTGAGTTTTATTTCCCTCAAGTGAACAAACATCCCAACACTTGCATGATTGCTGGTTTTTAAGTGCAAATGTTGAAGGCTCAGATCAAATTAAGAGATAAAATTTTATGAAGTAAGAGTAGTTAGCTGAAGTTATTACATCACTGTTTTGTTGTTAGGGTTTTTTAATGGGATTTGTAAAAGCAAGGGTAAGTGAATAGGAAAGCTTCAAACAAATAGAAAGCCAAAATCTGCTGAAGCATATTTCTCAATAAAAGCATGTTTACATTTCTGACCTGACAAAGATACTTTACTTTCAAGCTGCCTCTATCCAATTTTGGGCACAGTTTTTCAGGGGTTCAAGGAAACATTCACAATTACATTTTCCCTAAGGCCAATCTGTACAGTTACTGTAACATATGAAATCCTACTGAGACTTGTACCTGCACAGGAGCCACATATGGCTGAAGACCATCAAATCACTACATCTCAACAAGGTACCAGACAGGCAAGCCATTGCATGAGTGACTTGTGTACACTGTGGCTTGTCACTTCTGGCAAAGAGGCATTTTATCAGCCAGCCCAGTCAGGCTTCAGAGGCAACTTAAGCTGATACCTTTAGCTCTTGCTAATAACAAAGGTGAATCATTTGCCACAGCTTTGCCAGTGACAGGTAACCAATTAAACCACAGCTACAGCCTCTTGTGTACACATAAACCCTCCCTACTACACACAAGTCTAGCTCATGACCTACTTTGGTACACAAGAATGTATTTATTTCATCCAGATGGGAAGCCAGAAACAGCTTTACCTAAATTACTAAACAATTATTGAAAATACACACAGAAGAATGCAACTAAAATTAAGGAATAGGAGACTGAGATTAGTGTTCCAGGCTGATGTTCAAGAATTAAAAAAAAACTTCATCCCTCCTCCCACCACAGGCACACAGTCAGGCTTTGTATTTCAGAATAGCTTGTACCCAAGAGGTCTTACTGAAATGAGTTGGGTCACTTGTTTTGGGTGACCAAGTATGAAATTCCAGGGTTTTTCATTTAACACCTCTTCCTCCCCTGCCAGGAAGTCTTCCCCAAAAATATTCCCATCCTTACATTCAGGAAGTAAAAGCTTTATTATGACTTCCAATACTTTTGATTTCCAAGAAGCATTTTTTATAGCATTATGACACACACAGGGTTAAAGTATATAAAAAGATTTAAAAGTTAGCAGAGAAGCTGTATGGGGAAAAAGAAATGTAGTCACTGATCTGCACAGTGGGATTTAGAGAGCAATCTTTTCAGTTTACACTTTATAAAATATGCACCAGGGCTGCATGTCAGACAGCTGTAGACATGTACAGTGAAGATATTTGAAATAATTGAACTAAAAACAAAAGATTAAAAAGCATGCCTGCAGCTCAGGAAGACTCCCCTTTCCACTACAGAAATTTATAACGTAAAGTTTTATTTATCCCGTTTTGCCACAAGAAATCTTTTAGGAATGCTGTATTCCCTGAAGGCCAGAGTCAGGAGCCGAGGAGGACTTTCAGTATCCTGGCCTTCAGCAGCAATACATCTCTCAGAGCAATTCTTCCTCAGTTAAAAGAAAATAATTTAAAATTACTACTTCAGAATCAAGCTGTCTTCTATTTTGTCTCATAAAAGCATAAACCAAAGTGCTGCTATTTTTTCCCCAATCTTCTGTGAAGACTGAAAATTTTACAAATATAATTTTCAGGAAAAACTGGTTTTAAGAGACTAGTAGTGTTGCAGATCAAAAGTTTATTTCTCAACTACTTGCTCAAGTCCTACTCATTGCTCATGTGAAAAAAAAAAAGTTACATAATTATAAAGTAATTTCCATGCAGGGCTCAGTGAGGCACACAAAGGGATGTTTACTTTCCAGTATAACCTAACAGCAGAAGTGTAAAACAAGAGATAGTTTTGGCACTCAGCAACTGAGGCTTTTTAAACTAGCACTTTTCACTTGGTTTTACTGGTTCTGCAACATTAGGAACAGTCTAGGTACTTATCTGAGCTATTAAATAGAACTTGAGACACAAATGAAGAATTGATTGGGTCACATTGGTGTAGGAACACCAGCAGGTCTTTCAAAAATATCTTTTATGATACTGGGAAAGAAAAAAATTCCTTTAGAGTAGACAGCATTTCAGTGTAAGTTATTTACTTTGTGCATTTTACTCAGCAGTAATTCTCCTTGCATCAGAGCAGGCAGTGCTATTGTCCTGTTTTGTGAAGAGAGATAGTACAAGAACAGAACTGTTCACTAAAAAACAAGCCACTTATCTGAATAACCAGACAAAAAAACCCAGAGAGCTACTTTTAAAAAAATGTAAAAGCCTGCCTTAGGAAAAGCTTTAGTATTTTCTAAATAAATCTTCCACCAAAACCCAAAAGCTATGGTTTTCCTTAGAGCCCAGAAAGAGAAAGAAAGTATGCATGCCATGAGGCCAAATCAGAGAGGTCTGCAGTAGATACAAATTTACCTCTGAGTACCAGAATACCATATTTTTATCACCATTTAATTCCACCATTGAAACTACAAATTGCTTCCCACAGGAGCAGGTTTAGTTTCCAGTCCACATTTGACCTCGAAGAGCAGCCTGGTTTCAGCTGCATGAAGCTCCTCATGTTGCCAAGCTGATGGCTGCAGCTCCATGGCAATCCCAGCTGCTCCTCACCTGAACCTCTCCTGGCCCAGGAGCCTGAAAGCCTACACTCCACACAGCACTCAGGTCACACTTTTTGTTTCAGCAAGGTGAGCTTGCTGAACCACCTCACCAGCCAGCCACACAACAGCAGCAAAGGCAAAGCAGAGGGGCCAGGCATCACATTGCAGGCAGCTCGAGCACCAGTGTGCTGGGCAGAGCAAGGCACTGGGCCTCCTGTCAGAGCCACACATGCTGCAGCAAAAGGCAAACAAACAACTTCTGCTCATGAGTTATTTATTAAACAGTTTGTATCCCCAAGTGCAATTTGGAACTTAGGTTGCTGGCAGAATACAAGAGAAAACATGGCCCATTTCTCAAGTGCTGCGAAAGCTCTACCAAGGCACACACGCTCCAGCACTGTTTTTGGTACAAGCCCTTTCCTCATGTTTTCCTTGTATTAACCCTTTTTCTACTTTTTAACAAGTTCCTTCTCAAAACAGCTTTGCTTTCTGAAAGATTGTTACAATTATTACAAGCTAACAAGGATGCTCCTTAAACAGTCTTGCCCACCCGTGCCTACAGTCAGACTTCTGGCAGGTTACCTGCTGTGAGAGCAGGAAAAGATAACTCCTAGTGGCCACAGAGGAAGATGACTGAGGGTGAAGCATTCAAACAAGGGGCCATTTTCACCTGCAGATACAGAGAATTGCTGTCTTCCAATCCCATTCATTCATGTTATCATTTACATTAAACCCTGGCTAAAAGCTTCCTGGCTGCCACAGAGGGCCCTAAAAACAAGCACAGTAAAAAAGGAGGGACTGGACCAATTCACAGGCTAAGTCTATGAAGAGGTTCAGAAAGGTATCCTTACCACAATACGCACAGATATTGTATCCTTAACACAGTACCCACAGATTCTATGGCACAGGCAGCAGTCAGGCACAGGGGCTCTCCACAAGGAGCATCTCCTGGTGCCACTGCTGGACAGCAAGAGCACCCAGTAGAGCACTTTGCACAGGTCTCCACAGCCTGTGCGTGGCAAACAGCAACATCTCTTGGCCCAGTCACTGCACACTGATGCCTCTAAACCACTGCAGAAGTAGAAACTCCCATTTTATCCTTCCCACACCATCAAGGGTGTGATGAACCTCCCACTATATACACTGAAAATTCTGAGCAGTTCTTCCATCCAGCAGATTGCTCCAGTGCCTGTCCCAGAGCTCTGTAAACTGCAACAGAGCTGAACTGACCTCTGGACTTCCAAAAGCATCTGTGAAAATTGGCAGCTTGGAAAGAACGTGAACTGCAACTCCAGGGTGTGTGCATCCAGAGCTGTACACCAGCAGACTTTTGGAAAGACCTACTATCAATCTGTACTCTGTTCATGCTTGGAAAGATTTCTTGAAAACAAATATTAAGAGGTTCTTTTTCAGAGTCTGGTTTTGAGGATTTTTTTTGTCCCTTCGTTTTAGTCTAGCTAAAATGAAATACTCATTTTAAATAAAGTGATGGAATTTTTCTGAATGCTTCCTGCTTCTGGAGGCAGGATTCATCAAATATTTTCACACTACCTCTTTACTGGGCTCCTGAAAAGATTTGAAGTGCAGAAAGATAATTTTTCTTTTCTGAATTTATACTAAAGAGATAGAATATTCTGTCACCTGAAGTTATAACTGAAAAAGGGAAAGGGAGGGAAGAAGGATGTGGAATCTTACTTGTCTGGGTTTTTCACTCTGAATGTTGCATTAAGAGCTTTTAATCTGGAATCTGCCTGAAAAAGGGGAAAAAAAGCTTTGTTAATTTAATGCAATTAAATTTCAGTGACAAAAAAATCTCAGCCTTCTGGCAGCACCATTAGAAAAACGTCCTGCCTTCATGGCATATTTAAGTCTTCCAACATTGAACAAGTTGACACCAGCTGCCCTGAATGTCAGATATTTTATTAAAAAGTCAAAAAACTATGCTATTTTTGTGAATATGATGTAAACAGTAACCACTAAAATAAAGCTGGTATAATCCAAGTCCCACAGAAATAGTCCCTTCTTAAAATGCTGCACAAATCATGGATTTAAGATACACAACCCCACATTCTTTTTAGATGAAGCAATTAGGTAACTTAAGACCATATGGACAAGCTATTTTATATTTCTCAAACCAAATAAAACCAGTGGTAGAGTGACCTCTATATGCTCTTTATTACCAGGAACAGTTCCCCAGTGAAATCAAAATCTTATATATGTTGTTCTCTTACTTTTTATGACTTGCTATACAGAAAATATGTAATTTGTGTATCAGAAAAGAGCCCTTTTTAATGCAATGTTCTTCTCTATAGTAGAGCATATATAAATCTCTACAGATGAAAATTCAATACCTAATTAAAAAGGTAATTGACTGCTTTGACTGTTTTTGAGATGTTGGCTTACCAATTTCTGCAACAGTAGTATCGAATATTTCTAAGGAGATGGAGGGGTTTTTTTCCAATTTATTGAATTTTAAACTGTGCAATGAGTATTTACTCCTAATTAGATACCAACACAGATGACAGATCCCAGCCTCATCCCTGAGGTCCACATCATTACAACTCCTCATTCCTACAATGCATTTTACACACAGCTCAGGGCTCATCTATTTTTCTCTCCAAAGAAAAATGCCAATTGTGGGTAAATGGCTGGAGTTTATTTTTGATCAAAACATCCTTCTCTTCAGTAAAAGGAAAATAAATCAGCACACCTTGCAAGGTGTATAGATTTCCTGTAGTGTACTCCTTTAGCTAACAGGCTGTGCCACAGCTGCAAGCAGTAAGTTGCTTCAGTAGTACTTCTTAGTGCTGGTATGTGACAAAAGATTATTTTGTGCCCTGTTACAGGAAACTCAGAGCCTGAAGAGCTATTTTGAATTTTTCAGTGAAGGGAACACAGTGTCTTCCCAAAACAAGAACAGAGCCCATCCTTTAGGGACCTTGTAATAGCATCTACAGATAAGACAGGCACAGTCTGAGACTGTTTCACCTCCCACTACATTTGGGCTGAGCAGAAGAACCCCCATACATAGCCTAGAGAAAAGGAGGCTCAGGGGAACCTTACTGCTCTCCACAATTTCCTGGAAGGAGGGTGTAGTGAAGTGGAGGTTGGTCTCTTCTCCCACATAACAAGCACTAGGACAAGAGGAACCTGCCTCAAGTTGCTTCAGGCGAAGTTCAAATTGGATACTAGGAAACATTTCTTTACCAAAAGGATTGTCAGACACGGGATCAGGCTGCCCACACAAGTTATGGAGTCACCATCCCTCAATGTGTTTCAAAGATATGATGATGTGGCACTCAGGGACATGGTTTAGTGGTGGACTGGTGGCAGAGTCAGGTTAACTGCAGCTGTTCTTCCAATGCCCAAACCACCAAAACAAAGCATAACCCACAAGCTGAAAGGTAAGGGAACAAAACCCTCCAGACTAAGACTGACTCACACTGGGAGAAAGCAGGTTCATTGTCACAACTGTGTGTGACACTTCTCTAAGAATGTCTTGCAAAGGGAAGACAAGGCAGCATGGGGAAGCATGTCCCAGATAGCACAAGGAACACAAAACACTGCAGGAGCTCCAAGTCCCAGCCTTTATGCTTATTCAGAGCATTTCTGAGGCTTGTAAAGTCTTGGATCTCCAATGCCATACCCCAACAAATCAACACACAAGAAGTTATGTTTTGGGCTGTTCACACACACCTGCAGGTGCTCCTCACACCCTCTCAGTACAAACATCACCTAGATACACCGACACTATCAGAGTCCTTCCCTCTGAGCAGCTATTTCCCAGAACCCTGTATTTATGTTCAAACAGCAGGCACCAAAGCCATTTGAGTCTATTGGGGCAGCAGGCACAGAGAGCAGCTTTACACTTAGAAAGGACAACTTCCTACCCTACAGTTCCAGGGCAAGTTTTTGTCTTTTGTCACATGCACATGTAGTGCTCTGAAGGAAGAGTTCAGTAGGTCCATACAAGCACTGTCAGGCAGGAAGCACAATCCTGCCAGTGCTCAGCCATCTCAGTAGGGCTATTTCCTTTTTGCCATTTGCAGCACAGTAACTCTCACACATCACTTTTGAGCATTTACACCAGAGTTAGACTTCTAGAGAAACATCAGTCCAGTCTTAAAATTGATTTAAGAGTGACATGCACAATCATTTTAGAGATGAACCACCCAACAAATGAGGTACAACTGAGGAGTTTTCAGAGTTAACACCTACTATGATCCAATAATCATTTCTGTAAACTAAAGAGAGATGGGAATTTTCTCTTTCCTACAGGAAGGGTTAAAATCCCAAGTGACAAATGCCTTAAATTAAAAATCCCTTAAAAAATAAGTGCTGGGGTTGGGAGGGAGGAAAGGCATGATTTAATGATACAGCTGGCAGAATAAACAAAGTCTCCAACATCAACATTCAGCTATAGCATGCTACACTGTATTAATACCTAATTTAAGGTTTAGTTAGAGTTCAAATCCTCTCAGACAAAAAACACATCCTGCTTAAACGCAGCAGAGGCAGCAGAAACATAAACAAATGGTCTAATTTGAGTCTAAAACATGCACTGAATAGAGGTTTTCCTTCCAGTGTAGTGCTAAATATTGAGAGCTTATACTTTGGATGTAGAATAAAGGGAAGATGCTTTTTACCAGGCTTCTGAAAAAGTTATTTTTCTTTCCTAAGGAAACTGGAACCATGAAAGGGAAAACATACACAATCAATTCTAGAGGGAAAACAAGACTTGCTAGTCTCTCATTTAATCTACAATGTGGTTTCAGGGAGGCAAATATTCTCAGCATTCTGCTATGAGTTTTCTTCCATAAACACACCACTGTGTGTTCTCCTGAACACATCCTGCCAGTACAAACTTTCTGAACTCCTATGAGTGTATGCAGCTCCAGAGCTTTACATTGTTTGCCTTTTGAACACCAGTAGTATGCAAACCCAACTGCAATGGAAGAGAATTATTGTCAATTTAAGTTATCAACAGTAAGTGTCAGTATCAAAGCCCCGTGGACACTGAGGATAAGAGCACCAGGGGTTTTCTTTAGCTCTCACTATTTAGAATAATTCTTCATAATCCATCCCATTTTCAGTTGTGATTTCATGAGAGCAGATCACATTACAATGAAACAAAAAGCTCACTATTGTCCCCATACAGTAATTCTTCCAGACACAGCCCAGCAATCTATCAGCTTCTCAGATTCTTGACCTGTACAGATACATGACCTCAGACCATTTATTCCTGCAAGTCTTCCACCAGTTTACCCAGCCATGAACTCGCTGATGTCAATGAGGATAGTGTTACTCCAAGACACATTCTGTTCAACAGTTAAGGGGCACCAAATCCATCTGTCTTAGTCCCTTTCACCAACTGCTCCTTGCAAAGAAGTCCTACAATTCAGACCTCTTTGCTTACCTTTTTTTGACACCTTGCACCTCTTACCAGACTAAATTTGACACCCACCTTTCAAAATGCTAAACTAAACAGAAAACACAAAACCTCATTGCTGTGGTCTCAAGTTCATTACTTTTAAAGCTTCTAAGGATTCTACGTTAGCAGCAGAATTACACAGGCATGGAACAAGCCTGCTAGAGAACTTAACTGCAGTCCTACCTATCACATGCCAAGAACATCACTGTTTCTTGTAATAACAAGTATTCATGAAGCAATGCCTTTAACTCATTCTTACAGCAAACATCCTTTCATAAATAGCCTAAAAATCATTTGCTGGAATATGTCTGTGTCATATCACAGCAATCACAAGACAAACAATTACAGTAATCACCTTCAGCTGAAATCCAGTCTCATTCACCATTTCTTTCCATCCACCTTCCTAAATATACAAGAGAAGAATGTTCAGTTAGAGTGATTTAAGGATGCTACAGCTTTTGCAAGTCCCCATAACAGCCTATACCAAAGGAGCTTCTCCAGTATGCCTGGCTTCTGCCTCAGCTAACCTCCCCACATCTTTTCAAGAATCTGGGGTAAGAATAATCAATCATTACATTGTGCTTAAATACTAACCTCCCCCAAAAAACCCTCTTCTCAATTACCTCAATCTATCAGCTGGGAGCAGGAGCCATACTGCTTTGTCTAAAGAAGAGCAGCTAACATATTTTGCCTCTGAGATTACTAGCATCTCCAAGGGCCTTTGCATCTCAAGGCAGAGAGCAGAGAGCACACAGGTGACAACAGTTTGCAGTCCACATGCCATCACCTGGCTCAGATGTACTGCTGGTTTTCCACTGTTTTCAGCTCCCATATATCAGTTCACCCACATACTGTACTGTGGCAAACATAGCTGTTCAGTCCAGTATTTGGGAATCTCTCAAAGCACAGAAAAAAGAACTATCCAACATCTAAAGTTGAAAGCTGCAGAATCAATGCTTAAGCTGACAATTGGACCATAACTTCTGTGACAATGTATTGTAGCAGTTTTGGACCACAACACAGGAATGGATGATCCAAACCACAAGGCTAAAGAAACCATGGATATCCAAAGGGTGAGCAGGAAGCCAGTGCTGTCCCTGCAGTCATCAGTATAGCATGGTGATTAGTTCAGCTTTAGCCCTATGGAACAGCTCCCAACCAACATGCATTAAGCTCCCAAGGGCCTGCTCCAAGAGGTGGAAATTCTCTCTTATGAGCCTTACAACTTGACTAGAAAAAAATCATAAGGTAGATTAGAAGGGCAACTGTACAATTGCAGGCTGCTCTTAAGAAGCTTTTAGCTGGACAAGCCATGGGTCAATAGAAAAGATCAAAAGGACATTATCTTAATTAAATAATCACTAAATAATGTATGTAGAAATAACTTTACCTGCATTAAAAATGCATAAAAGATTTTGTCTTGGCAAAGAACAGGATGTGAAGCCACACGTAACAAGAAGTTTTCCAGACCAATTCTTCTTCTTTCCACAAAATCTGGATCCATGTTATCTGCTGATAGCTTATGCCAAACAAAGTCAGCCTAGTTAAACAGAAGAGTGTCAACAGTAAATTAAAAAACAAACAAGACAAAGCAAGCCACAGTTTTGGTTTCCTTACCCTTTTTTCTGGCAAAGGAGGAACAACAATATGTGGGTAGGTGACTGACAAATAATTCCTCAACAACTCAAATTCACTGTAACGTCGCCACAGGGACTCCACTGGGGCACACTGTCCCTCACTCTGGGACTCAACAGCTCTGAAAGACAAAGCAGCAAATCTGAACATCAGTGAGCCATCACCTGCTCCCTCAAAAACCATCAGTGCAATTAGACCAAAGGCCCCAAGTATAGTAGTGATTACTGCATGACTTGCCCATAACCTAAAGCAACCTTAATTAATTTCATATCTACATACTTAATTTAAAAATATTTATAATTTCTGCATGATAGCACTTGAATTTGCTAGGAACACAGGAAAACTCAATGCACTTACACGTCAAAAACAAACAGGTCACAATCAAGTAAAGAGATTCATGTGGCTTATTCCACACCCTTATAGAAATAGCCCTATTTCTCCTGGAACAGTGTTAGGTTCAAAGTCAGTAAAACTTCCTGAGTACCTGAATGATACAGAATATTGTAAGAAGAAATTTACTATTCAGAGGCAAAGCCTTCACTTCAGAGGACAAAAATGGTCTTGCATACAACAGTTGATACAGTGACAAATACAACTTTAAAAATATTAAGCTATTTTAAAGGATATTTTTAGAAAAAGAGCAAATTTCAAAGTACTTCCAATTTTCTTTTTTTGTTCAAAGTGACATGTTTTTATATTTATGGACTAAAAATGAACAAACTACCTAGAGCAGGCAGGTACAAAATTTATGTGTCTGAAAAATTTGTTGAAGACTTAAAACCAGCATGGCCTAGCAAGGTAAAAAAGGATTTTATGTTACTATAAAAGGAGAAATCATTGAATACAGGATTGGAAAGTAATACAAATACTTGATGAGAAGAATAGTTTTTCATACAAGACATTCAAAGTAATAGAAATACTTTGCAATATAAAACAAGCATTGGGTAGCAACACTTCCAGCAGTTAGCATATGCCAGAATAAACACAGAGAGAATTCACACAAGGGACTTTAAATAAAACAGTGGTGATTTCTACATCTACTTTATTCTTCACTGAAATTACTAACTAGCACACAAAGCACTGGCATAAACCTACAAGGAACAGTATTGACTGCTGAGTTTGGAAGGGACCTCTGCATGTCTGTGATCCAGCAGCTCCTTGCTCAGAGCAGAATGTTCTGAGCCACGTTCACTTGGGTTTTGAGTATCTCCAAGCACTCCCATGTTTGACAAACCTCACAATAAAGAGGTTTTCTTACTTTTACCTGGAATTCCCATGTTTGAATTTGTGGGCACTGCCTTTTGCCCTCTCTCAGCATCACACGAGTCTGACTCTATCTTCTTTACCTCCCCACCAGGTACTGATCCACAGCTGCTAAAATCAGCTGTCTCTTGCACAGGCTGAACAATTACATCTCTTTCAGCCTCTCCCTACAGGTCAGACAATCCAAGCCCATTATCATCATCCCAGCCCTTCACTGGACTTGCTTAAGTAAGTCCACATCCTTCTGGTGCTGGAGAACTCACAACTGGCAACAATAAATTATGAGCTAAAAGTAGTTACTTATACAGTATTTAGTAGAAAAGACTGCTACATTATTCTTTCCAGCAAAAGTCAGGCTTTACAGTTCTTGAATTCATAAGAACTTTGTGAAGTTTTAAAACATCTAAGAAGCACACAAATTATTGATAATTTTTAAAGCTGTTTTTAACCTACAAGGTCAGATTTTTAATGATCTTACTGAAAAACAAACAATCCCATTCCAAAGCCGCCCCAGTTTTTTGATACATTTAAACAAAATACAAGGTGCCTCTATTTGTGAACCCTCATTAGAGGCTTGCTATATACTTTAGTTTAGTTACATCTTAAGGTGGAATAATGTCATACAGAAGAATGCAAAAGATACTTTTTTAACTTAGCAAGGTGGAACAATTTTTATGTATCGACCCGTGCCCTGCAGAAAGGACATTCATTCCAGGTAACTGAATTTGTAGGGGGAAAAAAACTTCACAAGTAAGAAGAAAAAAGGATAAATTCATAGCATTCAAAATAAACTGCTGCAGACCAAAACTATTTCAGAGTGACTCAAAAGGAAAAGGCAAGTACACTACTGACAGCCACTATTCACACTGCCAGCATCCCACAGAATTCTTCCCCATTAGAGTATTTAAATTCAATGAACTGCACCTGCAAATACTGAGTTCTGAAGAGGGTAAGCTCAGCCTAGCCTGGACTGACAGGCTGTGCAGCATTCCTCCCCACACTAACTGCTGCACCATTCAAATATTACAAGAACACTTCAGCTCAAAGCAGGTATCTAGTGATTGAACTATTGATGAGTAAGAGGTAAATTTGAATAGACAAGGAATTGAGATACTGTGCCTCAAAATATTAATTGTTTAGTCAAAAGCTGAAGGCACAAACATTGCATTCCTGGAGGAAAAACTCCCAGCAGGGTTTGGTAAACAATCTGGCCATTCAAGACACTCACATAAAAGTACTTCAGAATTACAGATCCTTTTTAGCTTCAGTAGCTTACCAACCAGCTGCACTGACTTACACCATGGGATTCAAGACTTCCACATGGGTTATTGTCACCCCTTAAGAAAGACTGCTACCATCAGTACATGATAGTATTATGGGGGTCCTGCCTGAGAACAGACTGCACAAGCAAGCATAAATAGGGAGGCAAGAAAAACATGGGTTAGGATTGCCCTGAGAACCCAGGCACATGCCAGGAGGACACAACTGTGCTGCAGATACAGATGCTGCTGTGCCAGCCTTCTGACAGGAGAATGGTCCATCTCTGTAAGCATCTCAATCATGCTTATAATGCTCCGTAATTGTTTTGCAGAGTTAATTAGAAAGTAGGAGCAGCAAAGGCCAGGCTGAGCCTTAACTGTGGGGAAAAAAAAGAAAAGCCCTTTTGAACATGCCTGCTAATCAACTTTGTATTTCCTACAATTAATAAGAACCCATCAGTTATTTGAAAAAAACATAGTAGTAACATCTCAGTCCACACACATTAAGCAGAAAACTAAATATTAATCAAAAATTTTAAAAGGTCATTTGGGAGCATAACACTTCAGCAGAAAAAGACCACAGCTTTACAGAGAAGCCTAGTCCTACATCAGCACAAACAACTTCCTCATTACTTGAAGTTTTATGCCCACACAGGGCCTCAAGAACTCCAGGAAGAAGGAAGCAAACTACCAGACCAGTTCATACACTCACTGCACCTACCCTGCCCACACTGAAGACACTAAGGAAGTTTACTACATCTAAAGCCTACTGTCAATTTATTCTGACAGAGCAGATCTGTGGACAACAGTTAGGCTTCCCCCAGTCTCAGTTAATCAAGATTTACAACCCTTGTGAGGGACACAAAAACCTCACACTATACCCTGAAGAAAAAGATTAAATTACTACCAGAGAATCTTGAAGGTCAAACCTGCCTGTGTAGTTAATTCTTTCTTAACTAGGCAGCAGCTGATACAAGCACCTCACTGTAGTGTGAGTTTGGCAGCCTGACATTATTCTCATCTCAGATCATACTTGCTTCTTTTATTCTAACATGCATTTATTCTCCATGTCTCAGGAGTGCAAACACTGCCTTTTACAGCTGCTTTTATCTTCATCAGGAGAGCACCTATAAAGCACCTAACAAAGAAGCCATGCTTCTTTAATTAATTGATTTGAATACATTTAAGACATTTTGAAATTATTACTATCAGTTGCACCCCCCAGGCTTACACCCAGCTTAGAGCAATCCCCCAGGCTGTGCTCTCTAGAGCACACAGTGCTGCAGAGTTGGGCAAAGGAGGGGAGCAGCAAAGTTCTTTGCAAAGCTGTGGTGGGCAGGCACTGCACAGCCCTCAGTTAGGAGCCTGTGTTCTAACTGAGACAGGCTTTTAAATGAGGCAATAAGAGCTTGAAACTGCAGGGATGGATTCAGGACAGGCAACCAAGATGAGAGAATTTTTTTTTTAATCACACCAAAAATGTCTCTGCCTGGTTACATATGAGGTCATAAAATATCACCAATTACAAGAGCATTTCCTCCCCAGGAACACCATTTCAGAAAGGAAGTTGAAATCCACAAAGGTACTCATTAGACTTAATACCTTCACTACCATCTAATTTTTCAGACCATGTTATGAACTTCCCCATTAATGCAAGTATTGCAGACCAGTTTCAATTAAGATTATAATCACTTGTTGACATTCAGTCAAACTTCTCAATTTGTTTTGGTTCTAAAAACACAATATAATACTTGTACAATCTTCAGGCAGGAAAACCATGTTTTCCCTTTAAGGACACTTTTAACAATGCAAGTTATTCATCAAACCAACCAACCTGCCTGAAAAAATTAAAAAGACAAAATTAAAGCCTTCAGCTTTTACATTTATAACTGATGTTATCATAACCAATTCAAAGATTACATTACTCCATGTCTCATTTATTTGCCTTAATTCAAAGTGTCAATGTGAAAACTTTAGTCCATCTAATTAACCTCTTCTCACTTCCCATTTAAAACTAATTATCTTAAATGAGCCATTAAATAATTCTGAATGCAATAAAGACGAATGGCTGTGAAGTATTAAATCAGACAAGAAGGAAATACACAGGTTTATTTCCTTGTAAAAGCAATCATCTCCTCAATGGCAGAAGCAGTAACTCTGCTTTCAACCTTTGACCTTCCAGTGTAAGAGAAGTGACACTTCCACTCCCTGTAGTGGGCAAGGTTCACTCCCTGTGCAGAGGAACACCATTTTAGAGGGATGGGCAACTTTTTCCAACAGCTACTTAGGAATTGTCTCTGTATTTAGGCCTCTCAGACAGCTGATGTTTAATAATTGCTCTTCTACCTGGCAAGCTGTATGACAAGGAAGCATTTCTCTTGCCAGAAGGTTTTCCACAGCCAGGTGATTCTTTGGTTTTTTTGTACTGTCACCCAGTTTACTGTATTTAAATGAAACATACATTTGTCAGGAAGATGAATGATTCATAGTTTCTATCAAGTAAAAATCATCAGAAAACTTAGTTCTCAAATCCTCTGTCTTCTTTCAGCTCCCAACTCTCCCCTGTTTAAAGCTCATGCTGAATTTAGACTTTTTCCCTCACACCTCCTTTGGAGTACTTTGGACAAGTCTTCCTGACTCCCATTGGCCAAACTCTGCCCTTTACTGTTCTATCAGAAGACAACATTTGTCCTTTGTGGGCATTCATCCTGTGCCTCTTCTCAGGAAACCCATGCCTGGGCTTTGCACCTAGCCCAGTGTGAAAAAGGAAACTTTGATAAGAGTACTAAACAAAATGTAACAAAGGAAAAACTCCTGAAATGCCACAATGCAGCACTGCTATCACTGAACTGTGGCCTGGCCAGCTACTGATTTCCAAGTCCATTTCTCTCACAGAAACTTTCTTTAGAAGTTCTCACACTTAAGATGGGCAATCCAAGGTCTTAACAGAGAAGCAGGTAACACTCATATCACTATTTAACTAGTGAAAAACTTTCCAAATACTGTAACCAGAAATAAGGATAGTAACTTCCCAGCCATACTGTGGGAGTAAAAAGGAAATAAAATGAGCCCCCTTGCCAAATTACTGCAAGAGAAAGTGAAGACTAGTAGGACTGGAAACCAGGAAATCTGCTGTTAAGTGGCTGGAGAGCAGGCTGCACAAACTTGTGCTACTTTTTTCCTAAAGCCACATTTAAAACAGAACAAAAAAAAATACATGCTAGTCATCATATTGTTTGATTGGGAAGGTCAGGATAGAAATCTTTTAGTCAGCAGGGATGAAAGGAAAGTGAACTAAATGGAAGTGTCCTACTACTACAGAAGAAATAGTTTTCCCTGTATGTCCTATAATTAAAAGTGCAACACCACAGAGCACTTTAGAGGTGCTCTGCATTCTGATTAACTTTCAGCTCTGTCATGGAAATAACAGGTACAAAGCCAGGAGTCAGACTCAGGGGTTTATTCCACCTGAGTTCTTGTAGTTTCATGCAGACTCTGATGTAAGACACAGCTGCTTAAAATTCTAAATTTAAGTAAGAATTTAAAATTCTGGATTTAAGTAAGATCCTGGATATTTGCTACTTCCCTTACAGAAAGCTAGTGATATGCTGAACACATCTCAAGAAGGAATATTTAGCAGCACATCTTAAGAACATGTACTTGCCTTAATGCCATTTCCCACAAATAGGCAGAAGTGACTGCTGTTCTCACAGAGAGAATATAAAAATTGATTTATTTTTAAATAACTGTATAGTTTAACAGAAGCTGTGAAACAAACCGACATTATGACTAATTGAATGGAAATAGCTCATCATAAAAAATTGAATTAGGTAATGCAGAAAGGTCTAAAGCAAGAAGATGTTTTCAGGAAACACAACCCCTAGAATTTGTTAACGTTCTGCAGTCTACAGCAATGGAGTTGGTTTTGTCTTAAAAAATATATCTACATCAAAATATAATAGCACATTAATTAAAAATCAACAAAAGTCACATAAAAATGTGAGCATAGTAATAAAAATTTTCATTTAAAAAGAAAAACTAAGTAACACCACAACTTGCATTTTGAAAACATTTTCACCAGCACCAGTGAAACTTACATGTTAAAGGTTTAAACACTCAGCTCCTGTTCTATAACAAATTGTCAAAATTGTATCCATCTTGCATCTCTAATTCACCCAGATAGAATTCCTCAATTCAAACTGAAATTAAATCCTAGATAGCAGTAATGGTGGAACCCCAGTTCACATAAACATAATGCAACTATTATTAAGTGGTCTTCCCTTTACATTACTATAAACAGTTTTATTCTTCAGCTACAAAATATCTTATTACCTAGACAAATTACTGTGAAGCCCACCTACAGCTACAGGCTCAGCAGGAAGCACATTTAATAGCCACCAATTATATTTATGCAAGAAGTTCTGCCTTCTCAGCAAAAGGAATAGAGAACCTATTTTATTAGAGATGTGACAAACACACATTTTCAATCGCTCTGTGACAAACATGTAATTGGTCTCGGTATTTGCTGACCACAGAGTAAAATAAATCCTAATGAAAGAACACAATCTGGCCAGCAAAGTACAGCTTTGCCACTATGAAAGAACAACTGGGAAAGAGCAGTGGGAGCAACTCTAAAGTAATGCAAGGATGACTGGAAAAGGAGATGCAGTCAGCATGTTCTGGGGCTGCATAAATCTGCCCCCAGAGTACACTTCATATTACTGCCAGGCCCCAATGATTCCATTTTTCTTCAGAAATATCATTACAATAAAAACAACACTACTTACATGAGAAGGTGTGATCTTTAATATCAATACACTGCAAAGGTATTTTTAAGCATCTGAGCAACTGTCAAAGGGCTACAATATTTGAAAAATGTATGTCTGTTTTGGACTTTGTTCTTTAAGTTTAGCAAAAATATAGCAAACTCATTCCAGCAGGCCTGCAATCAGTGTGACTGGTGTGTCCATCAGCTGAACAAGCTAAGAAGCCTTTCAGCCAGCAGATAGAAGGCTTATGTGTCAGTTTTACTGTTTGAACTCTTCAGAGCCTTTGCAAAACGCAACTGCTTTGTTTCAGAAGGTTTTCTTTGTACAGCAGATAATTCCAAAGGCAAGGCCCAAAGGTTAGAACTGGTAGTATAAAGAAGAGCTAAACAAAACTGGTAACAAAGTCTAACTTTGAAATTCTTGCTTCAGCTGAGTAACATGACCCCACTTAAAAGGAGTCATCTGTTACTGTTTGGGAAGTAAGGGTAAATTAGAAGAGATTTTAAAGTTTTGCTACTACTCAATACTTGAAATTTTGTGCTTGTGGTACTGAGAATGTTTATGACACCAGTAGTGTTCCTCTTGTTAACACAAGGAGATTAAGAGCAGTAAGTTCCCCAGTGAAAGTTCAAGCTAGTATGAAGAAAGGAAATAGTTAGCTAACTCTAACCCTTAAACCATCTACAAGGAGTATGTGGTAATCAGATCAAGCAAAACACTTCAAATATAAGCTGAGCAATACATTTTGACCACGTGACATAAGTCATGAGACTTCTCTCTTTCTTGTCATCTCAGGCAAGCCTAACAGTTACTTTAGACCTCTCTCACATACAATCTCACAAAAACATGTATAAATGTGTCCAACTTACGTCCACAAAATAACCAAGTAGTTGCTGGCACCATTTTAATGCACTTTCAAACTTTCAAACACACATTTTTCCACCTAATTCCAAATGAAGAATAACAGTACACAGTTACACAAAACCAGCACTAGTCCTGAACTGGAGATCAGCAGCCAAATTTTCACAGGAAAAGATCCTCCAGAGTGGGTTGATAACCACATAACAAAGCACAAAACAGCTAAATCCTCTCATCAACTGTACCTGATTATTTTTAGGGGTGGAAGGAGGGAAAATCTGTTTAGAATGCCACATCCATGTACACTTGAGACTGAGCTCTCATCACCCACCTAGTCTCAATGAGGTAAGCAGTGTATGTTTCTTGTATGTTCATGGCATTCCTCCCAGTCCGTTTTTCAGCTTCTGAAACCGTGATTTCCATTTTCTTTGCCAAACAGTCTTCCATCTTTTGAGAAGAGGAAAATAAAGATTCATGTAACATTAACCACACAAGGCAAAGGCTACTAACCTTGCCTCCCCTTCTCCTACACCACATTTGTTCAAATAAGACGAGCCTCTGTGGAATAAAGGCTTTGACAGGGCTTTGCTTTATACCTACGTTCTGTATCACATTTGCAAGTGATGGAAACCTCCTTTAGGGAGAAAACAGAAAAGTCAACAAACTGACAACTTCGGGTACCAAAAACCACCCTGAGCCAGGAGGATACAGAAACGAGAAATATTTTTTCTTTACAGGTAACAAAGTAACCCTTTTTTTTTACGCTAACCCCAGTATTTTCTATCCAAACACTTCCCAGCTACCAGTGAATTCCTCTTCAGGACACTCGGGACACATGTAGCCACCTCTCCCCTTTCACAGGAAACAGAATATATCCGGACCAAGATGTTTTTCTTTTAATCTCTCAGAGGAAGATCGTTATCTTTTACACACTGGCCGCCAGAAATCAGTAAGGACCACACGCCCACCATGGAAAGGCAGAGCTGCACTGAGCAGGGAGGGGGAGTCACTTGTGAAATTACGGGGGGAGGGGGAGACAAAAACATAACTGATAATAATAAACAATAATCTGACATTAGGGACGAGGGCAGAGGGTGCATAAAGCTCTCTCACAGCGGCCAGGACGGGGCTGCGAAGAGAACCCCGCAGCTCAGAGGGTCATGCTGCACAGCTCTGCCCCGCGCTCCGCCGAGCAGGGCTCGGCCCCAGGCAGCGAAGGAAGGGCTGGACCCACCTGTAGCCCCTTCCTGCCGCGGGGTGGCCCGGCCCCTCGAGCCCCGCCACCCTCCCCGCCCGGCGCGGGCAGCGCGCTCAGGAAAGCCCGGTGCTCGCCCGGCGGAGCAGGCCGAGAGCGCGGGGAGGGGGACGCTGCCCCTCCGCCACCGCCCTCCGCACCCTCACCGCGGCCAAGGGCTGCTCCGGGCCCGGCAGGGCGCCCTCGTCTTCCTCCTCTTCTTCTTCCTCCTCTTCCTCCTCCTCTTCCTCCTCCTCCGGGCGGCTGCCGCTCGGCTCGGGCTCGGTGCTCTCCATGGGGCTCGGGGGCTCGGCCGCGGCGCTGCGCGCAGGCGCTGAGCCGGGCTCCGGCCGAGCCATGGCCGCTCCCGGAGCCGGGCCGGGCCGGGGTGTGTCTGCGGGCTGCGGGCGGGGGCGAGCCCGGCGGGCACGGCCCTCACCGCCCTCGCCGCCGCCCGTGCCCGTGTACAGGCTCGATCCGGGGGCGCTGAGGGCGTCCTGCCCGCCCTGGTGCCCAGAAGGGCCTCCTTCGTGCCCCGGTGCACGGGCACCCCTCGCTGGGACCGTGCTCCGCTCGCCCACAGGCAGCCTTGAGCCTCCTGTCCCTGGCCGGGACAAAGCTTCCTTCAACCGCAGTCTTACAGCTGTAAATGTTTATTTCTAAAATTTGCTTGTGTCGTTGTTCCCCTTTTAGTCCTCAGGTCACTGAAGAGTTTCTCATGCCATGCTTCACACACCTTTCCTGTTTGTTTTTTCGTTGGTTGGTTAGTTGGTTGGTTGGTTGGTTGGTTGGGGCTTTTTGATCCCCTGTTCTATTACAGCAAGTAACACACCTTAAACAAAAATTAAATTCCATACTAATGGGAAATATTTCAGATATTTTCTCATCTTTCATCTATAGCAAGATTCGTCACTTTCTTTTACTCAGTCTCTTTCAGCAGCCATTAACTTTCCCACAGGATGTTTGTTAGCATTAGGCAGCTCGGGTTGTTTTTTTAAAGCCCACCAGTCTGTTATTTCCCTACTCACGCCTTTGGTAGGAGTGAAGGGCTCGGTCGTGCTGTGCTCCTTTTGCCTCACCCTCCTGGCTGCCAGCCTTTTCCATCAGCTCCTTCCCAACAGTGCTGGACGTGCAGAGATGCTTTCTGCTGCCCACCATCTCTGCTGAGGAACACCCAAGGATGGCCCATCCTGCCACACTTCCTCAGGAGGGATTGGAGTAGGTAAAACCTGCCAAGTTCAGCTCTGGGGAAGCCCCAGCCATCCCATCTCTTCTCATGGAGCAGGAAACCCCCCGCTGTGCATTTCTGTAATTCCCTGTCTGTCTTTTTGATGAGACATTCAGGAAGCCCACCCTTCAGCCCCTACAGAACATCATACACTGTAGATACACTGTAGAGATATATATATATATATATATATATATATATATATATATATATATATATATATATATGTATATACCATCGCTATTGGGTCTCACTATTGGGTTTATTACCTCATGATCTCTGGTGACTGCACAGTCCCCGTGGGACTGGCAAACTGGATGAAGGAGTTGTTCCTATTTATTCCTCATTCTCCAAATACCATTTTGGACACTCAGGAACAGTGTCATTGTTCCCTGGTTTACATATCACATCAGCCCCTGAGATTTCCCATTCTTGCACCAGATTCATGTCCTTTGATTCAGGCACTACATTCTTTATTATTCTTATGTAGCTTTTTTTTTCTTTTTCTACTCTTTTCAAACCCAGGTTAAAGGCCACTTTGGGGGATTGCAGAGTTGATATTATGGGTTTCTTTGCTTTGCTTTTTTCTGCTTTGTGTAGGAAATGGGGTTTTTGTAGTGTTGACCAGAGATGAATTTGCATACATTTTTCATCCAAAAATTAATCTTTTTCTTTCAACAACAATTAAAATAAATCTCAAAATCCCCTTTGAAGACCCCATGAATTAATATTTGGCGTCTGGTTTCTATTCTGTTGTCTTCAATGTTTATGCAACTTTTTCCTCAGATTGTTTGAACTGATACCTCAATCTATCCTTTCCCACCCCTCCACCACCGTAGCTGGATGGAGTTTCCCAAGCTTTTCCACAGAAGGCTTTCCTAAAACAAAAGCTTTTTACAAGTGTGTGAACTGTGATTTGTCCTCTGAATAGGACTGATTTAAGATTTGTTTTCTAAACCCAAGGTCCAGTTCAGATGTAAAAGCACGATTGCATGTTGGAAGACACAGTCTGTTTTTCATTAAGCTATGGTTTTCTTATGTTTATTCAAGATGTACATCAAGATACATACCTTGTATCAATTACACTTGCATTTGCAACATGTGCATGCTTAAATTTTTCTGATCCCTATCAGTTATATAATGGAAATATTTATATGAAACTCATGCAGGATATCATACTTTGTACTAAATATTTTTATTATGGAAAAAAAATCATCAATAAAGTACAGTAATATATTGTAGGTCTTGCATTCTAAGATTTCAAAAACTATTTTCACCTTTGAATTTTATTCATACACTAAAAGATGTGGAGAAGAGTTAAAACATTACATAAATAGGATGAGGGTAGTGATAGAAGTGCCTAAATCAAGATGACTGGGAGCCTGGGCAGCCCTCGCGTACATTACAACCTGGAGAGTTCAGAGGAGAGCGAGATGTCTCTAAAAAAACCAATGTGCAATGGAGAGATCTTCCAGAAACACCAAAGTCCTCTTCCTGAGCCACATTTCCCTACCTCAGCCTGCAAAGTGGGATAACAGTATTTTCTCACAGCACAGTGCTGCTCTCAAGAGAACTTCCAGGACTTGTGCTACTTTGGTCAAAATAAGCTCTAGTGCTTCCCCCCTGACTGGGCGCAACCACTCGTGCACCCAGCGTCCCCCTGCATCCCCTCTTGTCAGGATGTGAATCCAACTCCTGCAAGTCAATCTAACCAGGACACTCTCCCGCTGTTCAGCATCTTCACTAGGCAGCAGGTCCCTTGTTCATCAACTAAAAGAAGGCAAACTCTACTCAACTTCCTACCTACAAGTCCCTTCTGAAGCTGCCCTGACCCCCATCACAGTCTCTGGAAAACAGGGAACTCCATCTTTTCTATTCTGTAAATCTATTTGTTTTAATCCTACTGTTATACTGGATAAGCTGCTTTTTGATGGAAGAAAGCTATATTACCTTATAAACTGGTTTCCTGGTGTTTTTTGTTTTATGTGTTATTGGATTTGTCGACAGCCTGTGTTGCTCTAGCAAATAACACCTCAAAAAAAAGCCATATTAATGAGAAATATTTCAGATATTTTCCCCTTTGTCACAACATTTTTTATCAGTATCTTCATTTTGAGTTCCTCATCTTTCAACTTCTTAGAAGTAATTAGATTTAAAAGATAATAAAACTACTAACAACAACCATCATGCTCTGAGAACCAGAATGAAAACACCTAAAGCAGAGGCTCTGCTTTGCATCTATCCTGCAACACCCTCAGCCTTTCAGTAACCTCAGGAAGAGAGAGCAAACCAGCCAATATTCCTGCTGACTGCGCATCCTGTGCAGGAACTGGCTGTGCCAGTGTTCCAAAGCAGGGAGGTTCAGGACAGAATGGATTCATGGAGCAACACTCTGGAGCTGAGAACCCACCATCCACCACACATATTTTAGCTGATAATTTTTAGGGTGCCTCTAGCCCACTCCCAGGGACTGGCCACTCTTCACAACTTCCAGTTTAGCTGCTATTGAAAAAAACCCCCATGTGTGCCTGCCTTAAGACTGCCTTGTAACACAAGCCAAAGCAGCAAGGCCAGGAGTTTCTCTTCAAAAGCACATTCCTGATCCGTGGTTCAGGCTCCTGGATCCTATCATAGTTTCACTACCAGTAATAATAATACAAAGATCATGAGTCAGGCTGTCAAACTGCTCCTATTTCCCTCTACACAGTAATTCCTCCAGAACTGAAGGTTTTGCTCTCCAGAGGCACCCGGCAGCCCAAGTGATGCCAGGCTGTGCTGTTGGTCTTCAAAGGCTGATCCCCACTGAAGAGCCTGGCATCTGTCTGTGTGTGATGTCCTTGGGGTGTGATGGATGCAGCAGAAAACACTGATTGCTTAAGATCCCTAAGAAAATACACAAGAGGAATTAATGTCAAGGAACTGTCAGTAAAAGGCACAAGTAGCTGCTTCAGCATGGCAGAGTGCAGGCAGAAAAGTAGGTGAGTTCAGGCTCCTCATTGATGTATTTCCATCATCTAAATATCTGAGTGAAATGAGTACTAAGGTGTAGGAAAATCAGCATTTTGTTAATTTTCCAGAGAAAGAGTGGAAAAGAGATATGGGTCACTCTTGGGGTGGGGAAAATCATTCAATTTCACTCAGTCTAAAATTGGTGGCAGTGGTTTCCATCCCCTTCAGCAACAGCATATCTCAGTACACAAATAAAAACAAGAAAACCAAAACTAGCCCACATTTTAGAAAGAACATGTACAAACACATCAACAGTATGAATGAAAATGTATTGAGAGTGGCTTCAAAAGCAGCTCAAAGTAAGCCATGAGAAAACTTCAAAGGAAGAAAGCCAGATGATGTGTGACAGAATTGAAGCGGAAAAAAAAACCAAGCCACCTCAATAACATTGTAAGTGGTAGAGACCTGTAAATGGGTAGACCTCTGCTTAATATTGGTGCAGCTTGGAAGCAGTCAAGGAAGATGTTACATACAGTCTGTGAGAAGTTAGAACTTAGGCCAGTGCATCTGGAGTATTCAAAGCCTCCAATGAAAGTCAGACATCACTAAGAAAATGCAATTATCCTGTGTGGCTACCAAAACGAGCATTAGCTGAGAGGCTGGAGCACAGGGATGTGAGCAGGGCTAAGGAGAAGGGGAGAAGGACAAGGCCACCTGTGCCCAAAGGTGGAATGGCTGTGTCCCTCAGGATGCAGTGCTGGCTTTGATTGATTCCTTGTGCAACTGGATCATCAAAGGTTACCACACCACTGCTGGGACAAGCTGTAGCAAGGGAATGGGAAATGTCAAAGGCCATCATGGTGTTTTTCCTTAGGTGGTAGCAGGGACCACAAGCCATAGCAACTCATCCAAGATCCCAAACATCAAAATCCTGTGAAACTGAGACAGTGCAAGGTAATGAGAACTTTTCCCAGGGACTGATGGGCACCCTCAGTGCCACCAGGCAAAGACATTTAAATTTAGTCGACACTCCCAGGACTGGGGCCAGTGTCCTTGTGAATGCAGGGTGGAGACAGAGGCTGGATTGGATCCACGCTGCAAGGTGCACATCTTTCTCAGGGAGCCACTGCTGATGGCACAGTGAAACCAAGGTCATGCTTATAAAATGCAGAAGTGATGACATTTCTGGGGTCAAATTAACTGCCTGGACAAGTTGGGGGTAGTACAATATGAGCACACAACATAAAAACCAATACATACTGTGGATTTGTGCTCATTAGTAGAAGTTAAGTCTTGTTCCTTGATGTCTTTTAATACTTCAAAGTATAGAACATGTTCTGTTAACAACAAAGACACCCACAGACCTCTTCTGAAGCCCAAAATCACTGTTGATATAAACAGATTAAAAAGAGCAATGCAGAGGCAAGGGATATCAGTCCAGTAGTGCAATGTGCAGGCAATCAAGAGGGCCAGAAGGATATATCCTGATTGCACAAGTAAACCTAACATCTTTTGTTGTAATCGGTCATTTTAAACCCTGCTAGGATCTCTGGGCCCTGAAAAGCATGAAGGAGGTCCAGAGGAGCTCAGGAGCATTGGCCCTTTCATTAGCACTGTCTGGGGCATGGTTACATGCTCCCTTCTTTCTCTCCCTTCACATTTCCTGCCACAAGAAAGTGACTTTCACCCCTGGCAATAATAACAGGTTTGAGTCCCTTGGTCTGGCGCATGTCCACCCTGAGGTTACCCTGTGCAGGGGTATTTTGTGCCCACGTTGGCAGCTTCAAATCTATTGCTTGATTGCCGAGCCTTGCCTCCCACAGTGGGAGCCCAGGCTGTTTGAAACCCTCCTTTAAACATATGCTATATTGTTTCAGGTGTCCAAAGTTTTATTTTACTTCTCTAGTAAATATCTTCCAGCTCCTAAATGAGAACTTTGGGAAATCTGCTCCCACAATGCAACTTAAAAATCACCCTGCAGAGACCCTACGTTCCTCAGCTTAAATCCAGCCTTCAGTGTGTCTTGAGTTATGAGGCTGTCCAGACCACTAATAGAGGAGCAGGGGAATTTACACCAAAAGGAATAAACAAGCCAACAATAAAAATAACCATTTATCTCTTCTTCCTCCCCAGTGTCTTACTCAAAAGGTCACTGTGTTCTTTCACAGAAGCAAAGCTCTGTAATGTGAATTTAGGCACTTTAGGCTAAACCCCAGAGTACTCACTTTCCCCCAAGTAACTTTGGTGGATTTTTAGCTCTTTTTTTTTTTTTTCCTTGGATAAGGTCTAAGAAATAACCAGGTTCTCCAGAACAGAGCAGATAGTCAGGCCAGTGGAGCTTGTGCTGAGGGGCTCCCCTGTTGATCTGGGGTGACTCATGGCATAGTGCCAGCCTCTCTTCCCTCCTCTTCTTCAGACAAAGTTTGCCTGCAATAGCCTCAGCTCAGTGGACTAAAAGCGCAGGTTGCAGGAGGGTACACCCAGCTCCCTGCAATCTCACACAAGGGCGGAACAGACAGGCAGGTTTCCCCTGCACAGAAAGCAGCTGGCAACGCCCAGTGGCCAGTTTAGGAAAGAAAACCTCTGCCCATGTCATCATGGCAGCTTGCTTTGCCAAGCAGAAGGTCTAACACCATCTAAAAATATGTCTAACTGTTTAGGAAGAGCAGGACACGCATTGCTCCCCAAAAATTTTCTCTTGCAAAGCTTCCTGTAGATATCCAACTGCCTTGTAAAGATGCCATTGCATGGGACAGCTTCTGCCTTTGCTTTCATTTCAGTGAGATCTGGCCCCAAGTCTCTCCCTAAGATTATTTTGCAGACAGGACAAAGCATTTTATAGGGTTCAGTTTGGCTCAGAAGTTGTTTGGGATTGCCTGGAATTTTGGAAAATGCAGATCCTGCAGCTCAGGGTCTCTGGCTGCAGTGATATTGTGCAGGCATCCTGCTGCCTTCCCAGGTTCTGCTGCTAGAAAAAATAATACCCCATGCTTCTCCTGCACTTCCAAATCCTACAGCATGTTTTGTCAATGTCCACCATTGTTTAAAGCCCTCTGGACTCCTGCTGGGGACATTATTTCTCTCCAAGTTTCATAGGCAGCAGGGGTTTCTTCCTGGTTTTAAAGGGGGCTCCCATGGATCATGAATAACCTGTGATGTTGCTAACACAAGCCTTACCCAGTTGTCCTGTAACACACACAAGAGTTCACATCTGAAAATCCAACTGGCTGAGAAATCCATGGGCATTTTGAAATGTTCTGAATCTGAGAGAGGAGGCTTGGCAGGTCACCCTAAGAGACCACCGTGCACAAAGCAGTTCCAGTATGAACAGTTCCAGTATGTTTGTTGGAAAATGACATATTTCTGAAAGTTTGCTGAAAGTTTGCTCATTCTTAGTCCTCAGAGGCTGTGTTTGATCTGTGTAGCTTGCACCAGGGACATGCAGGGATTTCCCCATGGTCAGGCTGAGCTGACCTGCATCTGGGCACCCTGGAGCAAGTCAGAGCAGACCAAGAACCCTTGGCAGAGGCATGTGTGTGTCACCATGGCACAGGAGATGCACTTTGTGCATCTGAGATGCACTCTGTGTATCACAGCTGTGCCTGAACCACATCTAACATCTCCTCTTCTTCCTTTTTAAACCCAGAAGATGGGAAAAGAGACACCATTACTTAACACCCTAACAGAATAATTTAAATAAATAGTTTACAAAACAACTGGGCGCAAATCATCAGCAAGATGGATACAAAGAAAGGGCCTTCAAGTCCAATGGAGGAAAATATTCACCATAATGAATACACACACAATAGGTACACTACATATGCACCTCAAACTGATTAATGAATCAAAAAATAATTGTAAAATGAATAAATAAAAAGCTGGAGATTCACTGAATTAGAATACAGTGTATGCATTAGAATTAATCAATGTATTTTCAGTAACTATAAGATATTATTTTTTTGGCTAAAAAGCCTTAATAACAGCATCTCTCTTTGCCACACTCAAATACATTGATCTGAAGGATTGGGGTAGATCACAGGGCGAGAGTTTGAGGATTTTACTCTTCCTTTTGCCACTGATCGATTGTGTAAACAACTAATGTAAGTCAGAATTCTGCTACATTTCACAGTTTCCCTTTTGTAAGTGGGATAATATTTCTTACTGGTTTTTACTGAGCAGTTGGAGATCTTGGGGAGAAAGCAGATATTTAAATGCCCTATGTTATTATTTTAGGCCCTGATTCAGGAAAACATATACGTTTAAATCCTGCTGCTTTAATGGGTTGCAAGCACCTATTTTAGGCTAAGCTCACATTGATGTGGTCTTTCTGAAAAAGCTGCCCTAAAACTTTTAATTATCCCTATTATAAATATAGCCCGTTGAAGCTTATTTAAAAGATAATTTCTAAAATACAGGAGGAAAGTAGTGAATTGATGGCAGCTCAGCATATTGAGGCATTACCTTTCGTGCTTTGCTCGGATGAAAGACTCGTGCAGGAGTACCCATGCCTTTCTGATTAGATACATGCAGCAGGCTTTAGGAACCCTTCAAAGATCCTTGGTACGGAGCCAGGAGCAGCTCTGCATTGACATCGGGGGAGCAAAAAAAAAAAATCAAACTCCTTTTCTCAGAGCCCGGCTCCTTCCCCCAGCCCCCCCGCTCATATTTGTATATATTCCGAGAGGAGAGCCGGGCTCAGCTTGTTCATAAACTGCAGTTCCTGGGCGGACCCCACGCACAGCTGGGCTCAGCGCTGGATCCGCCTTCCCGAGCCGCAGCCTCGCAGAGAGGGGCTGGGGCTGGCAGCCGGAGCCTCGCACGGACCGCTGCCCCGAGGAGGATGAGCCGGTCACCGCCGTGAGCCTGGCTGCTGCTGGCCAGGGCTGTCCAGAAATGGGGCACTGGAGGAGACCCGGTCTGCTTCCCCTGCTGCTGCTCTCCTTGTGTGAGTAGAAAAGTCTTTCTGGTCAGGCAATGTTTTAAGCAACGTACTCAGAGAGGTCATTTATTTTTCCTTCCTCCAGCAAAACAGCTAATCTTTGATTTCTCCCCTGACAGCAATTAGCCAGAGGATTGGAAATAGCAGAGAGTTTAGCTGAATACTCTGCTAAAACTGTGTATTTCTCCTATGGCGAGGGGCGAGCGGTTGCCTGGTGGAAAGTGCTGTGTGCTGGCTTGGAGCAGCTCGCAGATGTCAGTGTTTACAGTGCAAAAATATATATAGGTCAGCATTACTTGTTGGAAGTTTTTATTTTATTGAGGGAGATGAAAAGCAACTGAAGTGCACGATCGCTGAACGATCTGGCTCCGACAGCGTCCAGATGTGGTGAAGTTTGCAGCTTAGAACTTTTATCAGCCCTGGTTTATGTGCAGAATTAATCGAACTATTAAAGGAGGAAAGAAGTGGGAGAGGGGGAGGAGAAGTGTCTTTGCAACAACATCTGGTTATTCGGCAAACCTTTCCAGCACTTACGTAAAGATCTCTTTGTAACAAGTGCCCTGTTTCAGTTTTGATAGCACTTCTTCAGTACTGTAGATAAAATTCTCCAGCAGCACTTGAAAATGTGCCCATCCGAGGTTTAACTTTTTCTTGTTTATATCTTGATGATTGTTTCATAACAGGGAATGGATTTGTATATAAGTGAGTGTTACATACACATCTCCTAAGTATGTGTGTGCGTGTCTTTCTGTATATACAGAGTCTGTGTATGTGTACACAGGCATATATCCCTACAAAGCTTATATTTATATATTTGCATGGACACTACTTTAAAAAGTGAACTCTTACAAACACAGACCTGTTGCCCTTGATGTAGAAATTCCAATGCAACCAAAATCACTTTTTGGTCAAAGTGATGAAGGAGGAGGATTATAATTCCAGTATTTTTGCATCCAAATGAAATCACTGGGGGCAGGGATCTGTATCTGTGTTCACTTTACATGCATCCCCCTATCTACAAGACCAGGGAATAAAAGAATTATTGGTCAGTAATTTGTGTATAGGCAAACAAAACCATGGGTGCAACTGTTGAAGCGGAGAGAACCAGATGGGGACATTTAGGACATAGTATCTGATTGATTTTTCAAAGTTATGGAGATCTATAGTATTAATTTTTGTAGATAATACCCCAAAGTGTGGTTTGAAATGTAGGATGCTATACTGATAACATCCTGCTAACTTAATCACATTTGGAGCAGGAGTTACTACAAGTTATTATTTAAAGCACAGTCTTAGGTTGTTTTTGGTAAGAAAGAAGACCACTAACTATACTTCAGAAGTACCTAATTTTGGAGTCATTTAACTTATGGTTTCCTTTTTCTAAAAGGCAAGGTTTTAATCTGAAAGAAGCCAAACCAAAACATATCACCATTACTAAGTTCATCAGAAAGGTTATATGAGTGATATGATGACAAAATTTGCGTCTGCACAGGGTAAAAAAAATAAGCCAAGGCTTGTTATCTGTGATTCAGCTCACCAGTGATAGATGTTTTCTGGGACTACATCCACTTCCTCTGCATTTAGTGTTAGATTGACCCTACAGTCATTCTGAGAGAGTAAAAGTACCCAAGGAGGCCACTTCACATTGACATTAAAAGAGAAGGGAAGAGCTAGGTCCTCAAATTCCCCAGATTGACAGAACATGCACAATCAGCTGTTCTTCAAGCAATAAATCATACCACTCATCAAGCCTCTCTTTGAAGAGTGACAGCTCTGGCTTGGTGGCAGCAGCAAAGTTGATCCTCTTAGCACAGAGATTTAAGACTTGCCATAGAGAACATGGCCCAGAACACTGAAATTCAGCTACTGGATTTCCTTAATTCTCCATGGCCAGCCCTACCAAGGCTTCAAAATATCCACCCTTAATGGATATCTCTGGATATTCACCCTGGATATCCACCCTTAAACTTCTCCTCAATGGCAGTGCCTGCTGGAGGGCAGCAATTTTACATGGCTTTCTCAGCAGGAGATGAAGACGGGAGCTGTAGTTTTACCACTGCAAACACAAACCCTCACAGAGGTGGGCAGAAAATCCTTCCAGAACAGAGAGCTGGACTTAACTGCACAAAAAAAATATGAGGATCATTGAGAATGGAAAACTGTCATAGAGGGGGTGGAGCTGGAGGCTTTCAGTGTCTTTAGGTTGGCCAGGAGAGAGCTGGGAGGTGAGCTGGTCATCTACAGCCAGGTCCTGGGAAAACCTTTTCTGACAGAGGGCTTCCTCTTCTGTGGAACAGAGATAAAACAAGATGTGCACACTGGAAGATAAAATGGGGCACAACACAGCAAAGTTGTTCCAGCAGATAGTTATAGTGGTGGATATTTGTTGCTCAAAGCCTTCAAGACTGCAAGACTACCACCTTGGAAGTCCATAAGCTATACAGAAACTACAGGTTTGATATCAGGATTACTGTATTTTGCACATGGAAACACTCTGCCCTCAGAAGTAGGAACTGGGAGTTTTCCTGCCCTGTTTTCTATGAATATTGGGAAATTATCCCCTGTGCTCCATCTGTCAGGAACAGGGCTCACATCCAAACAGGCAAGGGGCTGAGCTCAGTCTCATCTCACAGAGGGGACAGCAGAGCATCACAACCTCTAACCCGTGGAGACTGCCTCAAGAACATGGGCTAAGTGTCACTGGTGTGACAGCAGCTCTCAGGGCTGTAAGAGCCCCAGGAGCCTGGCAGAGCCTTTGTGCATCCAGCCTCCAGAAGAGGATGTGAAACTCCAAATCTGCCAAGGCACATAGCACTTACCAAGGGAGAGCAAACTGTACTCCTTGGGCTGTGATGAGGTTCCAAAGAAAGAGAAAGAAGATTTTTGAAATGAGGTGAGGTTGCAGGTCTGCCACCCCAAGTCCAGAGCTCCCAGTTCCTGGGGTTTGAGTGTGCTTCCCCATAACTAGGTCTCCTGTTAAAAATGTTGGTCCACTGAAATACCCTTTTTTTTTGCCAAGTCTCCTGGGCTTCTTTTGCCATGGTTGATGGCTCTACAGAGAGTGCATTTGAGGGTAATCTCCTGATAGATGGTGGCTTTCTGAAGCCGCATTCTCTTTCCTGCTTGCAAAAACTGTTCCCCCAGTGAGCCTCTTCAGCTAAATATATAGAGCATATAGAATTCATAAATCAGGACAGGGAGCTCCAGGGCTGTCAGAAAAGCATCTCTGGCTTTTGATCTGCCCAAGAAATCTCTGACCTATCCCAGGCTCCTCAGGCAGCTTGTTCAAGAAGTTGGCCTCTTATTTCTGAGGTCACCAGAGCTAAAGCCAGAGGTTGTAGTGCCACCAAAATGCCAGCCCGCTCCTCAGGCAGGAGCTCTGTTGGGATTGCAGCCCAACACCAATGCATGCAAAATTTAGCAACACTGGGTCAAACAGTGAGAGGATGAGGGAAGGAAAAAGACAAATGAAGAGTCACCCTCCATTTCACAGGCATTTACAGAAAGGAGCTGTGCAGGTCCAAGGGCAAGCCAGAGCAGCAGAGCAAACCTCTCCTCCCAGGCTAAGCAGCACTGCCCACCCCAGGACACAGGGCTGCAGGGCTGGTTGTGACAATCCATGTCATATTGATTTAATACAGCCAAAATAAAGGAAGAAATTACCACCCTCAGAAAGCTCTGAGGGCTACCAGAGCCCCACATTGGCTCGGTGTAGGGAGCTGGATTGGGAGCAGGCACAGGATCCCACTGCCTGAAGGAGAAACTTGTGCATCCTACCATGAGGCTAAATAAAAACAAAGCTGCAGCAAATTCTCCAGTTAGGAAATAAAAATGGAAGACACAAGAAAAACCCTGACAATGCAGAACTGGAGTGCACTGCAATGTTGCAAGTGCTATGAGACTCAGCAAGGAAAGTGATGGCTTATTTTCAATTCACCTTTACACACCTCCAAATCTGATGCTACGGTTTCAGTCCTTGGTGTGAATTAGATTAACTGAAGGTCAAGAAGAGTGGCAGTGTACAGCTATGTGAGATGAATGAAAACTGGTATTTCCTCTCCCCTTGCACCTCCAGCTTTGCTCAGACTTGAGACAGGCTGGTCATTGGTATAGTTGACCATCACTAAAGCTTCACTTTGCATTTTGATAGGGGCCTTTGAGGAAAGAAATACTTTCTGAAACATTCAGTACAACTTGAAATTAAAACACACAATTTTCTAACCAAAAGATCCCAACAACCAACGCAAAACGGATGTTTCCTGGTATTTTACTGGTGTTATCACTGTTTAATGATGGCCCCAAAGACATTTTTGTGTACTAGCAGTAAATAAGTTCAGCCAGCTGCAATCATGATACTTGTTACTCCCATTAGAGGCAGAGTTCTGCACAGATGTATCCCACGTATTCACTGAATATTCAGAAAGTAAACACTGGCATTAAAAACAGGTGACTGGGGCCTTTTATTCTGAGAAAGAATTCCACTCTACTGCCTGTATGCACAGCTTTATATTGCTCTGTGATTTGCTCTGTCGAGTTTATTTCCTCAGGACATTGTTTTCCTCTCCCCTTAGTGATAACTCTTTGCAATAACATTTGCTTTCAGCCAGGCTCCACAGTGCTGCAACTTGCCATAAACTAATGAACTCTCCCATAGGCTGTCATGTTTTCAAGGAAGCGCAACATCTGATACTTTTATTAAAAAAAAACAGTCCCACCAAGGAGACAAAATCAGCAGCTCCCACACACTCTGCTCCTTTCACATCCCGAGTTCAGCGCCGTGTGCCAAGTGAAAGCCTTGCTCTGGAAGGGGCCTCCATGCAGAAGGGAGATAACACCACTGATGGCTGCCTGCCCTATCAAACCTACACTATGTCCGTGCTGGACCCCAACTGTGGGATAACATTTCCTTAGGGATCTTCAGTGGGAAGTGAAGGAGTGGCTGAAAGCTGTCTTGGCCCTGCTTGCATGCACATCCCTGAATTCAGAGCCAACTCGTGTGATTCTGCCTCTGGAAATTATGTGTAGCATCCATCAGAGTCGTATTTCTTCTTCTTCTGTTGGTTCATCTTTTTGTTACATCCCATGTAGGGTTGAAACTCTGCTGCCAGCTTCTGGTAACTGTCAAAATTTTAGGAGAAGTGGGAGAGCCTTCTTATCGTGCTATCCCCTCTGCAGCCCATGTTCCTACTAATTATAAGGCTCCAAGACTTAAACTTTCATGGAGCTGTTGCACTGCAGTGTTTTCCTTCCCATTGATAAGCCAGGAACAAACGACAGCTGATTTATAGTACAGCAAATTCATTGTGGCATGTGGGTCATTAATGTGACCACAGCCTGCCAGGCTGTGCTGGACACAGGGCTGTGGCCCATGTGGACTCCAGCAGCCCAAGAACATGCCTAAACCCAAGAGCTACCCTAGACCCTGCACATGGCTATCTGGATTCAAGATTTTTTGTTTTTTAAGGACGTTATCACCATTTGAGCTGAGTGATTTGAAGCACTCAGCCTGGGCATGGTGTATGTGGGGGGCTGGTGGGCAGTTCCAGCTGTAGTGGAGGGCTGAGGGATGTCCCAGCAGTGGCAGCTGCAGAGGGTCACTTTGCAGGTCCTGTGCTCCAGTTACACCTGTGCCTCTCTCGAAGTGGCCACAACTCTCAAAGTAGCTGAAGCAGCATCATATTGGATGCGTTTTGGTGGCAGGAAGACCTCTCACCTTCCCACACTGTGGATGGAGATGCCCCCTTTATCTCCATGTCAGTTACTCTCCAATGAACCCAAAACTCCAGTCTTTCTGGATAAGTAGGTGTCCAAAGAAAGCTTCCCCAGCAGCTTCCTCCTTGGCTGCAGACAGTGCTGGTGAGCTGTGAAGTTTCTGGAGGAAATTCCAGACTGCCTTCACTCAGCCTCCAAAGAGCTGCTGTCCTGCCCATGCAGCACTCAATGGCAAGTCCTCTAGCCATGCTTTGGAGCTGGAGAGTCCAGACCTCCAGGACCATCACACACCCCCGAATGCACACCCTGCACACCAAGCAGCACAGATGTGCCTGTGCCAGCCAAGGGAACCAGCACAGCCACGGCTGCCAGCAAACAGGGCTGGGTTATTGCCCTGCCTTGGGATCCAGGCAGACCAGAGCCCTAAAGCAATCACCTGAGCTGACACCCACTGATGTCTGATATTGCCCCACTATCCAAATAAATCTCTCCTAATCTCTTCAGTTCCTGCAACATCCTTAGGAAGATGTTCCCTCTGGGAACAACACACATCCTTGCATCTGGAAGGTTCAGAAATATCTGCAGGAGTTCCTGGCCACTAAGAGGGGCCTTTTCTTTAGATCAGTAATGGGATTTTGATACTGATCCATTCTCCCTTCAGCCATCCCAAACCAGAATGCTTAGCTGTATCCTGCATTGCCATAGTTCATTGTGCACCCCATCAAAAGATGATGTTGCCAATGTGGATCCAAACCGTGACCAGCAGGTGTGAAAATCCCGAGAAAAATTCCTTCACTTTTCCTGCAAAATCAGGAGGATAACTCAGGCCCCTTCCTGGAAATGTTTCTTGTGACTGCTGTGACTACTAGAGCTTCTGGTGCATTTACAATGAACACTGGTACAGACATTTCCTTTAAAAGATCCTTTGCTGCTTCCAGGTGGGTTGTTAAATAAACTGCTGTCCATGCAGAATGAATGCCTGTGTCCCCTTCGAGTGTTTGACTGAGCAGGTTGCCAGTCAATGCAGCTGGAACATGATGAGGAACATCTGTTTGATGTTGCTTGATAAAACTTCCTGCCTTGGAGACTCTAAACCCCAGCATCCAGCATGGAAGAAACTGAATCAGCTGCTGTCTTGCTGCGTAAAGCATTTTTTCCATGCTAGATCTATCCCAAAATTAGCCCCAACCAGTCTATGATAGCAAAGAGACCCTTCTTCTTGCAGTGGGAAGTGACACACAGACCCGTAAGCTCAAGCAGTTGAATGAATCATCCTTCTTCCAATAGACCCCGGGTACAAGCATCCACAGAAATAAGACCAATGGATCCCCTGGGATCTCAGTTCCTGCCATGTCTTTAATATGCCAAAAGGCACTCAGTGGGAGAAAATGCAGACATTCCCACCAAAGGCAGAAGATATTAGCTTGCGGGTGAGGTCTCAGCAAATATTTATTGTGGTTTTGTATATGTGCCCTGTGCTCACCTGTTTGTAGAACATCACCATCACATCTGTGCCTTCCTTTCACCCTTGCCAGGGCTATCAGCTCTGTAACAGGCTGTGGCTTGGGAGGCAGCTCTTGGGCAGAAGCACTGTTCAGCATATTGAGATTGTGGCATGTCTAAGGAGGTACCCAGAGGCAGGCTATTGAGTTGAAAAGACAAGGCACTCCTGCAAAGTGATGAGATTGTGGAGCAGGAGATGGGGAACAGAGAACATTCCCTGCTTTGTCATTTCTTCCATGCTGGAAGAGCGGCTCTGCCTCCTGAACCTCATCTCCCTGGAGCTGTGCTGCAGCTCTGCCCAGGGGCTGGGATTGTGGGAACCTTCTCCTTCCCCTGCAAGGGGAATCTCTTGAGAGGCATTGCACAGATACACAAGCTCCTGTTACTTCTATGTGCAAAGAAAAAGCACTTCAGGTTCTGTCAACAGGACTCTCAGTTCCATTCCTGCAAAAAATTCCTTTCCAGCCCTGGTCCCCCTGCCCTCATGCCATAGCTCTCTTCTGCTTTAAAAAATGGAAAATACTCAATTTCAATTCAACCCTACTGGGCAGTTTTGGTAAGTTAGAACACAAGCTCCTTAAAAGATATTTTTCACAGGTGAAGAAGGGCATGAAAGAGAAGAACACACCATCTATTTATGTGCTAAACATGGGACACTTCAGGAGAAGGCAGAAGGTTTTTAGCATCTGTAACCCAAGCTAGCCTCAAGTTCCCTCTGCCAGAACAAATTAGCTAATTACTGTTAGAGCTGGCCTAAACGAGGGCAAAATTCTACTCTATGTAATGATTTCAGCAGACATAAAGAGCTGGCAGTGTTGGAACAAGCTGATGACAGCACATGGATGGAGAGTTCACAGAACACCTCTGCCCCAGCAGCTTGTGACACAGTCCCTTGCAAGCCCTTTTTCTCCTTGGGAATCAAAGTCATACAAATGCAAAAAATGCAAACTGGTCAATCATAAAAGTCCAACCAGAGATGAAGAGCAGCAGCTCCAGTCCAATGTCTCTTTGTGGGCTCATCAAAGACCTTCCAGCAGATGGGATGCCAAATGTGTGCCAGGAATTTCAAACACTCCTCAGGAAGTTCATCTGAATCACCAGCAACCCATTTGCACTTAAAACAGAGCAAACCCTGGTGCCCAAATGTGACCCAGATAAAGTTTCTGACGTGTTTACCTATTTGCATGGTATCCTTCCATTTCAATTCCATCTATTCACAGAAATCCAGGATTCGTGCAGAGCCTGAAAAACACACAGAAAATTGAATTCCAGAGCATAATATGATGATAATTATAAAAAAACACTGACTGCTGCACAGAAGTTTTACTTGAATGGCATTAGTTTAGGCAGAGCAATGTCTGCTACCGACTGGCAGCTCACATGTTTTTGCTTCTTGGTTGATTGCTGCTGCTTGTTCTGTGTAAAAGGGGGAACTCATGACTGCTGCATCTGAGAATGAGCTGCAGAAGCTGCACTTGATTGGGATATAGGATAGACTGTTGGTGCCTCTGCAGAAACAGGAGCAATAAAAATGGTGGCAACAGCAGAGTGGGTTTGGTTGACTGTTGCATTCTGCCAGGCAGCTCTTGGTCCTAAAAGTGCTCTAAAACCCTCAGCAGTTTCTGCAGCAACTTGCAAGGATGAGCTCAAACCACCCGAGCGTGGCCAGGCAGTGACTCCTGCTCCCCAGCAGTGTGGGAGGTGGCAGAATGGACTTATTTTCAAGGCAAGAATTTAGTCAGGACAGAATCACTGCAAAGGGCTCTTCAAAGGGCTGAAATCTTGGAAAGGCTCTGAAAATATGGCAGGCAAATCCCCAATCATTAGAAGGCAACTTCCACTGGGGATGTGCCAGCTCAGCCCCCTGCAAACCCCACTGGCAGCCCACATGCCCCAGGCTGTGATGTGCTGATAATGCATTGCCTCACCCTGCAGGACCCAGATAAGCAGAGGTGCTGGCAGAGCTGCTAAAATTACTTATGAGCTGCTGAAACTCAGCATCTCCCCACCTCCTCAGATCCTGAATATGTTGCTTTGCTTTCCATCTGTCAAGGAGGGGTGGCACGGTCCCCTCGTGTGCTGTCAGGGCTGGTGGGAGTTGCCGTGGCACTGGGGCTGTGCTGTGATGCTGGTGAAGGTCCCACATGTATCCATGGTGTGGATATCCATGGTAGTTTTCTCTTGGGCTGACCCCTGGCTGTGGGGTTTTTTCCCTCCTAGGCACTTCAGGCTGTGCTGCTGGCTTGGCTTGCTCTCTCTAGGGTTTTCCAATACAACAGGGTGGAAAGGACAGCAGAATATAGGAACAAGAAAGAAATGGGGACAGAGGTGCAATGAAAGGGAATTGCTGTCAAACAAGGTTGCACCTTCAGACAAGGATGGCTGCAAAACTTGGTCTGTGTTATAGCTCCCCTCATGTGACAGTCATAGCCCAGTGGCTGACAAATGCCTAAATGGGTGAGTACAGGTATTACCAGGCAAATTCATACCTGCTTTTGTCTGCCAGGGAAGCTTTGGCCTGGCCTGGTCATGGCTCTGGAGGTACTGACCATAATTACACAATGTCCCACAATACCCAGCAGGTAGGGAGTAAAAAATCCCTACTCTTAAGCTGCTTTCTGGGCAATGTGAGGGATTCCTGTGAGGATTAGAACCTTCTGTTCTAATCCTCAACCCTCCTTTGAGGTCTCTTTTCAAAGAAGGATGCAGAGCATCACTGCTCATCTCACAAAGGAATAAACTAGCCTCCAGCACAGGGGACAACCCCTAAGTTTTGAGTTTTCTCCTTGTTTCAGGACAGCTTTCCTCGTCCAGCAAGTCAGCACAAGGGTAGGTGCAGTGGTACCCATATGGATACCCATATGGAGCTGTGAGCTTGCCCACCAGCATTGCCTTCAGGGCTGTCCCTTCCTGCCCCTTCACCCCCCTCATCTGTCCCTGGATCACAGCTGAGTCACCTTTGTGTTCAAATTCCAGCCCAGAAACTGGCAAATGATGTCACATGGTCCAAGAGCCCAGCCAGGTCTAATACAGCATTTCAGCCTAATTGGACTGAGCTTCTTGCCCAGGTGAAGCAGTGCTTGGCTGCCTCAGGGACTGACTGAAAAGTAATGCAAATAACATGCAACCAGGTAAGCCCAACCACCAGCTTTACTGATATTTCAGTGAAGTGGATCCAGAAACACACACATCATTTTCAGACATTGCTGAAGGTTTCAAAGACACTGAGAAAAACAAATGAAATAGTGCAAAGCCACTATTGTTTTATCCACTCCACGTTCCCTCATCCTCAGCTCAATGTCTCTGGATGTAAACTGGTGTTAATGGGAAAGACGTTGTCCATGACACCAGAAAGCAGGTTCTCCTGAAAGAGCTTGAGTCCAGAGTCTAATGGGGGTATAGTTTTTGCCTCACCTGATATTTACAGTGCTTCCAAAGCTCAGCAAGGGCAGAACATTCTCCTTGTCATGTTGGGCTGGGTCCTGCTGGGCTTCAGGACCTCAGGGCTGCAGGGTTGGCTTGCCTGGTTTTTCAAACTTTAATCCCAAACTTTCTTTGGGAGTAACTTTCACATTTTGAGTTCCTCAGCTGAAAGACAAAAAAAAATAGGCAAGTGTCACACATTTCAAGGCACAGGAGAAATCAAAAAACTTACTTAAAAATATTTAAGTAAAATAAACTTCATCTTAATACTTTTTCCTCGTAACACACTGTCATGATCTATGTGCAATTTTTCCATAACTCTTTTCTAATGGATTGCATGAGAGCCTGTATGCAAATTAACCACGAGGAGATGGGAAAGATCCTCCAGGAATTGCTCTGCATGTGGAAATGAATTTCAGTTTAGCCACTTCAGAGCAATTTTTTTGTTTACTTTCCACTGACATGAAATCAGCCACGATTGCATCGCATGCGGGATTGATTAGCCAGTTACATAATGCTTAATAAATCCAAGAGAAATAATATAAAACACATCACCCAGTCTGGGAAGAGGAGCAGTAAGTCAGTGTCACCAACACACCCAGGCCAGGCAGCAGGGAAGCATCTGAACCAATGCTGGGGGGATGCAGGGTTGTGCTGCTGCAGGATAAATGTGATCAGGAAAAATGCTTGTGGCACATGTGGAGGCCTTGAGGACAGACAGATTGTGTGTGATGGTGAGGGTCCACCAGGAGAGGTCACAGCCTTGTGGGGAGGGCAGCTCAGCCCGTCCTGGGGTGCTGGCACACCCAGCTCCAGCTGGCTCTGCTGCTGTGTAAGGTGTTACCTCACCCCAGGAACGCTCCCCCGAGGGCTTCCTAAAATCACAACGGCCCTGCAAACAAAAAGAGCAAGATTAGGTGATTAATTATTTACCACAGATTATCCTGCAGTGTGTGGGGAGGAGAGAGAGCGTTTCGCTGGTGGTCCCTGGGGAGTGGGGAGGAAGGGAGGTGACCCAGGACGGGGCTGCCAGGCTGGACACAAAACAGTAGTGCTGATTTAAACCCAAAAGAAGTGGGGGGTGTACGAAGACTGGAGGTGCCTCTGGCCCTGCAGTGCCAGCACTCTGGCTCTCCCAGGAAAGCTGCCCAGCCCACGGGTGTATTGCTCCAGGCACTCCCCACTGCTCTGCCTGGAGCAGCCCTTGGCCTCCTTTCCCACATTTTCCTGCCTGCTCTGCTCCCCCGCTTTGCTCCTGGTCCCAGAGGAGCCCTGCCGATGCCTTCACCCACGCCGTGGCTGACTTCCAACAGAGGAAAAGCCGGGCATGAAGGGGTTAATTACTACAGGCACAGCACAAGCCAAGTCTGTAAGTGACTCCCTATTGCTATTTCGAAAAGAGGCTGCCTGGAAAGGGAAAGGAAAAAAAAAAGAGAGAGAGAGAGAGGTTTACTTTACAACCATCATTATTTCATCTGCAGAGTTTATACAATGGAAAATAAAAGCCAGAGTACGCGAAGTCAAATCATTTCTGTTTCATTAATGGTATGGAAATCGTTTTGTTTTTATAGGGGAAAAACAAATGTGAACTTGATGTGTGTGTGTGTATGTGTGTATGTGTGAGCATGCAACTCCCTTCATTGCAAAGGGCAGAGCAGTGAAATCCAGAAATAAAAAATGACTCAGAGGCCGTAGGACCTATGAGTCAGTTGAGCTGTTGTTGTTTTTAAACACAAGCGAGAGCACAATATGGCAAATAATTGCCCCTGCAGCCCCCCCGCCACCGGCATCCCTGCTGGCACAGCCATCCCAGGCTGTGGCACAGGCTGCCCTGCCAGCCCCAGGCTGGACACCGACCCAGGGACACAGGGCTGGAGCAGGGCTGTCCCAGCAGGAGCAGCTTTGGGGGACAGAGTGAAATCTGCGAAAGAAACTCGAGACCCGGTCAGAGTGGGTGGAGGAGACAAGTGGCTGCGGGGGCAGGTGGGGAGTGCAGGGCCAGGTGCACTCCCCTGTCCGCACCCAGACATCAACCCACCACAATCAAAGAGAAACTGCTCTGGCCAAATTCTCTCTGCTGGCATCTCCTCGCTGGCCCCTGGCACTGCAGCCTGCCTGGATGCTGCTGGATGCTGGGGTACCTGAGCACAAACATCCTCACACCCCAAAGGCAGAGTCATTGTGCTGATACACAGAAAACTTGTGAAAGGCACCCGAGAAACACCGGAGATTACCAAAGCAGAAGGACAGACAGCAATCTGCAGAGCTCATCCCTCCCCTGGGTGAAGTTAGATCATGATGTAATTTAAGCATCTGAAAGAGACTGGAGGAGCCTGCTGTTATGATCCATACCCAATTTACTTTGTGATGGGACTAAGCAGTATTTGCTAAACACTGAATTTAAAGGGATATTTTCACAAAAGAAAAATAAGTGGTAGAGTAAGTCAGTTACCAGCCCCTTTGAAGAAGGTCCAAGTGAACCAGAAATGCATACTGCATGTCCTCCTGGCACCGGAAGAACTGGTGTCTAACACAATCAAAATCAGTCCTTTTTTATGCACCAGGAAACATTTCTGCCTCATTCCTTGCTCCACACTGTACTCTGCCAAATGCAGTATTTATTATGCAGGACCATGTGCAATCACATACCTGAGGGTGGAGCCCTGATCCGAATGCAGCACTGATGGATTTCCTGGGAGATCCAGTGGCTTGTGCCTTGCAGAGGCAAAAACTGTGATATTAAGATTTTCCAGCTCCATTTGGCCTGTTCTACCTCTCCTACAAAGATAAAGATGCAGTGTAAAACACATGGATGGAGAAGAGCAGCCTGACACTCAAAACCTCTTTGGCTCAGCATCTGAAAGCAGCACCAGACCCCACCATGGAGAACGGGAGGAAACTGAGCTGCATCCAAAATAGAAGTACAACACTTTGAGGTCTGGTTCTGGGGAGTTTCTGCAGCACAGCAGGATGCTGCAACAAGATCAGGCAAGACTGCAAGAAATCTGGGATCACTGTTACACAGATCATGCTGAACAACTTCCATGGGAACTCCTTACCCTGCACAGAATCTCCTGGAAATCAGGGCACAGGAATTGCCCTGGTGCCCATCTGTGGCACTGGCTGCTGCATCATGGAGGAGGCAGCTCAGGAGTAATCTGGTGATGGGGAACACCTGGTGCTCTCACATGGGTCAGCAAGAGAGCAGAGCCCATCAGCTCTGCTGCTGGATTAATCTTAAAAACAAAGTGCTGCATATAAAAGGGAAGGAATTTGTTTGTTCTCATAATAATTTTATGAGGCTCTGTTATTGCATACTTGTGTCATTAACCATGGATAAAAGCCCAAAGCAAAACCTAATCCTGAGCTTGGCAGAGACGCAGGACTCACCGCAGAGCCCAGGCTCACCCAGGTGGGGAAGCAGGTCCCAGTGCAGGTGGTATTTCCACCAGGGCACCTCTCTGGGGGCTTCCAGGGAGAACAGGGTTGGGTTAGAGCTGCTCCCCAGTCCTGTGCTTGAGTGCTCATTAGAGAAAGCAAAGAGCATCTCAGCTAATCTCCCCAGCCTTGGTCTCTCCCAGGGCAAAGCCTGGGGATTACAGGTTGACTGGTTTGCATGGAAAAGATGATGCAGGGGCCTCCAGAGCCCCTATAGCAGCAGCAAGCTGGGCAGCCCTCTGTGACTGCTGAAACAGTGTCAGCCCCTCCTGGGGTGCTTGGAGATATGCAGAAAAGGGGGGATAGACCTCACTGTACAACATTTACAACCTAAGAATTAACAAATTTTCTTTGTCCTTGAGAAATACAATCAATCTAAGGATAGTTGTCACTGCAAGACAGAGCATGATCTGAAGGTCCCATAGGGGAGGCCCTGTGTAACAAAAGCCTTGGTCTCCTTCCACCTTGGGAAGGGAAGAGCTGGGAACAGGGGTAAGTGCCCTAGCACCTCACTCCAAACACATTCCCTTAACCCCATCTTGGTGTTCAGCAGTCCCAAAGCACCATGTCAGGGAGAAGACTTGAGAACTGAAAGCGTTCATTCTGCCCCTCAGTGAAAATGCATTTCCTGCCCTTGCTGGGCTGTGAGGAGCTTTCTCCTTGCCTGTAACTAAAGTGCTGTGCCTGCACCCCCAGGCACCCCCAGCTTGCTCCTTAGGGGTTCCTCCTCCTTGGGGAGCACAGTGTGGGGAAACCTGGAGCCAGAGTGAGCTTCTGGGTGACCCACCTGCTCTCTGGGGCTGCAGTGGTAGAGAGGGGCTCACAAAATCCCCTCCATGTTCTCACAGGTGCAGGTCCTGCTGGCAGAAATCTCAGCTGCTGTGGGTGGCTGCTTCTGTGACAGCAGCAGTGGGACTGGGGTGGAATTCTCTCAGGGAGCTGTTTTCGATGGCTCCTCTACGGGGATATGGGGAAGAGGGTGGGTTATTGACTACAGCAGTGGCGTTTGCATGGGCTTTGCAGGTGGCCAAGCAGAGTCTGTGGATGCCCTGTGGGCAATGAGAGCCTGGAAGGCTGCCCCAACACGCAGGAAAAATATCCCGGTGTCCTTGGGTGTTGGTGTCACCCCTGCTGCTCTTGCAGGAGAGACACAGGCACTCTGGCATTGTTTTTCCATTATTCCCTGACTAGAAAATCATCTCATATTCTCTCAGTAACCTCTCTGGGGTCCCAGTTACAGATACCAGCAGATTTGATCCTGCTCTCGTGCACAGGAGAACAAGGCTCCCTATTGATGGGAAGCCAAGCTTGCTGTGAGCCCACCTATCAGTGACTCCAAACCATCCCTCCAACTGTCCTTCTACAATAACTTTGACTAACTGTACTATTTATTGGCTCACATCACATCCTTATGGCTTCAATTTATTTTTGGAAAACTCAACCCACATTTAATTAGTTTATAGTTTGTTCCAAGTTTTGCTTATCCAGCTTTCTTTTTTCCCCCCAACTTTTTTTTTTTTTTTTTGAAGTTTGTATTTTGATGTTTAGCATTTGCCTTGGCAACATCTGGAACCCGTTTATGGAAGTGTATTGTTACTTTTACTGCTTGTGCAGCTTTATTAAATCATCTGACTATTAATATTGAAAGTGTTCATCTGGGTCTAATCAGGGCCAAGATGAGTGATGTGGCAGTTAAATTGTACCTACCAGCTAATGGTGGAAGGACACACAGTCCTGAAGAGCTTTGCAGTGGGCTTTGGGCTCTTTTGAGCTTCCTAGGACAAGAGGGAGGGGGGGAGAAAAAAGAGATATCCCTGCTCTTTCTTGCAGAGCAGATAACAGAATCACAGCCTGAGTTAGTTTAGAACAATTTGTCTCCAAAGGGTTTTGTCCAGTTACTGCTGTATTTCTGGCTCTTGTTTCCATATTTAACTCCTTCATCTGCCCTGGCTTCCCCTCTGCACGGCACAGCCAAGCCAAGATCCCCAGCACACACACCAGTGCACTGTTCTGCCCTGAGATCCCAAGCAAACCCTCGATATAAATAAGTAAATAACATACCTGGTGGGCATAAATACATAAATAACCAACCTCATCCTGCACCAGCAGCATCCACGACCTGGATTTGTGATGTTGTTACTCTCTGCAGAGGCTGCAGGCGTCCCTGGGTGCTGGTGCTGAGCCAGTCCCATAGCAGATGCTGAGAGCACAGCATGAGCCATGGGTGGGCTGAGCTGAAGGGTGGCACAGGAGCTGAGGCAGTGACACCACCAGAGCTCAGGCCTGGGCCTGGCAGGGCTGGGGTTTGGGGTGAGAAACCAGCTTGCCTTCAATTCTCTGTTCCCATAAAATTACCCAAAGGGAGTCTGGAGGGTGCAGTGGCTGTTGCTGTAAGTTGAAGGCTGCACACAAATGCTGGGCTTGATTTCTGTTCCTCATCCAAAATTCTCATCTCCAGTGGAGTTTTGGCTCAGATTCTACAAGCCCTGCTCTGGCAGAGCAAGGCAGGGAGGTGAGGGTCGCTCATGCTGGCTGCAGGTGCTCCAAATCCCAGCTGAAGCTGAGTTTTGGTAGCTCACCCTCAAACGGATGTGGGTAACTGGATCTCTTGAGGTCTTCCACAAAATCCCATGGTGCCCCAGCAGGGCCAGAGCAGCGTCATGGATGGGGGAATGCTGAGCAAGAGCCTGTGGGCAGCATCTTCACCTACCCTGCTCCCTGCTCCCCCAAAACCTGGCACAACACAATCCCTGCTGAGCTGCATTTTAAGCCTGGCATGGGCCATTAAAGCCAAAATTTCCTCCTTCCACCCTTCAGATCCAACAGTGTTTTCCTCTGCTCCCAGATTTTCCCCTCACCATTAACCTTGGCCCTAAATACAAGGCCATGGGAGCTTGTAAATGGTTTATTTCTGTGTGGGAGCCTTCCAGCAGTTCTTTATGACTGCTGCAGGGAGGGGGTCTGGCCTGGTGAGGGAAGCAGAGCAGGCACGTGGGATGCTGTCAGAGCAGGCTGCATGCCCTGGATTTGGGGAGCAGGGAGGTTGAAAACCCCTTTTTGCTGCTGGGACAGTATATGCTTAAAAAGGGTCCATGGGCTCAGCTGTGCACACAGACAGGTCTCAGAGGTGTCCACAAAGAATGCAGGAGTTCCTGCATGTCACTGCCAGACCTGGGGGTGCCCATGGCTGTGCTGGCAGGGGCTGAGGCTCCCTGAGCCATAGTCAGGAATTTTGCAAATTTTTTTTCTTCAGACTTACAGCTGGTGATGAAAATCCCTGTGAGGGCTGTGGCAGCACAGTGAGCTATGACTGCCTTTTCCATAGGGGCTGGGAGCACCCAACACTGCTGGGTGGGTCAGGGACATGGCAGCCAGAGAATCATGGATGGCCCACAGCTCCAAAAAATTAGCTGCTGTAGTTCAGGTTCATACCTGAACACTTTGGAGTGCATTTATTTAAGTTTTAAAAAAATGCATAAATAAATATTTCTACATAAGCCACTCAGTGGCATTTTTAAAAAGACATTTAGCAGCCTTAAGACAGGAAGTTTAAATTTAGCTGGGACTTATCCCTTAACCAAGCATAGTTCATGCACCCTTTCTATAAAAATAGAGATAATGTTATGCCTGTGAGATAGAGGCAGAGCAGCTCCCCACAGGCAGCAGTCATTCCTGCTGCTGGGGCAGATCTGAGGCTCAGGGGATGGGAGAACATCTCCTGCTGGGATGGGCACAGTGGGCACGGAGCCCTGGAGAGAGCAGCCCCTGCTGCCCCAGAGCTCGGGAATTCTCAGCAGACACTTGGGCAGGGGGTAGCAAACACATTTCCCAGCTTGGCCTCAGTGAATAGGAAGGGGGAGGATGAGGAGGCAGCAGCAGAGGCAGGAGCTGTCCCAGCCTGGCCGTACATCCCTCCCCTGCCCCTCTCTCCTGCTGAGAGGGAATAAATGAAGCCTTGGGGCACACAGCGACCCGAGATGTCCCTTTTGGCATGTAGCCGGGATGAGGGGAAGTGCCCCTTGGTGATGAATGGTACGGGGAAAGCAGAGGCAAACGTGATTCCCTGAGGTTTTCCAGGCTTCTGGGAAAGCATTCTCCCACCTGCTCGAGGCTTTGGGATAACACAGAGCACAACTGACCGGGCAATGGAGAGCCTGACAAAGGCTTTTAAAAAATGCACGGAGAAAGGGGGTCAGCGGGGGCTCCTTGTCCCTGTCCGTGTGCCTGCCCGGGCACGGTGTCTGTCTGTCTGTCCGTCCCGCTCACCGCAGCCCCTCTGTGCCCGCAGCCCTCGGGGCCGGCGCCCGCCGCAGCCTCAAGACCAACCTGTGCAAGTGGTGCGAGTCCACGGCCCCGGCGTGCCAGGACAAGGTGTGCTACAGCAACTGCAACCTCAACTCCTACTGCGAGCACCCCCACGAGATCTGCGTGGCCATATGGTAAGGGAGACAGGGCAAGGAAGGGTGTGTGCGCCCCTGTGCTTGTGTTAGTGCCTGTTGCAGTAACTCAGGGCTTCCTTTCTCCTTGACTCCATTAGAATTGAAATTACAATGCACAGTAAAAAAAAATTCATTTGGTCTGCCCTGCAATTAGTACCAGTTTATTTTCTAAATAAATTCAGCTTTTGAGTGCCTGACACAAAGCATGGCAAGCTTGCTGCAGGACCTATAAACTCCCATAAACCTCTGAATTTAGCTTTACAAGCTGAACTCAAGGGCAAACCAGCAACCCTGACCTCCAAACCTATGATGTCCTCTTGCATCAGGGTGAAACCTCAGTTCACATGCTGGGGTGCAGCCAAGGTCAGTCCCCATCCAGCACATGGACAACTGAGCAGGCACAACACTGGGGTTAACCCACTGGGTTTAACCCGCCTCCTTCCCATCCTCTGGAAAAAGCTCTTTTCTGCTCCTGAGAGAGGTGTTTGGACAGGAAATACAATCTTGCATTTCAGGCCAAGCACATATTGCATGGTTTGGCCTGGAAGATGCCTCCCCCAGCTTTCTGGTCCCCATGAGCAAAACTAAAAAAGGATCCATTTTGGGTCTGCCCAGAGTGATTTTCCTCCACTTTCCCTTTTAATTTGGCTGCCAAAGTGAAAGCCAGCCAAGCACTTATCGCTAGGCTTTATCTCAACCTGCTAATTAGAGTGAATGCTGCATGCCAGCTTTCAGTGGGAGTTTGCCTCAACCTAATTGTTGCATTATGGACTTTTAAAAAGCAAAACACAACAAGAAACCCAAACAAACAAATAACAAAATCCACCCCCTGCCCCAAATTCCCCTACGCACTCGTGGAGAAGCCACCTTAAATCCTGCCTAGGCAATCCAGTGTGTGGCTGGGTTTTTCCCATTTACAGCTTACACGTACAGGAAAAAGCCAGGGCCCTGCAGCAGGAATCCCCAAGGCAGGGAAGAAATCCCACTGCACAGGATGGAGCTGCATCCTGCAATGTGTATTGGATGGGATGAGGCAGCTACACAGCCACAAATACCCTGCCAAGCCCTCCCAGCACCTCCCATCCCACTCTAGGATTCAGCCAGGGAATAACGTCCTGCAGGCAGGGCTCACCTCCAGGCCAGCCTTGCTGCTCATTGCAGAGGCATATGTGGATCATCCAGACTTGTCCTGAGTGGGTATCTCAGTCACAGCAGCAGCTTTGGCCTCATGCTCACCTCCTGCAGCCTTAGCAGAAGGGATCTCACCCTCCTAGGACTCTTCATCTGGTAGCTCCTCTGTCTGGTAACCACAAAAAAATGTGGGGAGTGCTGAAACTGGGGGACTTCACCAGGGAGAGGGTGATGAATTTAGGTTCTTTCCTTGGTTATTATGTCTGATTTACCAGTTGACCTCAAAGACACTGTGAAATCTCCCCATACCTTCATCCCCCCACTTTGCACCACCAGGTCAGGAGGCAGAGGCTGCCCCTGGAAAAGTAATGAATGGTTGTCATTTCTTTGGATGCACCCAGGAGTTGCTGCAATGCTGTGCAGGGCCAGTCATGCCCATCACTGGTCCTATAAGTACATGGAAGTAGAATTATACCACAGCCACTGCAAGGAGTCATTCCCTACACAGCTTGAAAGAAATGATCTTAGGACCGGGTTTAAGGTGACACACAGGTGGCACAAGGGCCAGGCTGATGCTGTGTTGGTTCATTTGTCACACGCAGGAGACAGGACAACGAGAGCATCAGGATCAGCACGCTGTGCCACAACCCCCAGCGCCCCATCGAGAACCTCATGGTGCCCAACTACAACACCTCGCGCTGCATCATGAGCCTCCAGCCCAGCGAGGACAGCGTCATCTACATCTGTGGCTGCGTGGATGAGCAGGAGTGCAACGACAAACTCATCTTTGAAAACCACACCAATGGTGAGGGCTTTTGTAATGTTGTTTATGGGGCAGCAGCACCCAGCATCAATGATAAATCCCTTGCATTTCCTTCAGAGTAGGAGGTGCAATGGCAGAAGAGGCTCTTTTGCCATCTTCTTTGACCTCCCTGTGTAAAAGCCAGTTAAAAGCTCTACCCTGTTACTGAGCCCAGCATTTTGTGTGTGACCAAAGCATTCCTCACAGCAATGCCTCCAGCCTTGGTCTGGAAACATCCAGGATGGAAAATCCACCATATCTCTCAATGCTGTGCCTTCAGCACAGGTTGAATCAACTGGGGAACCCAGGAGCTGGGGTAACATAATGTGAGTCAAAAGCCCTGAAAGCCTTAAATAAATCATGTTGGAGCAAATCCTACCCCAGAACACACCCAGAGGAGCTGCTGCCATCCCTCACAGCTGTAACCCAGAGAGGTGGATGCAGATGCAGGGGTGCAGGGCTGGGCACACAGGAATGCCTCCCCTGCTGCTCTCCTGGGAATTCCTGCAGCAGTGTTGTCCCGGGAAGGGACAGCTGGAGCCAGCCAGGTGCTGAGCACACATGTGAGCGTGGCCTGGCACGCTGCTGCACATGGCTGGAGATCCAACGGGAGCTGTAAATCCACAGGAGGGAAAACTAGGAGGCAGCTTATTTCTGTACCTCAGGAGGGTTGTATACTTTGGAAATGTTTCCAACCAGAGCCTTTGGGGGCTTGTCTAAACCTCCCCAACTCCAACTGGACCAGGTTTATCCAAGAGTCCATCAAGAATCTAACCTGTAACAAAAGCAAAGTGAAATGCCTCCAATTTTCCATAATCACAGAACAAGGAGATGCTGAAAATAAGCCTAAGCAGAACTTGCAAGCCAGTGGCATAGCTTCCCCTGCAACATAAGGAAAAAAGAAAAACATCACATGAAATGCAAATTCTCTGAACAAACAGGCCACTTTAATGGAGGCAACTGATGCTAAATTTGGCGGCTCTTTGCTGCTTCCCCAGCCAAACATAACAGGTACACACACTTCCAGGGAGAGATAGTCAAATCCCAAAGCTGATGCTGGGATATGCAATTTCACACAAAAATGACAACTGGCTCATTGGAAATGCCGCCCCCAGCAAAGGCTCCATAACCAGCTCCTCCTGGCAGCCAGCACGGAAAGCACTGGAAGCCGGAGCAAGACCAGTGCAGCTCTTCAACAACTCCCTCCTCAAACCCCAGGCTTGCAGACCCCCTTCTTTACGTCCTTTCCTTCTGCTTTAAGGGATGATTTGCATTCTAAATATTAAATTATTGTCACATTCAATGGTCTAGACAACTCCTGAGCAGAGACAGGAGCGCTTCTCCAGCAGCTGAAGCAGGCAGATATTTTTCCTGGTTCTCGATTCCTTAAGCTTTGCTTTCAGGTCTGGGCTGCTGGGTGGCATTGCCCTTGCACTAGGGGTGCAGGGGTGTCCATCAGAGCTCAGACAACACGCTAATGAGCACACAGAGCCATCATTTCCTAAAGCTGTGCATGCAGAAGCCCAGGTGAGACCTCAGGAAGATGCTGGCTAGGGTAGAACATGACAAGTCCTTTCCACCTGTGCTCCAGCTGAGCCCATCCCTGGAGGTCCATATCCCCTCAGCAGGGATGGACAGACCCACACAGCAATGCTTGACAAGGTGTGGGTTTACAGACCTGTGGTTACTGCCAGATCAACAACATTTGTTCCCCACAGAAGGGGTCTAAGCCCTGCTGCAGCCCCTGTGTATCCAAAGACTTCCATCAGGAAGGGGCATCCTCACGTAGGAATTTCCTGAAGTTGTGTTAACTTCCCCTTTTCGGGACTTGGGCATGCAACTCCCTTAAAAATATCTTCTCTTTCTTCAGAGTTTCAAAGATGGGATCCAAAGCATCGGGTAAATCCATTAAAGCAGTAGGTGATATCCAAGCCCAATACTTTCCAAAATAAACATATTCCTGAGTTAGTTATTGATTTATATCAGTTTGGGTTGATCTTGTGGTTTAAACCTGATGCCTATTTTAGAAACGCTTTCACAGCCTTGCAGAAATTAGCTGCAGCACATTTTTTTGAAATTTGCCAAGGAAAATAGCTAAATGCTCTGTTTTTCCAGAACCTGAATTATGATCTGCACACACTGAGGTCAAGCAGCAAGAGTTTTGCTTATGGAATGATTCTTATCCCTTTTCCCCTGGGTTATTATACTTGGCATAAAAACCTCTGAGTAAGATTTTACTTGAATATCTCTACTGAAGTCAGCATGTTTATTCCAGGAATCACGAACATCAAAGGATCAGACAATTATATGTTGTGCGAGGGTTATGGCTTTGTGTGCGTGTCCTCCCCCTCTCAATCTGAAGGCCAACAGAGGGTTTAAAAGAAATAAAACAAATGCAGCCATGCCCTGGCAATTGTTGGGGTTGCTGCTGTAATGGGCTGAGGAAGGAGATGCCAGCACTGGCAGACAAAAGTGCTGAAATGATGCTCCCGTGTGCTAATTATCCTGCACTCCCCTGCGCTGGGTGGTCCTGCACACTGCCCACCCCCAGCATCACTCCTGACTCCCTGTGTTCCACAGGGGCCCAGCAAAGCTCCAGCTCCAAGCCCCCTCAGAGATTTGCTGTGTTTGAGCCTTGCCTCGGATTTATCATTGCTATTTCCAGCCAAGCTCCCCTTGCCATGAGCACAAACAGAGCTTAGGACTCCCAAAATGCCCTTTGCAGTCTCTTGTGCCACACTGTCCCATCCAAGTGATGCTGGTCCGTGTATTCGGTTGATAAATGGAGCTAAATTTGAGACCACAGCCGATCATCCCCCTTGCTAAGTGCCTCCATCTGGGTTCTGTGTCGGGATGAGCCCTTGCGCGGCCCCGTAAGGGCTGCGCTCCATTAACAGCTTTGCATATTTCCCTCCTCCGCGCGATGAAAACGAGCTGTGGCAGACCCGCAGCAGCAACCTCGCCTTCGCTTTCCTCCCCTCAGGCTACTCCATGCTGCAGAGCAAAGAGGTGATCCCAGTGGCTGCCATCAGCCTCCTGCCCCCGCTGCTGGTGGCGGTGATGATCACGGTGATATTTTACCTCTGCCGCACGCAGAAGCGCCGCAAGAGAGCCAAGGCGTGGGGCGGGAAGCAGGGCCAGCCGCCGGTGCTGCCGGAGCAGGGGAAGGCGAGCGAGCGGGAGGAGAAGCTGTCGGTGCTGATGGACGAGAGCCCGGCCAGCACCAGCCCCGGCAGCCGCCCCGCGGAGCTGCTCCCCATCGAGCTGGATGAGATGGTGGGCAAGGGGCAGTTCGCCGAGGTGTGGAGGGCCAAGCTGAGCCACAGCCGCTCGGGGCAGTACGAGACTGTGGCCGTGAAGATCTTCCCCTGCGAGGAATATTCCTCCTGGAAGAATGAAAGCCAGATCTTCACCGACACCAGCCTCAGGCACGACAGCGTCCTGCAGTTCCTCACGGCCGAGGACCGGGGCACGGGGCCCCGCCGCGAGTACTGGCTCATCACCGCCTACCACAGCCGCGGCAACCTCAAGGACTACCTGTCCCACCACGTGCTGAGCTGGATGGAGCTGCAGAAGATGGCCGGGTCCCTGGTGAGCGGGGTGGCCCACCTGCACAGCGACTACACCGCCTGCGGGCGCCCCAAAATCCCCATCGCGCACCGCGACATCAAGAGCACCAACGTGCTGGTGAAGAGCGAGCAGGAGTGCGTGCTCTGCGACTTCGGCATCGCCATCCGCCTCGACCCCTCCCTCACCGTGGATGACTTTGCCAACAGCGGGCAGGCGAGTATGACCCACCAGCCCTCTCTGGAGGAGCCTTTGCCAGCCACCCCCATGTCCCGTGGCCATAATCCTTGCCCACCCCTGCTAATGCCTCTCTCCTCTCTGTGGCCAGGTGGGCACCGCCAGGTACATGGCCCCGGAGGTCCTGGAGTCCAGAGTGAACCTGGAAGACCTGGAGTCTTTCAAGCAGATGGATGTCTACTCCATGGCCCTTGTTTTGTGGGAAATGGCCTCCAGATGTGAAGTGGTAGGAGGTAGGAGCATCACACCCAGGTTGCTATGTGCCTTTTTGCTCCCTTACTCCACATCCCAACTGATGGCTCAAGACGTGACTTGGGGTGGTCCAGGTCTCTGCAGGGCTGCCAAGAGTTAGTGACAAATTCCCCTGCTCTGTGTGCCATGGCTTAAGGGAGGTAGCTCAGTGGTCAAGGAGCAGGCCAGGAACCCATGGGGACATCTGGTCCAGCCCCTGCTCAAAGCTGATGAGCTCCCAAGTCCCATGGAGCCTGTGCTGGTGATGCAAAGCAAACCAAGCAGGAAGAGCCAAAGGTGCCTTCCCCTACTCAACAATTTTTTCCTTCAGACAACACCAGAGCTTCTGTTGCAATGGGGACTCACAAACCCCAGCCTCTGACAGTATGACAGATCCTGTCACTTCCCAGAGTCACGTCCTGGCATCTACAATTGTGTGTAGCAAAACATTAACTGCACTGGAGTTAGCCCTGCATACCTTCTGCCTGCTCCCGTCTACCTTCCTTCCCTATCCCACCTACTCACAATACAAGCCCATAGAACTGCAGGAACCCTCAGCCCTTGGCCACGAAGCTGCTCTGACTGCCCTGCAAGTCCCATGGCCGGCAGTGGGAGGCCCTTGCCTGGTTTGGATGCCCCATGCATCCTTTGTTCCCAGGCCAGCATTCCCAAAGCCATCTTTCCCCAATCATATCTCACCTGCCTTCACATCCAAGTGAGAGTGGGCAGAAACCAGGGTGGCCTCTCACAGCCAGTTTCTCCTTGGTCTTCCATGACATGGGGTTGCTCTTCTGGAAGGGCCATTTCTTCTCCAACCCATTCCCTGCCTATAGAAGAAATCTGGAAATTCTCACTTCATAGTCACCTCTCCCATCCCGCACCAGCACAGTACTTTCTGCCTGCTCAAATTGTCTCATCCAAAGACAAACCAGGTCCTTTATACTGCATCTTTTGGGTTCAGGGAGGAGGTCAGATGGTTCCTCTGTGCTGTCTCTGTAAAGAACCTCTATGTGAAAACCCAGCACTACATTTCTGTGTTCAAATTCTCAATTGTTTCCAGATCTGCTTATTTTTTTTGCAGACTGTTAAAAACAAATCCATTCTCATCCAGTGGGCCATACCAAAACAAAGCAGGGAATGCATTAGAAACATCCTGTAACGCTGCTGTTGCTTCCTTGCAGAGGTGAAGAATTATGAGCTGCCCTTTGGGTCGAAAGTCCAGGAGCAGCCTTGTGTGGACACCATGAGGGACATCGTGCTGCATGGCAGAGGCCGGCCCGAGATCCCAAACAGCTGGCTGGTGCACCAGGTAAGCTGGGAGCAACTCAGAAAACAGCAATACACATTAAACCTCATTAAACCAGCCAGAAAAATTAAATTTATAGTCAAAGGAAAAGTGGGCAGAACTCCTGGGGTTTACTTTCAGCTCCACTGTGGATGGCTGGGCCCACACAATCCCACTGGACTCATTTCCTTGCTGCACAAAAGCCACCAGCCACAGACACAGCAGAATGTGTTGATCAATAGCCATGATCAGGAAGTTGTGCATGGCAGGTGATGGCTTCAGTTACCCTGAGAATAACAGCAAAATACAGCTCTTCCCATGAAACAGTAAATAATTGGATTTTGCCCCCTTTCTCCCCTTAGCACCTTGTCTGGAAGGCTCAGGAAACACACAGTCCCTCACACACAGCCATTCACAGCAGGGACAGAGGGGAAGGGAGGCACATCCAGCCTTCTGCCTGGGTTTTTCAAGCTCAAAATTCCCTTCAACATGAGAGAAATTTCCATTACTACATGGAAGAACAAACCAGGAAGCATCTCCTTCATGTGAAACACTCAGGAAAAGTGAGTGAAGCTGAGAGCAGGGGCTCCACAAGGCTCAGGGCTTGTCGAGGGGAGTCTTTCACCAGCCTTCTGAAAACAAATGTATCAGCACAGAGGGCACAACCCAGTGTTCTAGAACAGGAACATGTCAGTGACAAAATGTGCTCTGTTAACACCACCCACAAGCACACCCAGATCAGGCAGCTACAGAAGCAGAGCTCCCTCCTGGCCCTGACAGGGTCCTCTGCCCCAGGCCAGTGCTTTCTGCCACACACAAAGGACACAAGGGGTAACAGGCATGCTGATTGTGACTTCCACACCTTGCCTGACTTTGGTACTTCTTGAATTTCACATGTCTTGTGGAAAAACACCATCTGCTGATCAACACTCCCATTCACCTGCAAATCAAGCTGGAACATTGAGCCTGCTGGCTTTCAGAGCCTTGCAGTGCTCAGTGCATCATTTTGCAATATCCACCCATAAAACACACTGCCTCTGCTCCCACTCTGCCCTGCTGGCACACAGAGGCAGGCTCTGCAAGAGGAAAGAGGAGATTTCTCAACCTTAGGAGGCCACATGTTCCCTACAAAGTCTCCTCTCAAAACCACGTTTGTCCAAAGACTCACAGCTGACCTGACTGACCAAAACTGCAAACAGGATCAAATGAATCTGTGGCTTCTGTGGGACCCCTGGGGAGTTCATCAGTTGGTGAGTTCATTTCTGGAGCTCACCCAACCTTTTTCATTGACAAAGGCAAACACAGCAACTTCAATCAGCAGTGCCACATGTTTGAAGCCTTTGAGTATTCAGCTCAGACATTCACCTCACAGGGTCTCTGATAAACTTTGAAACCACAGAAAAAATATACAGAGGCTTGGGTTGTCAAAAATCACACTTTGATGGAGTGTGAGCATAACTGTGCTGTTCCCAGGGCTGAAGGGAGGCTGACTGCAGTCAGCTCCCAGAAATAATGTTGGTGTAGCAGGCAAACAGAGCAAGGCTTATAAGGTGGGAACTTTTATTGGACTATCTGATGGCCACTGGGGAAGAGGAACAGAAGAGCCACCTCATGTTGCTGAAAGTTTTTCTCTGATTAATCTCTGCTGGTCTAATAAACATCTCCTTACAAGCCTGGCCTCACAGCATTTTCTGGGCATTTTGCAACAGCTCTCCCTAGGATGAGGAATTGGGCAGCACCATCTGCTGGGAGGCAGCAGAAAGCCACCGGGTTGTGCCACTCCGGGGGTCCAGGCTGGCTTCCCGTGGGAGGAGGTGTCGGGTGGCATCCAGAAAGGGTGACAAGTCACTCTGAATATGAGGCTCTGATAGATGCTCCCACCAATGACAGTAAGTCATAAAAGCTTCCACATTTCAACTGTCAGGACTGTTCTCAGTTAAGTGAAGACCATGGTTTAATTTTCAGCAAGTGTCAGCACTAATTTCCCTGACAGGGGTGACTCACCCAACAGCAGCTTGAGGGCAACTGCTTGCAAGGCCCTACAACAAAGTCAGCTGAAGAAATTCACCCCCACTTTCCCAGATAACTTACACACCCCTTAGGTGTGTGCTTCTACCTTGTTTCACAGCCCAGCATACTAAAAAAAGGGAAAAAAAGGTTTCTTAGGCCAGGTAAATTCCTGAATCTGGTTCAGGAAGCAGCTGAACAGACTGATGTACTGGCACAACCAGAGGCTGGTGCAGGATAGGAAGGAACAATGGAAGCTTAAGTCAATATTGCCACTAAAAATACACTTGTACAACTCAGTGTTCTTTAGAATCTTAAAAAAACAGATACCAAATATAAAAGCCAAACTAAGTTCATTTTGTAAGCCACAAACAAGATGTTTCAGTTACACCATTCAAAAGAACATAATCACTACAAGGCAAACTGCAAACAAATGTTATGATTTCAGGGAAAAATAAGTACAGAAAATCTTGCATGTCCTGTTTGAGAACATGGTGACTTTAAAAGCTTCACCTAAGCTAGCTCATTTCTGCATGTAATCAATTACCCTCAAATCCTTTCAACTAAGCTAATAAATAAGTGACGTCAGAGGTGCTGAAACACACCATCTGTCAGTTTTGCTGTACAATCCTGTTCTCTCCAATCTGTGTCTATTATGGAAGACTTAGCACAATGAGTCTTAGCAGAGAGCAGTGAGTTCTGAGTAAGGTGCAGAAGGGCAGATGGAACTCACCCTATATCTCCGTAGGACTTGGATTTTCCTCTTACGTGGGTCCATATGAAACTTTAGGGTTCTCTTAATTGCAAATTAAAAAATACATAAAACCCACTGAAAACCACGAAGCTTTATTTAGAATAATGATTTTTCCACTGTGTTCCAACTTTAGTTGACAACGATGCCAAGAGCAATAGCACATGATGGAATTACATGGGCGAGGGAAGGTTCAACACAGCTTCTGGTGCTAGCTGTGTTACTAGCTAAAGGCTGGGGGAAGCACCAGCTGAATATTACCATTTATTTTGTTCCTAGGCCCAAAATATTGTGACTCTTTTCAGAGCCCTACACAATTGGACAAAAAACCCCAGCTTTCTGGGAGATGTAAGCACTGTAGCTGAGAGGAACTCCGTGTGCTCTGGAGTAAACTGGGAAGCACCTCAGCCTATCTCAACCAAAACACTGCTTTGTGATAAGAGAACAAGGTTCAGCTGCACACTGAAATGAGTGTTTGGCACAGCACATCCTTTCAGAATGCCACTAAAACAAGAAGTCAGATTTAAGGAATTATTTCCAAAACTACCTTTGAAAACCACCTCCTCCCCTCCCCAACCAGGTGTAACAGGCAGGGTGCAGCTCAAACCCAGAGGCCTGGGCTCAGCCAGCAGCCTACAGGTCACTGTGCACACCCCTCCTGTCCCTCCTGATTTTAGGGTGCTCTGATCCAAATGGGCAAAACTGAGACAGGAAACAAATACAGGCTGGAAGGAAACAGGCTCTAAGTCTCACAGCCAACACCAGCCAGTTTCCAGGGAGCATGGGGAATGTTTGGGAGCAGATGCTGTGTGAGCTGAGGCTTTCTCTAACACAAGCAGTGCCAGTGGAAGCATCAGCACTTCCACAACTTACCGAGGCTGATTCCTCTTGTGCTTAAGCTTGGCCAAAAACAGCCTTGAGGCAGGAGGCTGTCAGAAGTGTGGTAAACCACTAAAACTGTGTTAGATCCTCTTCTTCCTGCCTTCTGATCCTAATTTCATCCCCTCTGACTGCAGGGAATGCGCTTCCTGTGCGACACCATCACGGAGTGCTGGGACCACGACCCCGAGGCCCGGCTCACCGCCCACTGCGTGGCTGAGCGCTTCAACCTGATGGCACAGATGGATTGTGATGACATCCTCAACAACAACACGGACAACGAGGCCAGCAAAACAGCTGCTCCAGGTGGGGAGCTCCAGGACAGCGATGGCAGCAGAAACATTCAGTGATGCAGCAGGCAGAAGTCCTCAGCGCGAGGAACAAGAGGATAAGGGAGAAGCATTCAGCTCATGGGGGAAAAAAAACCTCACTGTTTTTCAAAATGGAACTAAGATCTAGTACATAAATTATTTATAAGATCTGTTTCCTCCCACAGATACAACGAACTGAGGAATCAATATTTTGGTTAAAGTGAAACATTATTATATGAACTGACTTTGTACTTACTTAAAATGTATAATGATGCAAAGCATTCCTTTTATTATTTTTTAAAATAATAATGTTTAATCTTTTATTAATAAGCAGCTGAATTCCACGTCTCTCTTTTTTAAGTCCTTCCATATTGTCATCATGAGTTTCTTTTTCTAGTTTATTCTGCAGTGATTAAAACAATTTTCCTCTTTTTAAAGGCCTAAACCTACACACACAAAATCTGTTGTAGCAGGAAAAAAAGGCATCATGAGATGTACCACACCCTCTGTGGAAGAAATGCTGACATCCAAGAAAATCACTCATGCAACACTGTCCAAAGATCCACAATAATCCAGTATGTAAAAGCCTGATGTGATGAAACTCCAACATACCTTTCCTCACTGGGGAATTCCTGGGTTCATAGCTCAGGTGGGTGTGTGAAGCTTCTTTGAGAGAGAAAATGGAAGTCACCAGTGTAGACATGGCTGCTTCACCCTAAAAATTTTCCATGCAGGTTATCTAGACAAGCCTTTCCCCCATCAGACCAGTTTCCAGCCACCTCTGGCCAGATCTGTGCCACAGTAACAGCGCCAACACGAGGGTGTTGGCCAATTCCTCTGGAAACTCTCACACCCCCTGCTGGGTTACCCCACCTGGGGAAACAGGATCAGACTGAACCGAGACCTTTATCCCCACGATCACCACATCAACCCAGGCTGCCTCTGTTCTGGACAGCAATTGAGGAAAGGTAAGGCACACCTCACTCTAAACCCTGGTACTGTGCAATCCCTGCGCCCTTGGGAGCAAAGACCTCAGGTGCCCCAAAGTCCTGCAAGCCCATACCTGACACCTACACAGAGGTGTATTTTTTGGGATAGCACCCGAGAGGAATACACTTCTTGCCACCACACAGCTGCATGGATCAGCCCAGAAAGAGGGGAAGGGAGCAAACCATGCAACAGCCACAAGTTTTCTGCAGCTGAGGCTCCTCATGTGGAGCAGGGACACAGATCTGCAGGGCTGGTTTGGTTCTCTAAAGTGCTCGGCTATGACAGCATTAACCATTATAAAAACCTTTTCTTCTCTAGCTATTGTTTCCATCTTCCTGGACTGTTTTTACAGCTGCTAAATTAAAAACCTAGAAACAAATTACCTCTAAACACTTCAAATAAGAACAGAAGGGGAATGAATTAGGTTGCACCAAATCTAAATAACAAAAAATTTGCTTAGCTACCACTTATACCATCTGCAACTGTGACCACACCTGTCATTCTCACTAATCTTCACCTGGCTGCTGCCTCTTGACACCTTAAAATTTTTCAAGTTAACGCTTTTCTCTTCAAGCACACCCTCCCCAGTTACCCACAAATACATCTTTTCCATCCCACCTGACTTCAGCATCATTTCTTTAATATATTAACCACTGGTCTAGCACAAGAGAAACAGAGCAGGGGCAGCTTTCCTGTCATGGAGATTAAAAACTACAGAAACACACCTAACTTCCCCCCCCAGACTGTCCAGTCTTGCCTTCCCATAGTATTTTGTGCAGAATTTCCATACCAAGTTCTGCACCAAGTTGTTTGAACACACTGATGAATGCATTCACTTGTTCTTTCAAGCTCAAAAGGATTTAAAAGACACTCTGACCTGTTCTTCCCACAGGTGACAGGGACAGAGGGGGATCAGCCTGTGCAAACTAGACATCGAAGGCTGCATCTCTGATTTTGGTGGCTGAAATCCAAATTCTCCTGGGAAGACAGTCTTCATCCTAGGCTTGACAGTTCATACTATAAATATGCTGAAAAACTTCAGCTTTTCCCGTACCCATGCCCAAAATCTTGAACAACCTAATTTGCATAGTGAATTTTTTTCATACAACACAAATCCATCAGGATTACACACCTGAATGCCTGTGTTAAATAGGGCTGATTTGGTGCACTCTGTTTTCTATGAGCAGCAGCAGGCTGCACAGCACCTCTAAAGACAGGCACTTATTTAAGATCCAAGAGTTATGATTTAGGGGGCCTAAAACCAATGAGACCAATGAAAACTCTGCTCTTAACTTCAATGGGGCCCAATCAAGCCAAGAAGGCAGACAGTAACCTAAGCCAGTGTCCCACTTTGCCATGTTCCCTCTTGGAACACACTGTGGTTCTTTCTAGCAAGCATCTACACAGGAAGCAGCACTGAGCCCTTCCCTTTGCTCCAGAAGGTACAGGATGGAAACAACATCAGTTACGCAAGAGAATCAAATCTGGCCAGAGTTAAAAATACATCCATTACTCCGCAGGGTGTTTGCCATTCTCAGAAGAATCACAATTACAATTTAAGCTGGATATTCAGTGGCTAGATTTTTTCTTTTTAAATGGTTTTCAACTATGTCCTTCGTTTCTGGAAGCAGAAATTTGCATCATAACTAAATCCATATCAGGAATCATTCCAGTTCTCATGATGACTTGAGTAAAGGAAGGCTTTACCTTCTTTTTTCCTAGAAACATTCCCATGTTAAAAGAAATCACTTCATGTATTTTATCCAAGTATTTCTTCAGCATTAGGTCTATTTTTACACAATAAAATTAGTAACAGCTCTCTTAGTGAGAAACTACAAGCATACCAGATGAGGAAGGAAGAGAAATAACTTGACTAATAGCATTATATAAGGAACACAAATGGGTTTATGGTCAACATGGGAGCTTTTCAGTCTCATTTATAGCCATCACCTTGACAAATCCCAAATCAAAATTTTAAGCTGAGTTTAGTGATTGAGTTGTAAGTCTATATTTCAGTTAGCTTGAGTTTGATCCCTGGAGTGTGCTCAGCTGGAAGAGGTTTGGTTTTGCTCTGATCACTGCAATATTAAAAGCTGGGCCTTGCACCACAGCCCTTGCTGGTCATTTTAAGCAAATGTGCCATGTGACATGGATAAAACAACTATGAAATGTATACAGAGCTAATCTGTTTCTCTACCAGCGCCATTTTGGTGCAGGTGCTGACAAACCATGGAAGAATTTCACACATTGCCACCACAATTCCCACCCCAAATCCTGGAATTGGCCAAGGAGCCAAATGTGCCGCAGACCCAGAAACAAGGAGGAACTAATCCCACTATTTTAACTTTTATTTTTATTCCCAGTTAAGCATGAAAATGCCCAATGGATATCCAAAACTATCACAACAAGATGGTTGTATAGAATATCACAAACAAGACAAGTAGGGCCTAAAACATTCTTCTGCTGGAGAATAGTTACCACTCAAGCACATAGTGCCAAAATATCCCACTTTTGGGACCAAGGAAAGCCCAGACAGATCTCCAGCATGAAAGAAAACAACCACCTACTCTTTCCTGGTCACCTGATCTCTAGGAAAGCAGACAGAACAAATGAATCATTTTGTAGCTTTATTATCCCCCCCCACTTCTCACAAACGGACTATGACTTGCATTGAGATCTCAGTGCATTTCACAGCAAAAAAAAAATGTACAAGAGGATCAAAACAGTTGTGCATAAACCCAACTCTTTTTTTTTTGCATGATTTTCAGTTTGTGTTGAAAGTTAACATGGTTATTTAAACCTTCTGATGCATTCTTACAATTGCATCTTCTCTATGGAAAACATCTTACCAGATCACACAGTTGTGAGTATTTATGATGCTGGATCAGGGGCAGCCATTGCCATGGCTGGGAAGTGGCTGATAATGTTATATACACTGATTGGAAGACTACATCAGAAGAAAAAACAGATTAAGGCACCACTGTTGGAAAAATTAAGGTAGCTTGTAGTTACAACAATAACGAAAGCCATAGTAAGTACTATTCTTAATTGCCAGCAATTCTTAGACTTCAATAAAATAGTTATAAAAAGGAGAAAAAAAAAGGATGTTTGTACCTGAATACAGTTTCCTGATATCTGATTGCGTTTCAAATCAATACTCAGTCCTCAGCATAATCAGATGTTTGTTTGGGTTTTTTTATGGAAAGATGAAAAACCAGGACCTACAGTCCATGTATTCAAGGTCACATTTCACTGCTTTGTTCTGAACAACACCACAGGAGAAAAAACAAAAAAACCCAAAGGACAGTTTGTAACACTGATACTTCATCTCTGAAACTATTAGATGGGCAGAGAAATTTAAATACAAAACTGCATGTTTTCTGTTCATTTTGAAAGCCTTAGTCCTCAGGAAGAGAAGTTGGAGGAGAAAAAACAGGCCAGATCTCATTATATTATAACTTGAGAAAAACCAGTCACTCAAAGAGATTTAATAAAATTAGAGTTGAAAAGTGTTCAAATTACTTTTCCAATTCAAGTCAACTATTTCAAGTATATTAAAACGTTTCAGAGGAAAAATTTCTCCATGGTTACACTTCTAATTGCTTTTATAAATCCATAAAAAAGAAAAGTAGTCTCTACATACATCCCATATTCCTCCAATGCATGCACACGCTCTCTCCGAAGAAAAGGTCGTCATGATCCAGTTGTTTCTTAATACTGATTTCAGGCACATCTTCCAAACACCCTTCCAGTTTTTGCCAAGAAGGTTAATTACTGGGCATAAAAGCAGCAATTTTCTGTTGCTGTTGTCTACATGTGTACTGAGGAGGTTTCAGTGATTAAAGAGCTTGACACAGATTCCAGAAGAGTTCCTATGTCACTCTAAAATCCAACCGGCTCCTTCTTCTCTCAGGCAGCTTTTGCAATCAGATCTACTTGGAAGAATCTTACACAATGCAGATAAAATCTCTTGGATCATACAAAATACAAGTTGGTTGAATGTACCTGGCAGGTTTGTCTCTACAACTTGGATTTTTACCTTTTTTTTTTAAATAGCTTTAAAGTGCCCTAGTATAGTTATTTCTTTATGCTCGTTTAAACTTGCACAATTACATAAAAAGGGGACACTCAGTGTGATTACTGTGTTCTGAGAGACAGAGGAAAAGGAGAGGAAAACCAGAAAACTCATCTTAAAGCAGCTTTTTTCTAGTTACTGTCTGTTTGTTGAGTTTGTGCGGCAGAGATTGTTTTCCAGAGGGGTTTATGGTAAACCCAGCCATCTCCCTGCAATTTAAAGAGAAAGCATGGTTAGCATAAAGACACAGCCTTGGCAGAAATGCCTCACACAACTATGAGACTGATGGCTGTGAACAGCAGAGGGACAGAGCTGGTATCTTTAACTCCTGCAGACTGAGGCACTGCAGGCTGCTCACACACCTGCAGGCTCCTCCCAGCCTCCAGCTCTCTGGGAGCAGGCTGGACTTGTAATTAACCCTGCCAAAAAGCCACTCTTCTCAACTGTGTGGTCCAAATCACTTTCAGAAGCCAAATAAGCAGCCAGCAGAGAGGCAGACACCCAGGATTATCAGCTCTACCTCAGCCCAACTGCTTACCTGGAAATGCAGTGCTCAGGATCATGTTTAAATGTTTTCTGAGTACATTCGTATCCTGGACTAGCAACAGAATTTCATCTTTTTCAGATCTAACAATACAACTATCTAATTTTGAGCTAATCATACTAACACAGCTTTAGAGAATAAAAACCTTCGTGAGAGTTAGTCCTGAACTTGACAAAACAAACCTGGAATACATCCAAGAGAAAGAACCCTTTTAGCCTATGTTCTAAACCCTTATTAGATCACAGCTATGGGAAGAAAAGGGGGAATTACATTACTGCAGTGTAATAGATAAAGCTTTCACTGTAAGGAGAATCTAAACTACTACAGCATTAATTTAATTCAAGAACTCTCCCGTTGCAATGGTCTCTACACAAGCAAGGTCTCACCACATGGATCATAAGAAAAGCCTATTCCAAACTTATTATACCAGCATTCACCAATCCTCTTGGGCAGGCTGCATTTGCCCTTGCTGCAAGCCTTACTATATTATTACTACTACTATTACTGAAGTACAGGTTAAGACACTGAACAAATAAGCTCTATCCAAAATGTAATGTAGAAGAACAAAAGAAGTGGTAAGTTGAGAATGAATTCCTTCTTGCTAACAATAATATGTTGGGTACATAAACACACAACCTCAGCAAAATTAGTACTACTGATTATATCCTGTGGGTATTTACTGTTACAGTCTGCTCACATGTGTATACACAAAACAATTTTCCATGTGCCATTGAGGAAGTGCTTGGTAAAAGAAATGGGACTAGGAAACTGGAAAACATTTTGATACAAAATCCAAGCATTTACCAAGTGGACAATGAACCAAGCTTAGGAATTCTTATGTCATCTTACTCCTGTGGATCCCACAAAGCTAAACTGTAAGACCTAAGGCCAAATACTCTATTCTGATAGGACACAGACCCATACGTGCCCTTGCTTGCATAACAGCTCTGCTTCTATCCTCATCAATAGCAGGTGACTGCTTGGAAACTTACATCTTTAAGGAAGTATTTAGTACACCAAGGAGTTTCTGTTTCAGCACGAAGCCTCTCTTCGTTCCTCTGCCGCTCCTCCAGGGCTCGCTTGTGCTCCGTGGCCTTGTCGATGTCTCCATCCCGCAGAGACTCTGTCACATGCTGCCACAGCCTCCTGCAACATCAGCTGGTCACTGCACTGCTCCAAAGGCTTCCCAGGCAGCACCTCACACTGCAGGATCACTGTGGAACAGGAGCACTCTCCCCACTTACACGTGACAAACCAGCCCAGGTCAGAGCACTGCAGTGCAAGTGAGGGCTCATGGCCAAGTCTTAGACCTACATCAGCAGCTGGGAGCAGGTAGGAAGGGCTCTGAGGTTCTGGCAGTGCCAAACTAATGTCTGTTTGCAAACCCTTTAAAGCTGCTATTGGAAGTGTTATTCAACAAGCAGCTTCTTGTGAGGATGTCAGGAGCTGCCCTGCTGTGTAGCTGATGGGTAAAAACAAAACTAATAGGGAGATACTATTCTCTGGTAAACACTTTGTGTACTCAAAAAAACCTTTGCTCATAAACAGGAGGCAAAATAAACAACCATGCGCCTGCACTAGGGTTTTGCATTTTCCCTTGATTTTTATTTTTAGAAAACATAAAAATATTAGGATGACTGCTGTTAAGCACAATCTACAAATCTACATTTCCAGCTTTTCCTAAGGCACTCACCAGACTGCTTAGGACAAAAGGGTCAGACAAGAGCAAACACATACTCTACCTAGATTCAAAGGGGCCTTGCTTCTCCAGGGGCCGGACTCGTTTCCTTGTCACAGAGAGCTTTGTCAAGTCCACATATTTGGTCTCCCCGTTGCTGTAGGTGAACTCAAGCACGCTGTTCCACTCCCCCTGCACTCTGCACACCACCGTGTTCGTCACATTCTGCTTCACTTCACCTGTGACTCTAGGAGAAAAATTTATTTTTAAAAAGCCATGGCTGAAAAAACCTGAGGACTATTCCTTGCATAATCACTCAATCCTGAATGAGTTTCAAACTTGTCACACTGCCTTGAAAAAGGTTAGTTATTTGAATTGCATTTGTGTGGAGAAGCTCAAAGAGCAAAGTGACTTTCACTCACTGCTCTAGTTCTCCTCATCTTACCCAGGAAACTCCATTTTTGGCTTCAGCTTGTTTCAAGCCTCTTCAGGAAATTGAAAATAAAAAAGAAACTAACACAGGCTGATTCACATAGAACAAGCAGTTGATAATTTCCACTTGAAGTATCACATCAGATACATAGCTCAGACTTAAAAAATTAAAACTAAACTTTCTAGCAAGAATATATCTCACTACCTGCTGGCACTTCATCTCACATCTTTACACTTCAACCTTCTTACATAGGTGGTCTGATTTTCATGTTGATCACATAAGCAGCAGACACACAAAGGTAGAAGCAAGGTAGGAAACTAGGAATCAGGAGAACTGCTTTTGTTCCCTGTGTCTTCCACAGAAACCTCTGCCAATAACAAGATAAGGAAAGTGTCTTTCTAACATGCGGTGCTTCATTCAAAGTGTTGCATAATTCTGAAGTATCACCATAATTACACATATTTTTCTTCTCATCTTCAAGACCTATACAAAGACCTCCTGACATCCACTTCATCCTGACCCAGTTTTTGAGCATTGCTTGGCAAGCAAATTGCCAGTCTCAAACAGAACTTCTCTCCTACAAACAAATAAAAGGGTCTGTGCACTATGCAAACCAGTCTTGAGACATTCTCACTTGTAATGTGCTGCAGGATTCACAAAGGATATCACCTCTAGCTCCAATTAAACTGCAGTTACCTGTACATAACCTCCCTAAAACTCACCACTTTCCAGCCCTCCTGCATTGCATCAGTGCTCACACAAAGCACAGGCTACATCTCCTTCCACACTTCCATTGTGTGCAGCTGAGGACAGCCAACTTGCGCACCACCACCTTCCTCTGATGTCCTTTGAACAACTGCATCCCAGAGAGAGGAAAGCAGCACTTCTGTGCTCCCACACTCAGAGCAAATGGGAGCACAGGACACAAGTGCCACTTCCCTTCTTCCACACACACTGGTCACTTCCCACTGTGCCTGCACCTACCCATCCTCTCCAGCTGTAGCATCAAAATAGAGAAATTCATCTCTCAAGCAATGACATGAGCATCACAGGTCAGACCTCCCAGCACAGGGAGACTGGATGCCAGCCAAAGCAGACCTGCAGGGAATCTCCAGGGCAAGGGGGGAAGGCTCACAGCCAGCTCACAACAGGAGGCAGCTGGTGAGACTTCCATCATACCATGGTCCAGCAGCTCAAACCTAAATTAATCTCATGAGAAATATCTTTAAAAACCCAGACTGGTAAGTATGTGCTGCTCACACAGTTGGTTTTTATTTACACAGTTTTCTTTTTTAAATTACAAAAATTTAAGATTTGTTGAAAAAAAAAACATGAGCAATAAAAGCACATTTACAATATTTTTTTTCTCTGTGGAAGTTAAGTAGTACTAACAATTACTGAAAACAGCAGAAAGAGCAGCTGACAAGCAAGCAGCCTTAATTTTGTGCTGCTTCTCATCCTGTGACTTCCACACCTCACCAAAGCTCTTACACATGGTGGGCTTGCTGTCCTCCTCCCAAGAGACCTCTGAAAGCCTGAATCCACATGGTGTCAGAAATCAGCCTGGTCAGACTGCAGTTATTTCTTCACAACTATAACAGCTTGACTTTTTCCAAGCATTGTGAGATAAGACAATACTGACATCCAGTATTTTAATATCATTCTCAAAATGATATTACTGCCTCTTCTCAGCTGAAAGTAAACAAAGTTACATCCCTCACTACTGAGGTGCAGAATTGAACTGCTCCATTAAACTCCCTGTATTTCTCTGGGTTGCATTGCTCTGACACACAACCACCACAGACCACAGTATCTGCCTGAACCTGCACTTGTGATAAAAAACTGCTGGCACTTATGTGTAATCTTGGCATGGCTGATACATGTCTAGCTGTCCATTATCATTATCCTCTATTTCATCCAGCTAAAGAGGTACAGGACCAAGGAGCCAACATCCAGCTAAGGCCTTAGAACAAGGGTCACTCTACAAAAAAATCCGTATCATTGCCATAGCAACTCCTGTGCGCTCTGAGTAACCATGACAACACTGCTGCTTCCCATCAAGAGATTCTTTTGGCAATGTCCAATCATCACCATGTCAAATTTTCAATAGTTACAGTACCTTGAACAGATCTCTCTTTAAAAAGCCTCTGTATCTATGACTAACTTCAGAGAGACAAATAACAAAACAGTTTCCAAATTAAATCACTGAAGTAAAAGTACATCCTCTAACTTATCTCTTATGACACAAGAGTAGCTATTGCAAAGTGGAAGATACATTGTGAGCCAGGGAAAAAGCTCCAAATGATGTGTCACTTTCAAATAGCACCAAGTGAAACAGAACTACATGTAAGCTTCAGTTCTTCAAAAGTGAGATCAGTCTCATTTCAAACAAACAAAATGTTCTCACCGATGCAACTTGCCACCATAGAAGGGCTTGGTATGAAAGTTAATGCTTGCAGAATACCCAGTTTTTGCACAGTTAATGTTGACTTTTCCTCCCAGCTCTACCCAAGGAACAGTTAAAATTGAGCGGGCATATGCACAGGGCAGAGAGAAGGTGTATTCTTCCCCGTGTTCCAGGAGATGTAAGACACCTGTGTGAAGAAATACAACTATCTGTAAACCACTACCATTTCAGAAAAGGCCAAACAAGTTGTTGAAATAAACAGTCAATATTACATCTGCTAGCCCCTCATACAAAAAAAAGAAAATTAAAAAACTCACATAAGACTGACATTTATTAGATTCTCCATACAAACATTTTCCTGGAAGCACTAATTTGAGCAATGTGCATTTTGGTCTCTTTTGGGAAAAGACATTTATCTCACTAATACTGTCCCATAAAATACAATCCCATAGTATGCACACACTTTTCAGTAGTGTATATAAGGGATGGTCACTCTCTTACTGACGGCTCTGGAGCACAGCAAGACTTACACTGACAAAAGGAAGTAACAAAAGAATTCCCTGAACTGCAGATCCTGAGGAAGGCTAATACTCCTGCTTTCCCTTTCTATAATCCACCTTACCCAACGTGAGGGCAGGAAGCAGAGACAATTCTCCTTACTGCACCTCTCCGCCAAGACAAACCCAACTTCTTCCTGACGGCAACCTTTGCAATAAATGCCAAGAATCTCATTAAATACTACCATTTTTCTTTGTGTTTAAAGATTAGTGAGTTTGATTGCTATAAAGAAACTAAAAGCATAAGATCTCCCTCTTACCCTTACAAGGAAACAGACAACACCTAACTGCTGCCTGCCCCAGCCCACAACTCTGAAGCACAGTACCTCTGGGTGTCCGGCATCAGCACAAACAACATGGGAAATCCTGAAAAAAGTTCTGATTTGATAAAGAGATATCAACTTCAGAAATTATCTGTACACTCAAAGATGTGCCTTTCACATACCCCGGCATTCCCTTGGTCATTCCCTTGCCCAGAGTGTAATTTATATGCAAGTGCCTGGAATCTCTAGGTACTGGCCAAAATACACATAGGGTGGGAGAGGCTGTCTCATCTTGTTCAGTAAATACTAATAACTAACGGAAAATTACAATTTGAGGGCAGTTATCCTTCACTGTCCCTAAAAGATCCAATCTTTCTAGTTAAAGAAAATCAAAATGTGCAATACACATGAATATTAAGAGCAATACACAGAAATGCAACAACACTTCAATCTAATAAATGTCTGATACAAATTAATTTACAAATCATAAATATCAGTTTACATTGCACTAACTGACCTTTGCTTAAAAGGCAATATTTTATTTCCAAATATAATCCTGATTTTTGGCAAAGCATAAACCATTTTTTCCTGCCATATGAAAATTTGCTGTATACAGTGACGATTTGTATATCTTGAAAATAGTATCAAATTTCCCATCAAATTTGATATTTTAAGAAACAAAATTGTTAATTTTTTTTTTTAAATTTTATTTAAAATTTTATTTAAAATTTTATTTAAAATTTTATTTAACAATACTAACATTGCTAACAAATTTGTATTTTAACAACCCTCTAAAATGAACAAAGGGCAGAATTTACACTCACCCTCGCCAACCATCGTCACTCCTATTGACATTCCTAGGAATTTACTTTTTGTCCAGACGTGGGCGTTGACACACATGTTCCTCTCCACACACTCAGCATAAAACCCTGAGACAGGGGGATGGTGGGACACCTGCTCAGCCACGAATTTCACCGTGTAGCAGTCCGGCTCCGCTTGCGCTTCCGCATCTTTGGGCGGAGCGACCTGCTCCGAGGCGGAGTGAGCAGAGCAGTTGGTGCCAGCCTCGGTGGCCACGCTGCTCTTGGGCAATCTCCAGGAGCAGTGGAAGGTCTCCCCGATGATGGGGTTGTAGGGCTTCTTGGCGATGGCTCCCTTGCGGCCCTCGTGGAAGGAGGTGAGGTAATACTCCACGAAACGGATCATCCTCTCCTCAGGGCCGCCGCCGTTGGTGATGGCCACAAAGAGATCGGGGTGCGACATGAAGTCCGCGTACATCTCCAGCAACGAGCGCTTCTCTAGAATGAATGTGGGAAGAACCACCTGAAAATGAAAGAAAAGCCATAAGCCAAAATTATCTAGTAAGGAAAACAGAGACAAGTGTTTTATAAGAGAAGGACTTGGCAGGAGGATGCCGTCCTGCTTGGGACACCACACTTTCAGAGTGCACTTTCTTGTTCCTCTTGTAAGATGCGAGCAAAATCCAGTGATCTGAAGCTCCAGAAAAGCAATTTACATGGGAAAAAAAGCCCAGTGAGTACAAGTGGTACTAAAGAGGTTGAAAGGAACTGAGCATCAGGTAAAAATACCCTAAGACATGAAAGAGCTGCAAAGAGATAATGTGTCCCATATATGTGTGAAAGAGAAAACAAGCATGAAGGAACTCAAACTACAGCAAAGAAGGTTCAGAGCAGAATTTAGGAAAGGTATGGTCTAATGGAGAGGAAAGCAGGGAAGCTATGCCAGCTCTGGAGAGCTTGCAGAATCTCTCTTCACACAGCAAATGGGACAAGCATCCATGAGAAGGAGCATAGGATGGGGTGATCCTGTGCCTCTGACCAGAGGTACCTTATACTTTCACAGTTACATTCAACCCTGTCCTTCCTGAGCCAAGGGCAACTCCCTGGGGTGAAAGGCTGTGGGTATCATCAGTGTTTTCCTTCTCTGCAGTAGGAACAAGTCCCACATAGCTAAACTTACATAACTGACATAACTAACTGTTGTAAACAGCAGCACAGAGAATCCCAACCATGGGATCAAGACAATCCATTGAAATCAGATTTAAATCTATTTAAATATCTTTTTCAAAGAGAAAAAGCACAGATGTAAGACTTCATAGCCATTCAAGTTAAACTGAATATACTTGCCATGCTGTTACAACACTAACCTTGAGTATTAAGTGACTTTTCACTACAGCACCCTGATAATTGAATCAAGTACAATTCTAACAACTTCATTACCTGCTTTGAAGTCAGATTTATTAACTTCAGTGTTTGCCTCCTCTGAAATACACATAATTCTCCCTACACAGCCAAAAGTCACCTGGGAGACAGGCTTGACAATTTATTTCAACTAAGAGCAAAAGATACCCTAAATCCAATCTTCAATGTAAGTGATAGAGTGACTTCATGAGAGCCTTGTTAAGCAGCAGGGGTTTATGTCTGACCCACAGACAGCAGGGCCTGCTCAAACCATCTTTTCATTTTGCCTCCCAAGTTGTGAAACATAAGCTGCACAATACAAGTGTTTCTAGGGGCTATGTAGCTAGTGCTTAAAAAACATAGGTTTAAAAAAACCCCAATAATCCGTAACTCTGAAATAGAGTGTTTTCTTCATTCCATGCTACTGTAAAATCCATTTTTTTATTTCAAAGTGCTTAGTGCTTATGGCAAGAAGTCTTTACAAGAATGAATTGAACATAAGCTGGTAGCAGCCTGATTTTCCCAGATTTGCTGCCCAAGTTGTCTAACAGCACCTGAGTGTTAATTTTTCCAAGCTGCTTGCTTTTGAGATCTGCACTCAAGTGTTAAATCCAATTCCCTCCAGCATAACTTTGTTCTTGCCTGCTTGTGAGCAAACACAGAAATGAGAATAGGAAAGAGGTTTAAACAGGCATCCAAAGATAGATGGGGGAACCAAAAGAAAACTTCTTTTCAGAAGCAGCATGGACACAGGTGTAGGGTTATACATGTTGTGTGAAAAAGCATTATCAAGATAGAAAAGAGATCATGGAAAGAAAGCAGAAAGAAATATAAGAAGGCTGAAGAAAACAGCATGAAAAGACTAAGGTTCAAACACTGGAAAGAAGACAGGCCATCACAGGAAAGGCAGCAGAAGCACAGTAGAAAACACAAGGAGAAGGTAATAAAAAAGATAGAGTCAGCACATTTCACCTAAACCTGTCTCAACCTGGGACATCAGATATTGGGACCTGATGTTGCTACTGGCCACAGTTTCACATTGAACTCAATACTGCTCAATACAGGAGTTGAGTTTTAAATGATGCCTCACTTTTACTGCAGCCAATTCTCACACTTCAGTTACTTACTCTTGTTAAGTCCATGCCAAGTTTCAGCTGAGACAAAAGATGCAAGATAACGCTGCGCTGCTCTTCCACTGCTCCTAGGTCATCTTCCTTATCATCACAGATATCCTCCAGCTCCTCATCTGGATTTATTTCTTCAGGTTCCTGGAATAAGAGCCATAAACTTTGCTCAAAGATGTGACTGGCCAGACAGTATTCAAAAAGGACTTCATATTGTATTTAACTATCTATATACGAAAAAAGGCTAAATAAACCCCTGCAGAGAGGTACACAATGGAATCTACACCCAAGATAAACAGCTGAAGAATTTGAATGGATATGAAGATAACTCAATGCAGATTCCATCTGGAGGATTCAGGCTCAGATTTCTCACCCTCTCTCATATGGGTCATGGAAAAAAGAAAAAAGCTTAAAAGAAATTCCTGTAAGTTTTGTGACTTCACAGAATGTCAAGCATGTAACACACATACAGAAACAGCAAACCAAAAGCTAGCAGCAATTCCAACCACCTCAACAACCCCCTCCACCTCCACACCACTTCAGCCTTTCCAGTGCTGCCCCTCACTACTCCAAGGGCTGTATCAGACTGTAGTTCTGAGTTCCCTGACTACCATCACACTTGGCATCTGCAAGCTGGGCTGCACAAGCATTATCATGTTGCAGTGAGGGGAAATATGTAAAAGTGAAAGAAATAAAGTAACTTTTTAAAAGCAGCATCAATAAAATTACAAAACTCCAGGCATACACACACACTGCAGGCGCTCCTGTCTGTGTAACTAAAGCAGGCAGACTAGAAATTATATCTGCACTGTTTTAACAACCACCACAGCACAAGCAGAAAGCCAAGCACTTCAGGCAGGAGGGATGCTGGCACTGCTAGGGCTCTGAGCTGCATCCTCCTGGACAAACAGCTGGAGGGAGGCAAATGCAGAGGGGAGAGGCACTGGATGCCACGGGAAGGCAGCAATTTGCCTTTGCCTAAGCAAAGCCTTTGTCCTGGAGCAGCTGCCCTGGCTCAAGGCAGATTTATCAACAGTCAATCACCAAAAGCATGGGGCCAAGCCCTCACACAGGGCTCAAATCCTGATGACAAGTGCAGTATCACACAGGTGACTCCTTTGCAAGAATGCTGTTCTGCCCTCAGAAATAAGGGAGTTGAAAATACCTACAGGGAGTGATAACACCTGTCACACCTCAGATACATGACGTACTCAAACTGTGACTGCCTTAATTACTGAAAGGAAGGAATTAAGTGATTTAGTTGAAAGCTCCTAGTTTTGTTTCATCTTTTCTTTTTTTAACTTAGTAGAAACTACTCTGACCCATTTAAAAATCTATAAACTATAGCAATTGATAATAATTCTTTCCATTTCAATTTTGCTTTAAGACAGCCCAGTGCTATTGCAGAGATATAAAACAGCACATTATCTTTTCACAGTTACACAGTCTCAGCCAAACAACTGTGTGAAACCAACTAGCATAAAGAGGATGTAATTATGATTTTCTAGCTTAGTTAGGAAAACATGCTCTTCTTCATAATCCCTGCTGGTTTTTTACTTCACTGTTTTGCAATTCAAATCCATTTTGTCAGTTATAATGATACAGACTGTAGCTGAAAATGATACAGACTGTAACTGTATTTCAAATGTACTAAGACACCCCACAGTCAAATGATGAGAGTTGCTCAGATTAAGAAAAACAGATGCAACAAGACCTAGAAAAGAAAGGGAAACGTAATAGCTGAAGACCAGCAATTTTGTCTTTTGTCTGCTTAGGCAGTTCTTCTTGGGATTATTTTGAGAGTGTCACGAATTTTATTTAGGCAGTATTCCCTTGCATTTCATCTAAAACAAGTAAATAATGAAGTGCAAAAACCCTATTTCATTGCCTTGCATTACCACCCCAACTGGCTCCCTCCACTTGACAACAAGTTACATAAAGCAGCAAAAATCTGTTGAATAAACAAGGTAGAGAGTTTCACTTACTGCAACTGTCCTCACTCCTCCTCCTACACAACTAACCTTAAGTATGAGAGCAGCTGCCGTTAAATCGCTTCCACATAACACAACTGAAACATTTACAGGTATTCCTCCAAATAATTCCCCGCAGAAATGGGATGTCACATTACCTTACCCTTGTTAGCTGGCAGGGCTCTGCAATGGACTGCTCTTCTCTGACAGATGCTGCCTTGTTTATCTCTGCTGGGAAATTCTGAGCTGCTCCATTTTTGAAGTGGTTTGCCAGGGATATCTTCGGTTCCAACCAACTGATTGTCGTTCCTGAAGCAAAGGAAAGTTTGCGCTGAAGCTTGCTCATCCTCTGCAAGGTCAGCAAACAGCACTTTCCAACAAAAGAACTATTTCTTGTGGAATAAGCCAAAAGCAGCCAATTCCTCCTGCAGCCAATGCCTCCAGCAGCCACGAAACAAAGGTGGTGCAATGAGACACCACCTTCAGTGATCATTAGCACAAACACTGGGATTGGCGAGCTGTAATACATGCAACTTGGACTGGAGAAACTAGTTGGTGTCATGAAAGGCGTAATCAGACACTACAGGAGGAGCCTGGTATCATGGGAATGTTAAGCAGCCCTTACACTTCTCTTTAGCTGGTACCAAAATTAAAAACAGCTTTCCACTTATCAGCTTCTAAAACCCAGCTCTGTCATACACTAAAAAGACCAAAAGCAGAAGTTTTGTTGCCACTGTTTTCTCTGGAGAGGGTGCTTGCCTTTTCTCAGCTGCAGAGAAGGCAGGCACACACTGTTGAATAAATAATAGCTGTCAAAAAAAAAAAAGAAAAAAACAAACCTGCAGGGCTTGGAAAGCTATTACCCACCTGATGATTCCAGCATCTCTAGTTACTCCCAGTTAATTTATCAGAACGGGTCGGGTTCCTCATTAATAATACAAATGTTCCATTCTTTTTCAAAGGGCAATAAATGTACAGGTGATTCCAATCAGTTTTTACTCAAGAATACACAAACTGACAAACCATCTTGGCAGGGTTGCAAACACAGAAATTACCAGGAAACCTGAATTTCTACCACGAGATAGCAGTTCCCTGTGCTATAGTAAGACACCTAAGGTGTCTGTTGTCTCTTCCCATATGATACACAATCCTTTATTTCCAGATCCCTGCTACCTGCAACTAGGTCACATCCTCAAACAAAACAGGCAGAGTAAGCTTAATTCAGATTAACAGCAGCATTTCCACCAGGAAAACACAGGAAAAAAGTCCAGCTTTGCTATATGAGACAACTTTTCCACAGCCAGGCAGCTTATTTTCATCATCCGTCACTCATTAATCCACTACATCACAAGAAACAAGAATTCCTGACCATACCAAATTAAAGTTATTTAAAGAGAAGTTTCAAAGTAAAAAAAAAATAAGATGCTCAAAGTGCTGCTATCATATCTTTTTGAAAAGATTTTACTTGTCTTAAAAACCTCTCCATGACATCTGCTTTCTAAGCTGTAACTTTCAACATGCTAATCTCTAACTGCATGTTCTAGGCTGCATTTCATCGACACTCTCTGCCTCTGTATTAGCTTGAATTTACCCAACAGCCTGCCTTTAATATTTTCTATCAGCTACACCTAAAATAACCTTATTTGTTACATTTTCTCTTTATTTTTTGCTGTTAGGAGGGGTTTTTTGAAAGATTTGAGCTACTACCTGTGTCTGAATCCTTGTGAATGGACAAGATAGCACCTTAAGACTTCTCTTCCACTGGAACAGCATATACAAATCTGCTCTCAGCTGTTTTGCATAGGCACAAGCCATTCTCCTTACTTGTGACATCCTCCTCCCCCTACAGTCCTCACCAATTGCTTTTCAAACAGTTGTCAGCACTTCCTCCCTGGCACACTGCAGACCTCTTGAGTTTTCACTTCCTACATTTGTCTTCAAGAGTTGCAAATTGCTGTTGCACAAAAGCTAATAGGTGGAACTTTCTTGTTCATCTTTAAGTTTGTGATTCGGAACACACTTTGATGTGTTGGGGCAGTATTTTCAGTCTTTTGATTGCTTTATTTTTTTGTTTGTTGGTTGTTCTTTTTTTGTCATCTAATAATCTATAGTAAACTGGCATTCTTACAGTATTTCTAGTCCTTGATTTTTAAGCCTGGTTGCATCAGTTGAACCAGAAGTATCCCTCCTTAGTCAAGAGGAGAAATCTAAGCTAAATGGATTTAAAAATACATAATTTTTAAAAGTTCTTGGCAATCCTTGAAAGGAACAAATGTATTGCAGTGTCTTGAGAAAGGCCACAGCAGGAGGGAGATGGAAGGCTGCAGAAAGACACATGCATTCTTTTAATGGTCTCTTTTAACTCTGGCCCCAGTAATGCATCATCCAATCTGCTGATCCTCTCTTCTCCATCCATCCCCCCAGGATATCACTGGAAATCTTCAAGATTTGGACATGTTCAAGCAGTATTTTTAGATTCAGCCATAACAGGCAGATACCAGCTGAATAGCAGCCAGTGAATTAAAGCTTTTCCCTGCATGGTTTAAAAAATTAAAAACCTACATCACTTGTCAAAAAATCCCCAAACCAAAATTATCTTCTTAAATTATTACAGTGGTCCTCATAGGACCCTACTTATGTCCCCAAATACAAGTCAAAAAACCACTTTAGTAGTGCATATGTGAAAGTGCCAAAATAAAAATACTTCTGATGTGCATCTCCCACAGTTACGCATCAACAGTGAAAAAATTCACAGAGAACAGGAAGAGTTCTTCCAGCATAACTTCAGAGTTCAGACAAATATCTCAAGAATTGCCATCCAGTTTTTTGGGTTTAAAATGAAACTTTGAACTGAAATACAGCAAAAAAACTAAATCAATCTATTCATATATTCTCTTTTAATGCCACTGGTGATTTCAGAATCAGAAACACTTTTAATATAGTTTTAATACTTTTGTGTAGTATTTTTTTAATCTTGGAAATTAAATTAATTACAGCTCAGAAATAATATGCCAAGGCAAAGTAGGCACCACAAATATCAGAGGAATATGGGATAGATAAGGAGAGAGACAATTTATGTGTGTTCTTTGTTAGACACTTACTACATCTGATCTGTTGTGCAAGAGAAGCATTTGAAAATCCTACAAACCTCACAAAAAGCCACAAAGCAAACACATGAAAAAAGGCACAATAAGATGCAGAAGAACTTACAAACAACCACAACCACATTCAATTCCATACACAGCACATGAATCAGGTAGAACAATTCCATTAAGCTCTTACTTGCATTGAAGTGATCAATTGTGCAGACATGGCAACATATTTGTCTCCTGCCTGAATGCACATATTCCACACTGATGAGCAGTAGGGTTTAGGGGGTTTTTGTTTGCTTATTGAGGTAGTTTATTGAGTAGTTTATTAGAAGAGATTTTCTATTTTTTCCCAACCTTTAAGCAGTTTTCATTTACTTACAAGTCCATTCTGGCCTCAGAATAGAATACAACACTTCTCCTTAGACCATGGCTTAGACTAAGGCAGTAACTCAAAACAAGAATACTGATATTTAAATAGTAACAGTAAAAATCAGTGCAAATTTAGAGTTTTGCATTTTAATGCTTAACTGGAAATGGAAGCTACACACATGTAAATACCAATAACAGGTATTCAGTGTGCAAAAAAAGAATTAAAAAAGCATGGCATTTGGCAGAGATGTAGCGAACACATTGCAGAATCTGCAATGTCATCAAATTCCCTCTCCACTATTACAATTATATCCCAAGGGCAGTCTCTGGGTTGGGGTGCCTTACATAGTTTGTGTTGTGAGATGTTGTACAACAATTAGATGTTACATCGATGCAGCTGCTGCCACAGACTTCCTGACAGAACAAATGCTTAAAAAATATATATTCAACATGCACAGAGTTCCACCCAACACAAGCTGGGGTCTGGAAAAATACACAAGAAACCAGACAGTCAGCAGTTTCCTTTGCCCATGTGTTAGTGGAATGAACACTTCTGCCAGGAAAGGATTTGTATTTGCTGTACTTGAACCAGAGTTCTGCTCTCTGTGAGCACCTATACCCACCTGCTGGTAAGGAGCCCTTTTGTTGAGAAGCATGCTGTAACTGGAGAATATGGAAACAGTCATTTAAGCAGTTCATGGTTGCCATGGAAGTTGCTTTGAGCATCAATAGGTCCTGATCCAAGGATGTAAGGTGACCGGAGGCAGGAAGGCATTCTATGCTCCTGATCAAGTCTCTCTGCTGGCCCTCAGCCTGAGACATCATCTGTCAAACAAAACAAGTCACTTATCAGGTGGTAGAAGTGTTGTGTGATACCTGCTCAGCTGTGCTCACACAGGTTTTGGGACGATAATAAAACTACAAGGTAACATATGTGTAAAATTAACTATTGTCCCAGGTTTTGGGACAATAATAAAACTACAAGGTAACAGATAGATGTAAAATTACCTGTACTTTTTCCTCTTGACTCTGAGAACTACTACAGAGTCATTAAATGCATGGTGAATCTACTCACAAAAATACATGGCACTTTATTAACAAGCAAAAGAATATCAAAGTGACTTTAAAAAGAAAGGCAAAGATGAATTTGAATAAGACACTTGTTGCAGTAAATATCAAACACTTTCATGCCCAGTTGATAGGGATGGGGGTGAGAGGGGAATTGCAGGATTACAAATATATGAAAAATATGAAAGCTAAAATCCTAAGGCATCACCCACATGCACTCTGTGTGAGAAGTAATTAAGCTCTGTGCTCTGCACAGCCTGGAATAGGATCTACTGTCTGTGGGCATCAAAGACTTTTTTCACTCCCTGCAATCAGAGGTGCAGTATTTTAACAGAGAAGATCTATATTCCTCATTTTGGCTCAAACCAAAAAGGATCTTGATTTATTGCCTGCATTGACACCACACTGATTATCACCATCTCAGCATTTACTTTGCAAGGAGGGAAGAAAAGCCAGCAGGATTTTCACCTTCATTCAGTGTTCAAATTGCAGCTGTCCTGTGCTGTTGTCATTGTTCCCCTTGCTCTCTTCCCAAGCTCCTTTCCTCCTTCACACACCTGAATCACAGAACTCCACACACCTAAATCACAGAATCTGCCCCCATGAGGTACAGGGGCAAAGCACACCAGCCATCAAGCAGCACTTCCCTCTCTATTTTCACAGAAACAAAATATTACCTGATTTTGAATCCCAGGGATGAAAACAACATCTTACACATGCTAGTCCCCTTTCTGTGGAGGAACAAGCACTGCCTGCAATCATTGTGTGTTCTGGTAGTGAAGGTAAATGCAAGGACAGATTGATTTAGCAGAGCAGCAGCAGAATTCCTTTAAAAAGCCTTTAAAGAAATGCATTTAACTGCTATGCCACTAGGTAGCTTTTTCACTCCAATTATTTAATTCCTAATCACTATCTGACTGACTTTTTTTTCAGTACTACTACCTGCAATCCCTTCCAGGAACTGCTTTAAGATTTTATGCAATACTTAAGGAACGTGTATTCACCCAAGTTCATAGTACATGATCTTTGGAACTTTTAAGGGCTTGGCTCCATAGCATTCCAAGGTGTGAATTTACAAAGCAGTGGCTCTTTAAAACTGGTGTTAACTGTGCAGAGTCAGCCTTAGCATATACCAAGAGCAGCAGGGCAGAAAGCTACTAAAACATTTAGTTATAGATAGCTTTGCCTATGCAAACACACCAGCTGCTATCACAACATGTGTCTCATTTTTCTCCAGTCACAAGTGTGATAAAAGCCTTTCTGTGCACTTTTTTTCCAACTCTGAAAAAGTGTGCTGGCTTAAAAAGAAACTCCCACAAAAACCCCACAGATAATCAGTTGACAAATCACCACAATCCTTCTGGTGACCTTTACTGTTAGTAATTCACCATGTGGCAGGCCCCAAGCACTTCATTCCAGGACCAGACAATAGGACAAACCATGCTATGCTTAACTATGAAGTTTAAAAAGGCACATCTTCTCTTTCAAAGGACACACTTTGAACAGTCTTAAGGTTTTTCTTAGTTCTACACTCAGCACTGGGAAAAAAAATAGCGCAGGAAAATAAAAGCACAGTGACTAAAAAGTCAAAATCTTGGAAAAATACAAGGCCATTGTTTTCATTTGCAAACACACAGACACCTGCATTTAGTGCAAGTTAGCAAAAAGACCTTCTTAAACCTCCTGCTTTGCACAGTAACCATGTCAGCATCATGACATTCAGCCAAGAACAAGGGGCAGGTAAAGGGAAAGGGACTGCCAAGGGAGACTCAGATATAGTGCCATTCACGGGGAAATGAAAGAAGGTAAAATTGTAGTATATTCTTTGAAAGAAGTTGCTCTTCCCACAGCTTTTCAAAATTAATTTCTAAGTGCTCAAGCTGTACCATGCTCAGGGGTAACAGGCACACATCTGCCCTTCAGTATTTTAATTATATCTACAAAAAAAGTAGGCATTGTATCCAAGAAGCATTTTAGCTTAAAAAAGGAAAGCAAACTAACACTCAGAAGAGTCAGCACTACTGAGGATTCTTCATCTGTACAAGTCTAAAGTTTTTAAGTTGATAAATAGTAATGCTGTGCCACCAAATTCAGTAGCAATCAGGAGAGCATGAAGAGCTTCCTGTGCTCTTTGCAATGCCAAGAAAAGTCATTCCACTTTATTCCAGTTACAGGACACAAGCCACTGCTTCAGTGCTCCAGTTCACACATACTCCTCTTTCCTCCCTGAAATTTTGTATGCCATAATGATGTTGGAAAATTCAAAAAGTAAAAAAGCCATTTTGGAAACATTTTGATTTTCCTGAGTACCTAGCAGCACTTCACACGTCTCTGCATTAGCACTATAGGAGACTTTAGTGCTCTAAGAGGATAAAAACAGGATGGTAGCAATTACCCTTTTGCAAGGCATCTGCAAGAACAATCTGCTGTGGAGAGAGATTCACAGACCCCAAGGTTTAAAGAGGCAATCACCTTGTGTAAACTCCTGAATAATTACACCACAATAGCTGATATAAATCAAGGCACAATGACAGCATGCCATACCAACGAAAGTACCTGCAACGCCCAGTTACTGGGGAACTTACCACAGTGTTCAGCCACATATTTTAAGGTTAATGAGGCTCATATTATACAGTATTCTTCTATTCCAATTTTTCTAAGTTCAATTTCTAGCTATTCCTGCTTCCTGTATCTTTATTTGCTAAATTAAAAAGCTCTCCATTAGAAATTTATTTTTGCCTAGAAATATGTCACACCACACTAACTACAGTTAACATTAAAATACTTATTAACATTAATACCACCACTAAGTAACACAGGCTTGCAATGCATTATCTTTAGATAGGCAAGATCCACCCTGGATATATTCACAAGTTAAAATCAGCCAGTATCAGTCTGTTCTGTCAGCCAAGATGGAAAGGTAATTATTTCTGGATTTTTCTCCCAAAATACACTACACCTAAACATATGGTGAAAAAAACCCAGGCATCTGAATTGCTCTGTGTTTAGTCACACCCATCCCTAGAAAATTTGTCTAAATGAATCAGCATAGCAGAAAATGGTATTAGCATTTTGAAATATCAATCATTACCAACTTCTCCCTGGTCATAAGAGATACAAGCTTAGTCAGCTCTTCTATAGCTGGACAAGGGAAGAAAAGTGTACAATAGAATCATAGTATGTGATGTTATATCCCATAAGGATATTCCCTTGTCACTTGTAGTGCTAGGACTTGCAAAGACGAGAATGTGGTTCTACCTTCAGCATCTGGATCCCATTGCAAAGTACAAAATAAAAAATATACATCAAATATTCACCCTTTACTTCTACAATTAGCTAGGATCAGCTATTTATCCTCACACAGCTGTGCAATAATAGCTTAGGACATGCTACTGACAATATATCCAACTAAGAACAGCAGGTTTCTTCACAAACTTAGAAATAACACCACAGCACTCTCAAAAAACTGCAAGGGAATTTAAAGCATACAAACCTCTCTAACATCCACAAGGTGATCTGGCTGCATAATGGGAACTCTTTTTCCTGTTGGCAATCTGTGATGTCCAACATTGAAGAAGGAAACTGCATTTTGACTGGGTCTTCTCTGCACACCAGGAGAGTTGGCACTTCCTTGGGATGCAAGAGAGAAGCTGCGAGATTTCAGAGGAGGGTTGTTCTAGTGAATAAACAAGCATATTGAGAAACATTTACAATTAATCCTAATAACCAGCAAATGTTCTAACGTGAAAGATACAGCAGAACATTTATAATAATAAATGTTTAATTTTTTTATACAGTAAGGAAAGATGTCACAGCCCTAATAATGCATTAGTAGCAAATGCTAAATATTTTCCGCTGTCTGCTTCTAGCTGCCCTCTTTTATAGTCTAATTAAGAACAATCTGTGAAACGAGATGGATCAGTAACTATCACTTCTCTGACTTGAAAATCAGTCCTTGATCTGCAACAGCACCAGAAAATGACTCCTAATAGATCCTGCGGGATAGAGCTGACATTTAAAAGAATGGAATTTCATTCAGAGCTATTAGTTCTACTTATCTCTTACAACAAAATCAGCTGATTGTAACTTAAAAGCAAGATTTTATTCAGGTATCAGAACAGGTGTTATGGCAATCAGGAGGTTCTGTAAAATACACTATACATATATCCATACATGGTTAGCAAAGGGAAACTACAGTACTCAGACAAAGTGTTGAGGACTTTTTTCTCAAACATGGGAATTCACCCTAAATTTATCTGTGGGCTGCTGAGTGGTTTTTAGAAAAAAAAAAAAGTAAGGGGTTGGGAAAAAAAAAAACAACAAAAAAAAAAAAACAAACAAAAAAAAAGGAACCATTCCCAAAAAGGAAGGGCTTCAATAACACTGAAGTTGTATTTGCAATACTCCTACCACCAGGCAGATTTTTGCCCATGAGAGCACCAGTCATACCTTTCCAATGGCCTCTGTGTGATGCTGGGTGCATATCTGTAGCCTGCTAACCCAGTGCTGCCGCTCTTTAGCATCTGTAGCTAATAAAGCAAACCAAAAGGATTCTGTTAAATGAAGATATTTCAAAGTATGGGCAAGAAAACCTGCTTCATTCTTAAAAATCACAAGACTAAGTGCAAAGTAATTTTAATCTAAAACTCATTTGCCTGTAATAATTATAATGTTAAGTTTAACATAAATAGTATATGCTTTCTTTTTTCTTTATGCTATTTTTAGTGTTACAAAATTAATTTTAAAACATCAACAAACCACAACTACCCTCACAAATACTGTAATCTAACAACATGAAACATTTTCCTGCAATAAGAGTAAGGTACTCCAAATTAGAAAATTACAGCAAGTCCTCAAGGGAAGAAATACTCAAAGTTATTAGCCTAGATTTCTGCAGTTTTCAAAATCAGAGAACAGGCTTTTATAACCACCATAAGGTGGCTCACAATCTGAATAATTAGATTTTCTGTGAGCATCACCACAGTATTGCTGCCTACAATGATTTAGAAAACTTTGAATCAGTGCAATGAAAGGACAGTACACATGAAGATTAAACTCCATTCTACACATATGAAATCTTCTGAAGGTCATGAAACCCAAACATTATGGAGTTATCCATAAAGACAGACCATTTCTAGCTAATAAATACAGACCATTTCTAGCTCAACAGTGGGATGGAAGTCTTGCACATGATTTTCATGGCAGCACTTTGCCAACCAGGCCCTCTCTCTTTGGCCCTGCAGCCAAGGCCAGCCAAGTAGCCCCAGGTGAGAGCCAGGACTGTCCCCTAGAGGAAGGATGCCCTGCCCAAGCATCCAGGTCCTACCTCTTAGTTTGTACTGCTCCCCACTGGCTGCATTGACTGTGAAGGTGTGAGAGTCTTCATCACTGGGGGAGATGACAGCTCCAGCCAGCTGCAGGGTGCCTCTGGGCTTCAGGTGTCTAGACTGCTCATTCACAAAGTACTCCAGCAGGCCAGCATCATTGTTTAACACAAAATACCTGCAAGGATAGCAAAGCAAATACACTAAATAAAAACAGTTCCTTTTCCTTTTTCTTTTTTATGTGCAGGTGGTGGTACTGGGAAAAGTCAATACTCTCATCACAATTTGCACAGATGAGATTGGGACTAAAAGACTTGTGTCAGAAAAACCCTAAACCTGTGAATTTTGTCCCCAAGATGGCAGAAAAATTAATTTCTTGGCATTTTTTCTCTTACAGCACAGGGATTGCACAACAGAACAACATACTCACAGAAGAACATTATCATAAATAAAGGAATCAAAAATTATATCCCAAAGCATTAGGGCTTAATAAATCTTTAAACTACATACATTAAAAGTAAAACAGCCCCAGATACAAAGGAGCTGAGATGCAAAACCATGAAACTGAAGCAATGCCAGATTTTTATTTTTTTTTAATGGAACTGGACATTATGCTTCAACTTTCACTTGAGTTTAATGCTGAGTACATTGACATGAGTCACTCCATGCCAGGGGCAGCACAGGTGGCACAGTGTGGTACACTAAGGACTTTTCTCTCCAACATTAATTTGGTTGCACTGTGCTACTCTAGGAACAGCATGATACCTGACCAGAGAATTTCACCTGACACAGAAAATCAAGTTATTCCAGGGGAGACGACATCCTCAGCAAAGAGAAAAGCCTGCTTGAATTAGAATTTACAATAATGAAGTCTTATTTTTTTTAAGCGATAGCATTATTTGGCACAAAGGTGAAGACTCAGCAGAAAACACAAAGACAATGTTTTTAATGGAAAAGGAGAAAAAACCTAATGCTTTTTACACATACAAACATAGTTATAAGCCACTAAATGAGTTACTGCTTTATATTGCCTATGCCTTTTTTATACTCATGCCTTAATACAAATATTATTCATCTACACATTAGCTTAATCTATATTGAGAAAAGCATAAGATTCTTGCATAAAGTTTTCCTACTAGAAAAAGGGAATTCTAAGTATTATTTAAAAAATCTGAAACATGTTCATTTGGATGCTGCAGACACCACCATCACTAAAAAGCACCATAAAAGACTTACCGATATTGCCAGCCAGTGACAAGGTTGGTGTATTTCATTAAGTAGCCACAAATATTTTCCATGTGATCACTATAAAAAGAGACAGAAAAGCAATCAGACAATGCTAAATGTATTTTAGATCCTTCTGACCATCTTTATTCTCAGGAGATGAATTTTAATGTTCATTTTTAGAATAGCACTATCAATTTAATAGCTATACTTTAAAGATTTTCCAGCATTGTTCCTAAAATAGTTTCTTATGACAATTTAACCAGACATATTGAATCCCAAATAATTTCAAACCATAATTAGCTGCACCAATTCAACAGGCACTTCTAGGCACATTTTTACAAGTTTCAGGTAATTAAAGACTTTGTACCCATGCTGCTTCTGGCTCCTGCTATCTCTTCACAACAGATTTTATACTTTTGGACTCCTAGACAAAATTAACTTTCACTAGTTTATTAACAGAGCCCTGGACTGCAGCCACCAAGCTAAACAGTCTGTAGCTACTCCTACATCAGTGTGGTGTTATTAATCCCTTGTGTCCTTCCCCTACACAGCCATGCTCCTGAACAGATGTCCTACAGAACACAACATGCAAGTGCAGGTCACATCAACACACTCTGAGACCTAAACCAGAAGCCAAAACATCTCCTTGGGCCTGACAGGAAAATCCAGCAGTTTCTCCTTCAAAGATCTGACTTGCAACACCCACCAAAAATGAGAGTCCACCAAAGGCACTTGACATGGAGATATAATATCACTATGGGCAAAATACATTTCCATTTCTGAAAATCAATTGCCCTAAATAAGGCTTACAAGTACCATGACTACAAATTACTCAATTTAAGACCACAGTTTTAAGACCCACTTTATGCTGTATGTTCCCAAAAATCTAGAAATGCCACCTCAATGCCCTCACCCCACAATAGGACATAACCCCACACTTAAGAACACACTCTTGATAGACAACTCAGATCCAGCCTGAGAAAAAAGCTCCTATTATTACAAAGAAGAATTGAAACAATGACCCAAATATCAGACACTATTTGCTTCTCCAAAATAAATTTGTTTCTAATCTTATTTAAATTTTCTGTAGGCTGTAGTAGGTTGAAGAGTAAATGAAATTATTCAGAGTCCATTGGAGCAGCAGCAATCTCTCTTAGTTGTTAAATGGATAAAGTAGCCCCATGTCAGCAAAAGGGGAAAAGTGGGGAAAACAGGACTATGAGAGCCAAGGGATCATCTCCCTTAGTGGGTTTTAGTTGCAAAGATAACTGGGCTAAGTACTGGGGTAAATTCTAAGTAACAGCTGAAGCTGCTGTCTATACCTCATTTATAGACAGCAGATTAATTAGAAATCTGACAGTTTGATAAATATAACATGTTACACTGTTTCAAAGAAGTCATTTAGAGTGACACTAATGAAAATAGCCACACAGTAAATCACTGCCATTCAGTGATATAACACAAGCCAAGAGATACAAGAATATACATTTTTTAAAGAAAAAAACCAAGGTGCTGATTTTAAATGTTACTTTTAAAAGCAAAAAATATGTGTCCTAGCTATTACAGCAACAATCAGTATTGCAGTCATATCCTGCAATGGAGAGCAGCCAGCAGGACTATCTAGGAATTTAATTTCTAATAGCTCATTAAGTGGTACTAGAGATTAAAATAAAACCAAGGAGAGCAGAGGGTGTTGTATATTTTAAATGTACAGAGAAGCTAAAGGAGACATAATCAAACTCATCCTCTGCAGATGCCTCTTATTTGTTATTATTGGCAAACAAAGGAAGTACAGTTTAGACTTGCTCACTGTCTTCATTTAGCTGAAAATTATGAGATTGCATAGTCATAAAAATGCATGAGCTTGGGTTTTACTCATCTGAAAATTGTCCCTAGTCACAGATAATTGTTTTTCAGCTCCAGTGAATGCAAGCTACACCCTTGCTTTTCAGTGACACACTGCACACAGCCCTGCACATTCAGGGTACAGCCACTGCACCCCCATTAACCAATGTTCCCCAAATCACAGGTACCTCTAAAGAATCCAAGAAACATCAGAAAGGTAAATTCAGACTGCAGTGAATGCAGCAGGACTTTATGTATGACCTATGGAAGTCCATTCATCTGACAAGGGTAAATTAAATAGCCTTTGATTAAAATAATTTCACCTCTGGGTTGGTTTTTTGGGTGTGACAGATAAAATAGCTGACTTTGTCATGCAGAAAAACACACTGGAGAAGGGAGTGCAGCTCTTCTGGGGATGTAGTTCCACATTAAATTACCAATACATTTTCCCATCATCTGCATGTTCCTTTCCACTTGGATTTTCACTTTGTCTGGACCCAAACATCTCCAAATGCCTCCTCTTCAGTAATTTATATCTCTAGCCTCATCAGTCCCAGAGGGCTCAGCTGCAAGGCTTTGAAAACACTGCCCCATGGAAGTCCAAGAAAGTGACTGAGAATTAATATTCCACCATTTGAACAAAGGCTTATTTTTAAATAAGTGAAAATTATATACACTGAACAAATCTAAACCCACTCTGCAAACTGCAATCAACAAAAAAGTAAATTCTATAAATTTACTTTTCTATAAATTCTATACATAAACAGATGACAGAACTACAGTTAACCTCCTAATCTTCTGCATGTGTGAATACAGAAAAATATTCTCAGTATTATTTATGAACAAGGCCAGGGATTGTAACTAAAGCACTTCTTCAAGAATTTTAAGGTTAGTGCCTCCACAGCAAGAGTTAAACCAAGATATTTGTTGTTCCTAAAGCAGTGATGTAAGGCAGTTAGCACTAAAAAAAAATACAAAAGCACACCCAACCCAAAGAAAACCCAGTAACATTTCACTAGTATGGAACTCACAGCCAAGCTCTACAGAGCACTGCAGAATCCTTGTAAAATGGTAGACTTGAGAACAAGAGGTTGAGGTTCAAGCACTGGCTCTGCTCACAGAAAACCACAGTTCATAAAATATGAGTAAGCTCCTACTGCTGTTTCATGGTAATAGTGCTGGCAAACCTGTCTCAAAGTCACCAGTCTACTTCAAAAGCCTCCAAAATTCCCAACATATGGGTTTTTGACTTCTAGAAAACAGATTTCAAAAGTGAACTTGGCACACAACACTGAGCAGCTTAAGGCTGACAGTGAGGGCTGGCTCCCTTGGGATCTTTCCTGATTTTCAGAATCCCTCTGCAGTGACACTGCTGCCTACATGCACGTACCTGTACCTGTGGCTACGTGTGTCTTTCCATAGCCAAGATGCTGTTGTTGCTATTTAAAATGCTCACCACAGTCTCAGATTGTCAGAGGAATAGCAACAGCTCAGCACCATGAGTCAACAATCCCTAAAGGGCCTAGTTCTGTTGAAATTCACATGTCCTGTCAAAGAAAGGAAATGTTGCAACAGACGGATCACAGTCTTAAGGACATGAAAAAAAAAAAGATTAACTTTTTCTGGACTACTTTAAGTGAGGGTATTATACAAATTACAATCCAGAAAAGAGGTATGCAGAACACATACTTTTCAGTTCAGAACAACATCTGAACTCTAGCCCAGCAACATCTACCACCTCCCAAAATCTGGGGTTTTTTCCCAAAGGCTGAACACCATTGAACTTGACTGTCCATTTATCACAATATTTTAGTTTATAAACACTGTGAGATGGACTGAGACTGTCCATTTAAGCAAATGACAGACATCTGTGAACAATTACACATCAGTTCATATTCTTCCCACAAAATTATCCATCCCTTACATCAAAGGGATGTTTACCACAAGCCAGATTTCTACATATCTACATGCTACTAAAAAAAATAATAGGAACAAAAGATTCACAAAGGATCACTGTTAGCTTATTTATCCTTCTCTGGTTTTACTTGTCCTTTCCTAAGTTGCAGCAGCTGACAGTGCCTTGCAGGGTGGTCTCCTGTCCCAGGGAAGAAAGAAGACAGTGACAATCAGGCCAAATTCCCCTGCATCCTGTTTATGTGCAGCACCCGAGCTTTGGACGCAGATACAGAGGAACAGTAGTCCCACAATGACGTCTTTCAGGAGCTTCTGCCAAGACACTCAGGCTCACACCTGGGCCAACATTTTCTCTGAGAAGCAGCAGCAATTAAAAAAAAATGCAAAAGGCTTTGCCAACCTTTTTCCATACCCTTCATGGGCAGGTTGCCATGAAAGCCCCACAGGAAAAAAAACCTCACAGTGGCACAAAAATTACACCCAACAGCAAAGCAGCTACAGAACAGTTCCAAGACTGCCCTTCAGATGATTTCAATTCTGCTGGGACCCAGACAGCACCACGTGGGATGCTTTGAGCAGCCAAGTCTCTCCAGACCCAACAGCTGTCTGAAGAGCAAACACAGCGGCCAAAGGCTTCCCCACTGACGTGCGTAAGGCCTGACTTCAAGCAGCAGCTGAGTATGTGTGGATTTGCTGCCAGCAGGAAGGATGGCCAGGACTCTGGAGCCCATGAAGATGTCAGGGAGGGCTCCTGAAGGCAGATCCAGCCTCCAGAAGATTTTGATCCTGCCTCCAGAGCTGCCACGACCATTGTTATGACAGTGCCTTTGGATCTTGGCCAAGGGAAGATGCTCCTTTCTACTGAGCTCACAGCAAGATGCAAACCCCTGGTGCAAGAGTGTCTTCATATTAAAAGCTGGCAAAGCATTAAAAAAAAAAAAAAAGAAATGAGGCTTGTAACAGTGCAAACCAATGAGTGATTTCAATTACAGTTTGGAAAAAGTGACCATTTTCACTGAACTTGCTCATCTCTGTTTGCTCACAGGTTCACTGTTGGCAATGGCTTGCTTTTTCCTCACTGGGCACTGCAAAGTGCTTATCTACAGTGCACTGATTTCCCTTTTCCTTACACAGAGGGGTAGGCAGTGGAGAAGGGGAAAAAAATCCCAACAGCTATGTCAGCATTGAACACTGCAGGCATATCTTCTGCAACTGCAAGAAACCACCACCCAGTTCAGCACACTCCAACTCCACAGCTCTGTGGTGCAGGAGAATGCTCCCCAGTAAACCCAAGGTAAGGCAGAAGCATCAATCAATTACCTCTGCTTTTCCAAACAGCTTCTGGAAGAAAGGAAAACCAACCATCCTTGCTGTGCAACTCACCAGCAGTGCTCTATAGTGAGCTGTGAAGTGGCAGCAAAGCTCCTGCTCTTCAGCTCATGTGTTTGACTACTCAATTAGAAATTTAGAGACCAGAAACAAGTGCAAGGAAAAGAGGTCCAACACCATGACAAGAACATCAACAGCAGACCATGAGGATACTTCAGAACACCACTTGGCTCCAAGTATGCAGCAACGCACACCTCCTCATTAGATATAAAAACTTCTCTCCACATGCACTCCTGTAAATCCTTGGGAATACAGACAAGCATTGGAAGAGCAGCATGGGGTTTCCACAAAGAAAACGTGTGGCAGAGCCAAAATGAGCCATCAGCTGTCCTTGATTCCCATAGTGCAGCCCAGCCTCCCCACCCTGGGGTGAGGGGCTCCTCCCCAACCCCAACCCTTGCTCTCAACACTTGTTCTGGCACCTCAACCTCTATCAATACTAGCTCTCAAGGAGAATGATAAATCAAGCTAACAGTTTTTGGTTTTTTTTCAAATAATCTTAACTAAATTTGTATTCCATTCTCCTCTTTTCAGCATTAATACATACAAATCAAACTACTGTAACACTTTTGTGGTCCAGCAAGAAGAAGAAGAGAGACAATATTTAATTAATAAGTAGCAAAATTGTTCTCACATAATGACTATAAAACTGATTGTTTAGCTACTTTATAATTTACAGAGCTCTCTATCTCTTACAATTCATCTGCCTAGAAAAAATTGCAGTGACATTCAGCTCAGCAGTTCGTCTCACACACAGGTGAACACCCCAAGTCAGCAAGAACTCCACTTATGGACAATTTATTTGTGGATTTGCATCAGCAGAACAGAACTGAAGCTGCACCAAAGAGTCAGTAGCCAATCCAGAAGATTTTGCTGCAATGATATCAGTGGAAAACAAACTGTAGATTTAGCCAGTATCATTTTAGAGCTGGAGCATACAAAAAACAAGGACCTCAAAAGGTCTGAGCTCTCCCCTTAATGCCTCTGGAGAGGTTGTCTGCAGCTTTGCTACCATTTATAATGCAGTTTCACACATTACTGTTACCAAACCCAAAATTCTCACAAAATCTAGCTTCAGAAAGCTCAATCAGTCAAATTAAAACTGCTCTGCCCATTGAACAATGCTGATATAATATATACAAGGCAAACAGTGATGGGTGAGCACCTTTGCAGTTTTGGACAATGTGCTGCCTGTGATACCTGGCAAAGCAGTGGATCCTGGTAAACACATCCACAGAGACTGGTGGAGCAAACCTCTGTATCTTCAGTCATTCTTTGGCACAGTCCAACATGGTTCAGCTTACTACACCTTCCATCCCAAGGCATTCTGCTCTCTTCTAGTCTAGCAGCTCTTATCCTACCAGAAATGTCATATATGCCCTTGCAGTCTTGAGATGTGAGTATTTGTGAGTATGCATTTTTAAAAGATTATATTAACAATTACACATTGCCATTCTGGACTCTGCAGCAATAAAACTCTGAAATGGAAGGTAAATAGGATCAGCTACCTCAGATGAGCCTCTTGCTTTGCAATTATTTTTGAAATATTATTTGCAACATTTCAGGTTAAATACTGAGGATAATAATTATTATCACTTTCCAAGTAAATAAGCACACACTTAAATAGCCTATTGTCAATTGATGTTATCTAAATATTCATAAATATAAGCAAAAGCCTGTGTGGACCACCAGACTCAAGAAGCAATGGCCAGTAGTTTAAAGTCTAGCTGGCAAACAATTAAAAGCAACACTGAAATACATCTTCTAACTCTGAAGCTCTGAGCAGGAGAATGAGAGATTTCCCAGAGGCCCATCTCAACACAAATTATTCCATAAATCTTGAACACAGAGAAATTAAGCAAAAATACTCTTACATTAAAATTGAGGTGGAGGACACCAGGAAGATTTAAACTCTAAATAAGAAAGCATACACATTAACCACCTATGACTATCACCATATATAAAGAGAGCAGGGCTACTTTCTTGTTTGGTGCTTGAAGGGAAGGGTGATTCCCAGACAAGGAATTATTCAAAAGTGCTCCTTTTCATGGTGCAATGAGTAGGAGGTACTATGCATTTGGCACTCAAGCTCTAATAATGAGTTCCCTCGTGGTTTTCTTGTGCTTGCTATGGACATTTATGAAGGACTTGTGCACTGAACAGTAAGAGGACAAAAATATATAATTCCATTTGGATATAGGGAACTGAAGCACAATGAATTTTCTGCCTAATTTTGAAACATATTAAGTCCAATTTTTATTTTATTCGTACATTCAAATCATGGGTTCTGCTGATTTCAGCTGCAACTGTGACCCTGCAAAAGTTTTGCAAAATCAGAGCAAACTGTTCCAAAAACAGTCCTCCAAGAAAAAGGGGAACACAGTTAGTGATCACCAGGGAAAAGCAGTTTGAATAATATATGACTATTACCACAAAGGAAGTCAGAGCCAGGGTCAGAAACCAACTCCTTTATGCAGCATCCTGCAGTTCTGCCCAGCTGATCTCTTGCTTTCTGATACAACAATGTGCAATGAAAGCAACCAACTTTCTCAGGGCAAAACAGGCTCTTTGGGAAACTAATTTGACACTATCTAAATATTAACCAAGACTTCAAAGATTTCCAGCCTCCTTGAAAACTCTGGAATTCACAACTGAAAGCAAAAAGGGAAAAATGCTTACCCACAGCAAAAAGCTCCAGAGCAAGCTGACAAATACAAGATTGGCAGCTTAACACACCCAAAGGAGCGGCATTTCTCCTACCCAGCTTCAGCCTGCCCTCCCCTCCCATTTTAGCATTAACACACACAGGAGAGAAAATCTGAAAAGGTGCAAGCTTTGAAAGCACCCTAAGCAGAAAGTTGTCTGGCAGCACGGCCAGGGGACAGCCAGACCCCACAAGAATTCACCAGTGCTGGCAGGTGATCAGAGGGCACCAAGGTCTGTGAGTAAACAGGGCTCACTGCACTTGTGCCTTGATTTCCACAGAACGATGAGTACAGCTCAGGAGCCTTCCCAGGATAAGGTAACAGCAGCAGCTGCTGCTTTCTGCTTCTGCAGTAAGCAATGTGATCAGGTCATGCACAGGCAGTTTGTTTTCCATCTTTTCTCTGGGGAGAGAAAGCGTGTGGCACAGCAGGATGTTAATGTTGTACTGTGGTTAATTAACTGGCTGCTACATAATTACATTAGAAAAGGTGAAGTTGAAAAATACTCTTTGCACTTAGTGAAAGATAGATATTTGTAACAGCCATTAATCCCTGCAGAAATCTACTCCATGGACAGCACAAATTAGTTGGTATTTAGACACTACCCAAAAATTGGTGCTTCTCCATTTTAGCTTAATTTGAACTCTAAGTGAACATCCCACTATGAAGATAAGTACACTGGATGCCAGAACCAACTCCCACATGTGACACCCCTGTCTGTCCAACATGGAGAGGCTGTGAGAAGCAAGAGAAGGACTCTTGATAGTCACTCATTGAGGAGCCACAGGGCTGGAGAAGGAACCCCAGACCTTGCCACCTGGCTCAGGAATTGGGCTCACATTCCCTACTAGAACATCAGCCAACATGAAGCTGCTTAAATTACCCAAACTTGTTTCCCCAACTGTATCCACTGACTACCCCTCACATCAAGATTTGCTTCTCTGAATTTATGACACATCTGCTCCAACACCAATTATCCAAGTTTAAATACATGTGTGAACATGAAGGGCTCACCTGCCTTTTAAAAAGTGCCTGGGGCTTTAGCAACTGTAAAATCAGTTTGGTAAAAGATGACCTTAATATTTTAATAACACAGAATGCATCCTGAAATGGATGTAACTGCCTGATCATTTTCAATATGAGCTTCTTGTCTATTCTAATGAGCAAATTATGTGAAGTGCAGAATTTCTAAATTAGTGTTAGGAGCACGATATACTCTTTAAGCAAAGAGTCAAATGAGGATAAAGAAATTCAGGCACCAGATTTTTCAGCCAGCTCCCTCCAGCATATCAAACAAATGTGACAGCACTCCTAATCTGAGTTTTAGTAATAAAAGGAACATACAAAATTGCAAAAATAAATTCTGAATTTCACAGCAACCACTTGAGAAAATCATCTTTTCAGCACTCCAAACCACACCTCAAAGGACCAGTAACAAAGAGAGCAGCATGGGCTTTGTGAAGGTCCTGCAGTGCTGAGGTATCTCCACACATCACCAGAAACAGAAATAAGGAAGGTCATGACTCACTTTGACACAGGCATCAGAGCCACCAGCCAAGCCAAAAGATGCCACTACAAATATCATCTCCCTTGGGAGGTGGCACCCCAATGTGACAATGCCAGTAGGTTCTTACAACAGTGAGATACTGAGGAAGTGAGCTGCAAGAGCAGGGGAAAATCAAAACAGGAGCAGGCCTTGCCAGGCCTCCCATCTGGGAGTGACACCACAAAATTACAGCCTCTGTCCCTCTGCAGCTGTGCACCACAAAGAAGGGAGTTACAGCAATTGATTCCAGCAAATATACACAAACTCCACCTAGAATCCCAAAGAATTTTGTTTCAAGCAATGTAAAAATAAAAACCAGAACAAGGGAGATGGGTAATAAAAAGGAAGCACTTGGGGTACCAGTGTTAGAGAGAACTGTCCTGGGATGACACTAACATTTTCATGAAGGTTTGGGACATTTCTTCTACTTAGCAAGCAACAGGGAGCATAGCCTAAATTCTGGCCTGCTCTCAGGAGCCAGTTGATGAGGTCAGCACACAGCACCCTCCTGCAGCCTAAGCAAGGACTTGATTCCCAGACAAGAACAGAGGACCAGCAAGGGAGAGGTTTGCAAATGTTGTTGAACACTGAGCTGCCATCACCTCCTGCATCTGCTTCTACCAAGCTGGTTCCAGCTTTAATGACCAAACAGATGAAATTTATCCTCCCAAGATCAAAACTTCTTGAACAAGAAACACAGAGAAACTAGGAACACTCAGTACATCTCCTTGCAACTAAGACTGACACTGGGACACCCCCAACACAAGGATCAGTACTGTGTCAGTTTCAAGATACTTTTCCCTTTACTATTACTAATTAGATCATTTTTGCAAGACAGCACAAATGAGAACCAAATGCTTCCACCACAGCCTAGCTCAGCTTCACATGCTTTGCTTCTTTCATTGCACGTGTGTTTGAAGTGCAAAGCCTTGTTAGTCATCCTCAACAGGAACTGGGATCAAACTTAGAAAAATGAGCACTGCCTTTAAAACACATTTCCTACTGGATGATTTTATGAAAAAGTGTTCATGATCATCTCAAAACGCAGAATTAAAATATATTCACTTGTTTCAGTTACCAGTTCTTCTGCTACATTGTCACATGCTGGCCTGCTCAAGCACAGTAGACTGAATTAAGGTCAGTAACTGTTTACTCCCCTTTTTTTAGGATTTATGAAGAGATTTGCATAGTGTCAACTGAAAAAGCCCTAAAACCCACAAAAAAAAAAAGACTGACAACCATTTTACTTGTTTAAAATTTGTTATCCATTTGCATCCAAAAAACATTTAGTGTTACCCTTTGGCAAAAGTCTCTCTCTGCTCTTTTTCTCAGCCTCCTACTCCAGCCCAAAGCCACACGGAGTAATTCTGCAAGAGAATCTGTCTAACTTAATAAATTAATTAATGACAAGCAGAAGCCACCCAGCATGAGGAATCCTCTTACTGGCCATTGTCACACCTAGCAAGAAAAAAAAAAGTAAAAAAATTACTATTAGTCTAGGAAATTTACTCCTTGAAGCTACTTTCATCCAAATGGTTTTCTAAACTAACTGACAATTGTGAGTAACCTTGCAGCACTCAGGCAAACTCTCAGAAACAACTAAAAAAAGGCAACTCACTTCCTTAAACAAAGAGCAAAAGACACAATCTGCAGCATTTTATAACTATACATGGCTAAATCCATAGCAAAGAGATGCTAAAACCATTTGAAAAATAAGGAACAGAGACAGCTATCTAAAAAATACAAGCAGAAGTGAAAAAGCAAATAGGTTTTAAATATAATATAACTTGTAAGCTTCAAAATCAGCAATAATTTGGGAAATTCATGAAAACTTTACCTGTATTTCTAATAGCAGGGGAAGAAATGCTGGGAATAGTTTTAATAGCAGAATTGATCTACATATTTGAGAGCAGAACCACTAAGAAAAGCATAAGAGGACAGCATATTATCATGTCTCCAAGTGGGAAAGACAATCTTGTTTCTCTAGTCAACTACAGTGCTTTGAACATTTCATTTTGTAGATAAATAAGAACATGTGATTGCCACTCACTTCTCTCAAAATTATTAAAATCTGAAAGCCCCTCAAGCCAGGCTGACAGGACTGGTTACACTTCCCTGGCACATGTTCTGATCAGCTCTCCCTTCAGCTCATAGAAGATTCTGCATTCTGATTGTGAAATTTTTATGTTATTTGAATGATTACAAATCACATGTTGCAGAAGTACCAGCCCAACCTGCCTCCTTTCCCTCACTGCTTTGAAAGCACTCTTGTTCATTTAACCCAGAGCAAGGCAAAACCAAATGAACATGGTCATAAGGTAAGGCAGAACTGCTGAGTGCAAGTAATTCTGTGGGTGAGGCTGTACTTACTTCACAGCTTGGTTACTGCTGAAAATACAGAAAATAATATCATCTTAAACTACTTCATCAAGTAATCTTACAGCAATCTGAAGATATTCAGAAGTCTTACCTCCTGGTAATTGTTTCTCTAAATGAAGACAGGGTTAAAGAATTTAGTGTGTAGCAGAGCCTCTGGGGCTCTCTTTATCCACTGAAATGCAAGTTTACACTCAGGCTGTTCCTGCTCCTGTCAGGAAAATGAAGCCAATGGTTGGTTGTTCTCAGACACACTCTGACCTGATCATACATTCACAAGAAAACAAGATCACTTCCTGTCAGATGGCTGAAAGAGCAGTTTCTCAAGAACTCTTAACTTCTACTAAGTAAATTAAAAATAAAAAAAATCATCTTCCTATCCTCAGCAGAAACCAACCCCTCACAAATTTCAGAAGAGCCACTGCTATGCTGGCTGCCCAAACTCACCAATGCACAGGCTACAAGCATGAAGTTTGACAGGAGATCCAGCTCCATCTCCACATCATCTGAAGTGTCTGGCAGCCTCTGGTTGCCACTTCTCCACTATGATAAATATCTGATCTAGCTCTACCACAGCTATTTAAAAATCTCCCTATTATTCCCCTACAGAAATATAAAGTCAGGCTTCCTGCTTAATTTTTTTTCATTTTCTAGATACTCAATTTATGCCAAGTATACGTGACCTTGCACCTCTCTGAGAAATTCAGTTTTCATTATTTAAGGTTCCAGCAGTCTTGGAGGTTTATTTTTTATCCATAGTCTCAATTTCCCACTTGGAGCACTGGAGTACCAAGTACCTGTTGTCCCACTGTCTGACAACTCTGCTACAGCTGTTTTGACCAGCTGCTTCACCAAACAGTGAGCTAAACTTCTGCACCAGATGTGGTCTGTGGAGAGCAAGTACCCCATGATCCTACTCCTGCCAATCTGTGAGACCACACATTGCCCAAACTCTGTGCTAGGAAAGTTAAAATACCAAACTTCCACCAAAAGTTCCCAGAAAATCTGTTTCTGAAACCTGTATGTTAGACACTGATTTATCACTGGGGAGTTTGTCTTTTGTCAAATATATTTTAGCACAAAAGTAATTCATAAAGTGAAAACTAAGCTACAGCATCTCATTCAGGAGGGCTTTCTAGGAGACAGGGGGGAAAGGTGATATTTTGAGGGTAATTAGATAGAGAGACAAATGTAGGAGTAAATAATTGATCCCAAACACAGCAGAGATTAACAGTGAGGTATCTCAAGTGTCCACAGTAATAGAATTAGTACACTGTTTCTCCAAATGATCTCCAAAAAATAAACTGCACTAAAGTTTTAGAGCAAATTAAACCAGATATTGATAGCTACAAGGAAAAGTATCCCACTTAGAGCTGTCAAGCCATGAAAATGGCTAATACTTGGGGTCAGTTCAATTTTTGCCATACAAGCCGTAGCACTGAAGGAAGAAACAAAGCAATTGGATGGATAATTTTATAAAGTGGAATTTCACTGGACAGCACTGACCAGTGACCACCATCAAAAACACTAGTATAGCTAAAAAGTATAGCTAAAAAGACATCCAGGCAAATCAGGCATCTCATCCCTTCCACTGCCTCCAATTCCACATAAAAATATAAAATATTTCCACTGTGATTGCATAAACTAACTCCTGTGTCTCATAGTGTGTGCTTGATTATAGTAACAGCAATTTCCATTAGAAAATTCAGTTCTACTCGAACACAGACTTTAAAAAGCAACCGGAAAAACAGTGCTTAAAACAGCCAATAGCTACATCTAATAATTAGTTTTCCGGACTTAACAGCCTGAAATATTCACCCTGAAATCACCACTTCTCTTTCCGGCACTAGTCACCAGAAAAGTGAAATACTCATGACCCAGATTCTCAGCGATGACCGCGCTGTTCCCAAAGCTCCGGGGCGCTCGGTGCCTGCCCATCCCGGCCCTGGGTGCCCGTGTCCCGGGGTCACCCCGGTCCCTCCGTCCGGCTGCAGCACGCTCCGGCTCTGCGGTCCCCACACACAGCAAACAGCGAGCCAGTCCATCTGGGCTGGCAGATGACGGCTCTGGAGAGTCTCCATTTGAAGGAGAAGTGTGCGAACTTCACACAACAGCAGCATTTTCAACAGCAACATGGCAGAACTCCAGCCAAGGCGGAGAGAGCCGGGAACCTCGCGGGTGATGCTGTGGAGCCCGCTACCAGCGTGTGAGGGGGAACGTGTTCAAACAGAAAGCACAGCAGGAAAAAAGCATATGGAAACCCTCAAGTCTCCGAACACACAGGCAAATAATTCAAACTAAAGCCGTGAGCTCAGCTTCTCCGGCTTTCCCTGCTCCCTTCTGCTGACTTGCTGAACCTGAGTAATCACTCTGATTTATGCTAAGCAACGCCGTTCTTAAAACAAGTTAGATAAGAATGAAACTCCGTGCACACTCAGCAACTAACAGAGATCATCAATTAAAAAAATTAATGACTGCCATTAAGTTCTTTAAAAACATCTAAAACTCGGCACAAAGTTTGGCGTTTTTTGGAAAGACTGGAAAGGGGTGAAGCGCCTCCAGCAACTTTAAACAGGTCTCCACGTTCTGCGAGGGGAAAAGAGGATCTGAGAGGCAGAAGCAAAGGCACATCATCCCCCGGCAGCTCCGTGCGGATGGAGAGCGGGAGCCGCCCGCCCACGGGCACCCCAGCGATGGTGGGCACAGGGACCGAGGCAGCCGCGTCCCCCGTGCCGCGCCCCGGCGGTGCCGGGGGGGTTCCATTGCTGCCGCAGCCGGGGCAGCCACGCCGCCCACCCGGCTGGGCAGCTCCGGGCCCGCCGCCCCTCACCGCGCCTCACGCCCACCTGTACTGCCAGCCCTTGTTGGCGCCGCGGCCGCCGCCGCTCCTGCCGCCGCCGCCGCTGCTCTGCCCCGCCGCCGCCGGCAGCGGCTCCGTCTTGCCCTCGCCCTCCGGCCCCTTCATGGCCGCCGCCGGGTCCGCGCCCTGCATGGCGCCGCGGCTGCCGCCCCTCAGCGGCGCCCCCGGCCCCGGCGCACGGAGCGAGCCCGCCCCATGCGGGCTGCGATGGCGGCGGCCGCCGGCACCCCCACGCCCCGCTCGGCTGGGCCGGGCTGGCCGCGCTGGGCTGGCCGGGCTCCCGCACGGCCGCGCCGGGATGGGCGATCCCGCCCTCCCGCTCCCTCACCCGGCCCGGCCCCACCGCCCCTTCCGGGTCAGCGCCGCCGCCATCTTTAGTGCGGGCAGCGCTCGCACACCTTCGGAGCGGAATGAAACTCGCGTGTGACGCCAAAAAGGAGAGATTTCCTCAAAGCGTTAATAAGTGATCAGGCTGTCAGCGCTCCGAGAGGACTCCCGTTAACAGGTTACGGAGTAACAGTAAAATTGTGGCGGGTTAAGGGTCAAGGATTGCCGGTGATAGTATCTGACCGCACAAACGTGTTCAAAGCAGTACGCGAATTCAGAGCAACATACTAACAAGCTCTAATCGCTCACGAAAGTTAGGTTGAGAAAATCATATCGGTTCTTACCTTATAGGCTTCCCTGAGGGGGAGAAAGCAGGTTCACCCACCATCTCATCCCAGAAGTCACAATGGAGTCTTCCCTAACTTCTCTCCATTTCTTAACTTACATACTTCCATATTATTTTCTTTATATTCCTACCTTATATAACTTTTCACTATTTCTCCACATTCAGGTGGAGCACGAGTGACTTTAGTCATACACCTCAACGAGAGGTGCTCGCACCTTTGGGTGGGTATCACAATTGTGCCAGCGATAGAGATCTGTTTCAGTCCAAGGAGAGTGATTTTACCACAGGTGCTGATTCAACAATGGCACATCTTCCTTTTTCTCCCTTGGTTTTCAGCTGTTGTGTGGATTATCAGCTAGAAAGTAACACCGAGTTCCCTCCTCTGCAAGGGTTTTGCCAGAGCCTGGCTGCAGTGTCTCCAGCCCCCTCCAACCTCTGCTAAGACCTCCTTAGATTGTGTGTGGGATGCTCACCACATTCCACCCAGCAAGCAGCAACCTTATTTTCCACTATAATTTCCATACAGTGATCTTCTTACCTCCAGTCATCTTCCCACATAAGGGCTGCAGGAATTCTCCCTGCAAAATAAGAGTGGGCTGAGTGAGGGATCCAAGCTGTGCCATACACAAGAAGGGATGTGGCAGCTGGGATCCTGCTTGAGACCCACAGAGCAGGGTCAAACCTAGCACTTCATGCACTGAGCAATGCCACAACACATCCTCGAGAGAAAACACATTTTTTCCCTCCTTTTCTTCCTCCAATTACTGTATTTTTCTTTCATGGAATGCCAGCATCTAACTGGGAGAGCTTGGTCTGGCTCTGTGAAATCTTTCAGGCCAGTCATGGCTTTTGGTCAATCACAGCCTCGCTGACTGCAGCTGTATTATTTTTTAAAATCAGGGGCAGAGGATCCTCATTCTGACTTTAATTAATCTGCATATGAAGAAGAGGAAGGCAGAACCAGACATGACTGTGGTTAGTGAGGCCAATCCTCATCTCATCCAAACTCCCTCCTCCACTCTCCAGCTCTTACTATACACTTACAATACTGTAAACAACTGTGTTGCAAAAGATGCTAAAAATTCCCAGTGTGAGAATCATACATAGAAGCAAAAATATAAAGGAGAGCATTTTTCAGACAAATAGTTTATTTACTTACAGCACCCCTGTGGTAGCAACTTTTTACCCCATGAAAGCTGCCCTGGCCTTCCTACCTCCTACCACCATGTTTCAACTTTCCCAATGACAATCAAAACACTTTGACCTTGGGCCTGCAAATGATGATGGCCCACTATGAGCACTATATCTTTAAAATATATTTATAAACTTTAATCTGGTTCTAAACTAACCCATATCACTCCCTCCCTGCCAATCACACACACAGTCTCCTCCAGGAGACCAGTGTGGACTGCCTGTTGCATCTATGCCTAGAATCTCTCTTAGAGGGACAGGAGATACCACCAGTGCACAGACATAGAATTCTCCACTTCTACCTTTTTAGGAGCATGTTTGTCACTGCAGATAAAAAAAAAAACTGGGTTTCCCCTGCATTTTTTTCGTGGGAATCTACAAGTGAGCAGACCAGCAGAGCAACATTGTCTATCAAAGAAAAAAAAAAAAAAAATGGCCAAAACTGCTCTCCAAACACATTGCTTCCTGCTCTGGCAATCCCTTGAAACTTTAATTGAAGATATATAATTGCATGGTATCATAATGTATGCCTATAACCCTGACATTTTCCTGGAAAATTCTGAAGCAAAAGTAACTCAGGCAAGAGTTCCAATTGTGTGTTTTATTTCCCTCCTGCTCAAGGACAACCAGTCCCAGCAGAGACATAGCTTCCCCTGTGCCTGGCCTTTGTAACCATCACAGGTGGTTAGTATGGTGTTCCTCCACCCAGAACGTTTCCAACACCCCAGACAGGCCAGCAATCCTTAGTGATAATTCTGCAGCCCCTCAGAGTTTGGTCCCTGAGCATGGTAAGCTCAGGTTTGCTCCCCCCATTACTTTACTTTTTTGTCTTACAAAAGGTGCTGCATGTGCAGTACCAGAGGCTCTCGTAAGATGGCATTGACAAAATGCTGAATAGCACAGAAAGGCTGACAGCTACACCACGCTTGCTGAGGGCTTACACAGTGTGATCTGCCTTTTCTCCTTAGTTTAGGATGTTGCTAATTATAGCTTGTGCTCAGCTCGCTGCTCTCAGTCTCCTTCCCCTGCCACAATTTCGTGGCTCACAATGACCCAGATGCCAGCCTGGCCCTGGGGAGAGCAGCAGAGGTGAGTCCTGGGGCTCCACAGCTGTGCCCTGCCTGCCTGGGATTCCTGGCTCTGGAGGAGGAGATGAGGAAGAGCTGCACATCTGGAGGAGGAGCACGTGAATAGGATAGCAAATGTTTATTGACATTTGTCAAATCAATCCTTGTAGGCCCAAATATGGTTAGTAGCTGAAGTAGGTTGTATTTTATCATAGCTCAAGCAAATTTCCCACAACTAAACGTTTTGTTAATTTCAGGAGACTTCCCAGGATCAACACTAAAACAATTCTTGTTTATTTCTTTCAAAGTTTATAGTCTGGCTATGTTTGGAATCATAGAATGGCCTGGGTTAGAAGCAACCTTAAAGATATCTTATTCCACCCCACTGCCATGGGCAAGGACACTTTCCATTAGATCAGGTTGCTCCAACCTGACCTTGGACACTTTCAGGGATGGAGCATCCACAGCTTCTCTGGGCAGCCTGTGCCAGTGCCTCACTACTCTCTCAGTCAAGAACTTCTTTCTAATATCTAATCTAAACTTATTCTCTTTCAGTTTAAAGCCACTAAACATGCTTAGCTTAGCTTTCTTCAGATGAGTATTGTGTCTTCAGAGCAAGGTTCAAAGAGTTAAAGCTCTGAATTTCAGCATAGTTTGCATGCTTAAAATAAAAGTGCAAATTAAAAAAACAGATATATAAAATTATACAAGTTTTTTATCACTCTCTCTTTTTTTGTCTAATTCAGGACTTTTTTTCCCTGGGTTAGTATCTTAGAATCAGACCAAATTTAACAGTCTTAAATCTGGATCTGCCTCTGGTAGCTGGGTCACAGAAGACAAAACTCTTACTGCTCCTGTCTGCTAAGGGAACTACATCCTCTACAGGCATCTGGGAGAATGGCATCAGTCCTGGGAAAGGAATGCCAGAAATGCAGCCTGCCTTTACTGCATGAGAAGTGCAACTTTTCATAATCATTGCTGAACTGGGGGAGCTCCCAAGCAATGAGAAAATGACAGAAAAGTAAAGCACTGATGGAGCTTCATATCTGCACTTTTTAATCGTACAGTTGTTCTTGAGGTTAAATTCTTTCTCAAGGCAACTGATACTGTGTTACTGGCCTGGAAAACAATGTTTCTGGTCTCTTCTGGATAATAAACAGGAAAGAACTTCCTATTCTTGCTAAATATAAACAATACCTACCTCCTAAAACTGTAGATTCCATGACACAAGAACAAGAAAGGAAATTTGGTTTAAAAGGCTGTTTAGCCTTTCTCCCTCAACACATTGAGCACATGTCTGTATTCTCCTGACTGTAGGTGAAAATGGCTGGTAAGGTCAGGTGAATGAAACACAAACTATTTCACCCACCAGAGTACTTCACACTGTGAATATATTCTGACATAACGTCTTAATTTTGGAGTTTTAGAGGCATGACTGAGTCCCTGGGTCTCTGGTTTTGCTATTTAACATGTATGAAGCCTTGATTCCTGCTTTGGACATCTGATCTTCTGAAGTCTTAAGGAGTCAAAATCTTTTTTCAATCACTGTCAGCCATCCCCAGATTTCCTTGCTCTTCTCTATCAGCCCCTATGTGTCATATCCTGCTGTAATCCAGGTCCAGCTGAAAGCAGCACACTCACACATGTCAGCAGCTTACATTGCTTACAAAGTTTCCATCCCTGCCCACAACCCACTCACGTTCTTCACACATTTGGCTTCATTTAGAGCAGCACACAGTGTGACTTTGCACTGAGTCATGCTCCAGGGTCCAGCATTACCTCAACCCCACACAATGCTGACATGGAAATGGAAACAGGGGCAGCAAAGGCTTGGTGTGGCTGGAAGTTGGGAGCGTAATGCCAGTAGCTTCCTCTTTGGGAGACATCCTCCAAAGAAAGGACTGTGCCCTGAGAACTCAGTGAAGAACAGGACTGAAGGACCTCACATCTCCCTCTGGAGAGGCTTCTTTGGAGTTGCTGCCTGTGTAATTTTTCTTTAATTCTTCTGTATGCAGAGAATGCATCTTGCCACATCTTGGAGCTGTCATCCTCATGATGCAGCCATGGAGCTGCAGAAGTTTCAGGAAGGAATGCTGCCCTGCAGCCATGGAGCTGCAGAGGTGTCAGAAGGAACTGCCCTGCAGCCATGGAGCTGCAGAGGTGTCAGAAGGAACGCTGCCCTGCAGCCATGGAGCTGCAGAGGTGTCAGAAGGAACGCTGCCCTGCAGCCATGGAGCTGCAGAGGTGTCAGAAGGAACGCTGCCCTGCAGCCATGGAGCTGCAGAGGTGTCAGAAGGAACGCTGCCCTGCAGCCATGGAGCTGCAGAGGTGTCAGAAGGAACGCTGCCCTGCAGCCACCACACAAGAGCGATACCCACACCACCCCATCCCGCTCCACCCCAGCAAACTGCAATCTGCACGTTCACATTGTCTTTTGTATTTCAGACCCAAACATCTGCCCGCCACCCAGCCCCACCACCTGGGACCCTCAAAGCACTTACCCTGTCCTGGAGGACTCCCAACTCCCCACACAGGCTAAAGCTTGTCCTAGAGATGCAGCTCAGCAGCAGCAGCAGGAGATAACCATGTTACATTCAGAGTTTGAGACATTTCTACAGGCACACCATTGATGAGCCCCGTGTTTCAATCTCTTTTCCTGCCCTTGAATCACTTCCCAGCATGCATGGCTTTCCATGTGAGGGAGCTGCTGACAGCTGGATGTGTGTCCTGGGTCTTTTCCAAGAGCTAACCCTCTGCTTGCTCAAGCCACACAGGGATGCCTCCCTGCCCTTTTCTCTCCAACTTGTGAGCAGAAAGGGAGCTCGGGGTGTTGCCTCACAGGCCACTGTGGCTGAGTGCAGCTGTTCTAGCACAAAGGGCAGCAGCTGGACCCTGTCACCTCTGTCTGGTCCTTCTGCTCCATGGGAGGATTTGCCTTCTGCCTTGCCTCAACAATGCCCAGCTGACTCCTCTCCCTGAGCTCAAGGAGATCTTTCATGCCACGTCACTCACCCCAATGGAGTACAGCAGGAGCTTCCTCCAGATATTCCCCATACTCAAGCTCTTTGTGTGGGAATTCTGGAATTCAAAAATACACATTTGTCTGCTTAGGGCCTGGTTTCTTCAAGGAAGTAGCCACATGTGAGTCCCTCACAGAGAAGTCCGCCCTGTAGCTCTGTGGGAGCACCCAAGAGGTTCTGTGCAGGTTCCGAGTAAGCCGGGCTGGGTCACCCTCCATGGACTTGCTGCTGGGAGAGGAGTCCAAGGAATGCACATGCCCTTGTCACCCCTTGGGTCTGGGTATGCTCAGCAGGCACAGGGGGCACCTGCTGAGGTTCTGGTTGAGGGGCTTCCCAGCTCTCATCCATCTCATGGCCATCTCCAACCTTTCTCTAGAGGCTTTTTCTGCCCCATGCTATGGCACAACATGGCACTGCAGCCTTCAGTCGTTCTGCAGCTCATTGTTAGGACTCCTTTCCTCTCTGATTGTCTACATCCTGAAAAATAACTATTTTCATTAATGTGTCATCTAACCTTAAGAGCTGCTGAGTAAGTTCAGCTCTTCAGTCATCAGCCCTCTCCCCCAGATGCTTTTCTGTGCCATGCTTTACTCCTACACACTTTTCCTGCACAGTTTCTATGGCAACATGTGTATCTCTCCATCTGCTGTAGATCTCCATTATCATATTTAGGTGCTTGTTATCCCAGTCCCAAGTGCCATTTCCAGGTGTATCATGTTAACAAATTCAGTTTGGAAACCAAGCCAAAGCACTTGGTAATTTTTGTAGGCAAACCTACATAGTCAATAATTTGACTGCTGTGTTTCCATTTAAGCTCTGTTTGAGGGATGCTGATACTGAGCTGTTCTCACCACCAGATCTCCTACCTGCATTCTCTAGCTGATTCTGATTTGCTTCTTAATTTCCAATTTATATCCTTCCTCTTTGTTGCAGCCTGTGCTGCCTACAGAGTGGGTATACTTGGATTCTGCAAAGTCTTTGTTGGTCTGTTGCCTGGGGTTTGATATTTGTTTTACAGAAAATTAAGTTACCAATACTGTTTCTCTTCTGTCAAATGCATTTTTCAGTTCTGCTGTAGTCCTATTTCTTGCCCTGAAGACTTTCTCTTTTGGATTACAGAAAGCCCTGAAGAGTACAGATGGTTTACAACTGGCCTCTCATTCTGTTCTGCTTGAATTCCTTAAATTGCTTGGAATTATGTAGATTTCTATACAGCTAAATTCCAGTCTCATTTTCTGCTAAGTACCTTGTTGGAGAATTAACTTAAATGTGAAAAAAAGTTCTTCCTGATCAGAACCTGCAGCAGAAAATTCAACTAAATGAAAGGAGTGGAGTCAAAACTTCACTGTTGATTTGCTTTCTAGATCCCATGAGTGAGTAAGAAGTTTTACAGTTTCCACATGCAAGAAGTCCATGTGGAAGCTGTAAAACTGTCAGCAATTCAGGCTGTCAGCTTTTAGGGCTGCAAACTGACATTGTTTATTTGTGCCTAATATCCTAATATCCTGTAAGAGTCTTTTTGAGATATTATATGCTACCTCAGTATAAATGCCTATTACTTACTACCTTTAATTAAAAGTAATTAAACATATTAATTTAGTATTTATATATGCATTTAAAACCATGCAAATCTTCTGTTTAGGATGTAATTCAGGGAGAGGTTATGTGCAAAAATTTTCCAGAAGAAAATGAAGAGGCCCATGATATACCAGTAATTCCGACTGCCAATAATAATAATAATGCTCAACAACAACAACAACAACAACAACAACAACAACAACAACAACAACAGTAATAGTAATAGTAATAGTAATAGTAATAGTAATAGTAATAGTAATAGTAATAGTAATAATAATGCCCAGTAATTCTGCCAGTGCAGTCCACCAGGCTGTCTAGGGTAAGGTGAAGGTCAGGCACTGCACTTGCATTTTGGGTAGAGCTGAAGTGGGAGGTTTTTAATGGTCTGCAGAGCTCAGCCAGGGGAAGGTTTCTCTGGACACTCACAACAGATGGGCTCCTCTCACATACCAAGGCTGACATTGGAAAACCCTGTTCTAAACTCCAGATCTACCCCAAACTTAACTTTACCAATAGATCCACAGGTGCAAAAACTGAATGTGTGAGTCCTGCTGACATCAGCCCACAAGGCTTGAAAAAATGTAAAAACATACCTCAGTTTTCAGCTTCTCTTTCCATAAACTCTAAAGCCCACATTCCTTAAGATGCTGAGGAGCAATGCAATCTGATCATCACCCCAGGGAGTGCAAAATTCATATTCTGCTTTGCTTTCAAGGAGTCACAAGATGGAAGAGGTCCTTGAATCTTACTTCTCTCCAAAGAGATCAGACAAAATAAGGCTGAGTAGTACCAGTAGCTACAGATGCCAGCGTAGCATGTGAACTGTGATGCAGACAGTGCAGGACATCTCAGCAACATGCAGAAAGCCTAGTGAAAAAAACTGTAGAGAGAACTGTCATTCAAACATCAAAAATTAAAGGTACAACTCAAAATCAAAACAAACCAGAGCTGCACAGGGAAGGAAGACGATGACATAAAGAGTTTACTGCATGATTGCAAAGGAAATGAAGGAAAGCACTGACCACAATAGCAGCAGGGTACATATCTAAAAGCTAAAGGAAGATATTGCTTCAGACTCCATAAAGAAAAAAATGTAACTAACCCCAGAGAGCAGAGCCAGCACACTTAAGAGGCTAAAGGGCACGGGTATGGAAATTATTGTGTAACACAGCCACAAAACTTGAGGGCCCTTTATCCTTCATTTCCGAATACTGTTAATCTCCATCAATGACATCTTTGGGCTTTTTAGAGCAAATTTTAGCCAGGAGTAACAAAAGACATGAATGGAAGCAGAAAATGGGTTAAAATGTAGATTAGGCACATTAGAAGTAGAACCAGCTCAGCATCTTTCTTTGATAAGATAATGGCATATCAGAACAAAGGAAAAATAATAAATCTTATCAACTTAGACTTTGGTAAAGCATTTGATTTGGCATTACCTAGATAATAATTAGTTAAACTTGAGAGGATGAGGATTAACATAAATACTATAAAATGATGAAGGAATAGAACTGGGGTGAAAACTGCTGATCTTGCTGAGAGCAAAATTATAGGACTGGAATAGTCAGTAAGTCTAAGTAATGCCATTAGTTAGCTTGATAAAAAAAATTACGAGTAAGGTAATGAAATTTGCTAACAACACTATTAAATATTTATATCTTATATTTTCAATAGAGAGGAAATCCTAAAGGAAGAATTACATTATTCTCATGCCCTAACAACAGACATGGGAAGAAATGTAACAACATATAATACAGGGAATGTGCTGAGAGATTGGTAACATTTCTGCCTTAAATTAGAATTTATTCACTATGAACAACAGAAGAGGAATAATCACGTGTGTGGTGTAGTTATTAGAAAGATAAACAGAGTCCTACATGTAGCAAGCCCTGTATTTTCAGGAATAATAAACAAATAGATACAAAATACTGGGTAAAATTCAGCTGAAATTTCTGGGCATCACTCAGGCTATTGGTGGTCAGCAAGCCTGAATTCATCCTGGAACAACTACAAAGCAGTGACATCCAGATAATCAGAGGAATAGCTAAGACAGTGTATCTTGCTGAGCTTGGCAAAATGAATGGTGGGATGCGATCTGATTCCTTTCTGTAAATACATTTGAGGTTTTAGTCAGGCAGAGAGGGAGAATAAGCATCAGGGGAGAAGAAACATTCACATTTATAGACAGCACTCATGCCTGAGCAGATGGGCAGAAGTTGGATGTGAAACAGGAAGAAGGGCTCTCACTGTGAGAGGAGTAATGGTCTCAAACAGCTTCTCAGTAGGAGAACAGGGGGTAAAATCTCTAACCAGTCTTAAGAGGGACACTGAGTTTGGCATTTCTCAGCCACTATTTTTGTGATGTTCAAAGACTGCATTGCCACCATAGGAAGTGCCACACCTGGCTTAGCAAAATCTCCTGTTGCTGCCCTGGCTTTGCTGCACGGATGGTGAGGTCCTGCTGTTTGCAGAGGAAAAGGGTTCAGCTGTGCAATCTCTGAGTCACGGTGTGGAAGATCAGGTGAGATTGGGTGGAGGTGACCCTGAGAGAGTTGTCTTTAGCCTCCCTTTATGGCGACTGAGTTTTTATGTCTGCTATTGTCCCAACGACTCACACATCAGAGCTAGCGCTCCTGGGCTGATGTGAAAAACAAACATGGAGCCTCCATGGGAAAGAACGGATTCTTCCCATTGCCTGATAAAACAACAGCCGTCAGCACCCGCCAGTGTGTGCTCTGGGGCTCCGGGGCTCTGAAATCTAACAAAAGACACATTTCTCAGGGCCTCACACAACACTGCCACTGAGACAGCCTTGACAGCCAAACCTGACGTCTGAAACTGCCTGCAGACCACCTGAAACTGCTGTGGGGAGTGAATGCTTCCCTGTCCATCTCCATGGAGCAGAAAGCACACAAATCCAGAGGAGAGTTCAGCAGCAGCACAAATTACGTACTTCCACAGCCAATTAGTGTCACAGATGGATAAGCTAATGTGTGCACTCACAGTCCCAGGCTGTGTCCCCTGCTTTTCACAAGTGCTGCTGTATCCATCTGCCTGCTTGTCCCTGCCAGTTTATTTGCACCCACCAAATGGTCATTGTAATCATGATGTGGAGGCCACATAAATCAGTCTAAAGGCCACAAAACTGTTACAGTTTTCCTTTGTAATTAAAAGCTTCCACCTTAATTTAGAAAAAAACACTACACAGTTTGCAACATTTATGTATTATATAGACCAGGGACATATTCTGTGGCATGCATTAGTTGCAGAAGTCTGAGCTTCAGTGAGTGTTTTCCCTCCTTGGGGCCTAGCAACTCATCAGGACAGAAGAGCTTGCAACAAGCAGAGGAACAAGAAGGATGATGGCTACTCTCCACCTCCACTTTAAATCTTCTTCTCAAGGGGAAGGTGAGTTAAAGGGAGAAGAGAATGAAGGGACATAGAGAAGAAGCAAATCATGGTGAAAAAGCAGAATACTGCTAATGTTCCTTGAACCAGAGAAAGGCTCTTGTGCCTTGGCTGTGCTCAAACTTCGCTTGCAAGTAATCTTGCAGAATCCCCATCAGGCTTCATACGTGCCCCAGGTGCCAGCTACACCTTCCTTTTCATCAGCCTGTCCTGGTTATTTTCTCAAAATATTATTTTGTAAGATTTTTCCCTAGTCTTTTTTGCTAAGTCCACACAGTCATTGCTATCAGGATGCACCAAATAATTGAGCCAATGGAGCTGACAGCAGGCGAGATGAACATATGTGTACCTCCAGAAACACCCACAGGCTCCTCCAGCGCTGGCAGCCAGCCTCCCTCGATGAATCACAGGGTCAGGTGTCCACATCCCACAGAGCCAGGAGCCCACTGACCAGGCTCTGGGCTAAGGGCAGCAGATGTGGTCACTGCTGAGCCTACAGCCCCCGGCAGAGACAGAAACCCTGACACGGCAGGATGAGGGGAAGGGGGAGTGCAAGAGCAGGAGAGGTGGCAAGTGCAGTCCTTTGGCTCAAAAAATGAGAGAAGGATGCTTTGAAGAGGAGACAGGGTGTACTAAAGGGCTGAGAGGTAAAATGTGGTTTTTTGAAGGGTGTTATGCATGATTAAACAATGTAGGAGAAAAGGACCAACACTCCTTTTTGTTCTTCCCTGCAGACAACTTGTATTTGATGTCCCATATTAAGAGCTGTGACAGTTCAGGGTTTATCAGCTGAATTTGGCTCTGCTAATGCACTCATAGCCTTTTCTTGGTGCGTTCCTAATGTGACTGAAGGATTTAAACCATTACTCTTCGTGGGGCAGGGCAGGTGGGACCTCGAGATGTCTCTCAGTGTCCCGAAGAGCCCAGCTGTCCCTCTACCAGACTCTGCCACGTTACCCCCCTACCGAAACCTTGGGTGCTGCCGATGCGCAGGAAGGTCCCACCCCACGAGAAGCGCAGGGCTTCCCGCTTTCCCCACGCAGTCCTATCCCCGTACATTTCGGGGAAGGCACCATTTTCTCCATTTCCCCTTCCAGGGCACTGAATCCCCCGCTCCCAGCCGAGAGGACCGGCCCGGCCGAGCATCCGCCGGGGCGGCGGGCGGGGCCGGGGAGGAGCCGGCGCTGCCCCGGGGCCGCCGCCCGCCGCTCCCGCATCGCCGGGGGCCGGGCCGGGCGCCAGGGGCGGTGCTGGCGGCCGGGAGGGACGGAGCGAGCCCGCCGAGCCGAGCCGAGCCCCGCGGGCGGGACGCAGCCCGCAGGATGTCGCCGCTCCGCGTCTGCATCGTCGGCTCGGGGAACTGGTGAGTGCCGCAGCGCGGGGGGGCTCTCCCTTTGTCCTCCTCCCTTTTCTTCCTCATGTTTTTCCCTTTTCCTCCGCCTTCCCCCGTTCTTTTCTCGGTGTTTCCTTTTTCCTCCCCCCGCGGCGGGCGGGGGCTCCGCAACAGGTGCGGAACGGGCAGCGGTGGGGCCGGGGACGAGGGGTCTCCATGGTCCTGAAACCGCAACCCCGGCCCCGTCCTGCCGCCCTTCTGGGCTCCTGGGCAGGGACCATCGGTCCCGAGAGATGAACCGGTCAATGAGAACTGGAAAAGCACCATCCCAGGTGTGTGAGCCGCTCAAAGCCTGGCGACAGAATCCAGAGAGGCCCGGAGCTGCAGCTGTCGCTGTGTGTGCCTGCTGCAGGGCCCGGCAGTTCAAATCGAAGCATTTGGTGATGCTTCGAAGAGGGGTGGTGATGCTGTTTGTGTTCCTCTGAAGGAACCGGGGCACAGGCTTCATTTAAAGCCACGAGGTATTGGCACCTTTCACTTCCATTCTCCTCAGCGTGTCCTTTTGCACCTTGGTGCAGGCACAGCATTGTGTTCAGGTCTCCCATTCATCCTCATTCTTAAGAATATGTTTGCTACTGCTCGGCCCTTTCCAGCCCACACAAAAGCACGGGTCTCCAGAGCTCCTCGAGTCTGACAGATCCCAGTAAGATCAGCAGATCCATCTCACAGGACTTAGCATCCTACTTTTCTTATGCTTTCTATACACTGAGCACAAACAAACAGACCAACATGCACGTGCATGCATTTGGGATTAGCAAACCTAGCCTCCAGGTTCTGGTGATTGTTTTTGTACAAGGAGAGCAAGCTCCTTGAGATTTTAAAAATATCTGACAGCTAGGTGGAAGTAATGCCAGAAGAGTGAATAAATGAGGGAGTGGTTGCTGGTGAGCTGCTGAGAACACAGCAGAGTTAAAGCACAGCTCTCTGCCTTCCTGCCTTGTAAAAACAGTCCACTGCCTGCAATGCATTTTCTTTGTGCATGACATCTCACAGCCTTTCACATGGAACTGCACAGCCAAGTCTTCTGGACCTCATTGTCACACTTGTGGCTTTCTCTAGCCCCATCATTTGTTTCCTCAACTGCTGCTTTCACATGTTTTTTCAGGGAAGGCATCCCTCTCCCTGCCACTTTCTCTTCCCTTGCTTGCCAGTGCAGGTAACAGCTCTTTGCCTCTTCCAAGCCCTCAACAGCCATGACTGCATGTTTGGAAGGCAACTTTTTTACCTTTGGTCAGCTCACAGTTACAAACTTCATCATTCCCTTGCTATATCCTCAAGCAGGGACCTCCTGCTTTTCCCAGGCTGTCCACCTTCCCACGAGACATCATTTGAAGTGACTTAGTTGTATTCAGATCTGTATTCAAGGAAATTCCCTGTTTTTCCACATGTACCTACAAACTTCAGCTATACTACAGAGATACTGAGACCCCAGCCCATTCAATACCATCTACTTACCCATTCTGCCTGGGCCCATCTCTTGCTGCCTACCCTATACACCAATTCTAAAATCATCAGGGAGGACATAAGCATTGTGCCCTGATGTGTGAATAACACTTATTCATAGCCTTGGTGGCAGAACAGGTTGTTTTAGTGCTACAGGGAAATACATTTACCTTTGGCAAACATTTTTTTTTTCCTTATGTTCCTCATAAATATTTGGCCAGCAGTTCAGATCCGTGCTCTTGAGGCTTTCCTGCAGCTCAGAATCGTGGCTGACACGTGACACAGCAACGTTGCAAAAGCTCATGTCAGCTGCAGAAGTTCAGCAGGTCACGGGGACTTGCTAAGTCAACACTGCCAGGAGGCTCATGGATATGGTTGAGCGAAGCAAGTGCTGCACAGCATTTTGTGGTTGCCAGTAGGTGCAGGAGGGTTTGTGTTTATCTACTGAGAGTTGCAAGTCCCATTCAGGATTTCAGGGATTAGAGCTGGAGTCTGCATCTTTCAACAGAAAATTGTATGTACTTAGCTAAAAAAGTTATTTTTATGGTTAGGATTGATGTGTAATTTCATCATCCAGGTTGTGCTGGACAACCTGAACAATATATTTATATCTAAAGTTTATAAAAAAAACCCAAACTTTTTTCTTGTAAAAACATGTTTCTTGTGTGGAGCCAAAATTCATCCTCAGCTCAAGCTTTGAATGTGCCTGCTGTTGATAGCAGGGCAAGAGAATCAGAAAATATGCAATTTTAGAAATAATATGAAAATATGATATAACTGCATGCCTTTCTTTCAAAACAGCAGAACTCTTATGGTAAAGGTTAAATGAGGGAGTGGTTAAAACACTTCCCTAATATTGTAAAGGACCAAACCAAATCATCCCTTAAAACACTTCCCTAAATATTGTAAAGGACCAAACCAAATCATCCCTTACAAAATAAAACAAACCCCCAAAACAAAAACCACAAACCAACCAAAAAGCTAAGTAACTAAATTTAAAAAGCACTACAGCAGCTCAGGAAATAGCATATAATCAACACTGGGTGAAGTGAAAGGTGATCTCAGCAGGATTTCTTTATCATTAAAGATTAAGACCTTAATTACCTATTAATTAGACCTTATTGGTTATTAAGCAAATTAACCTTATGCAAACCAGTTACATGAAGAATATGGGTGAACCAAGGAGGGTCAGTTACAATGCAGTTTCCCTTTGAATCATTAACAGCACAGACCTGCCTGGACTTTGATATCCCCAAGAACTTTATCAGTTCCAGAACACACACCACAGCTAAATCCTATTCATGCTCCTTGTTACAAGTGGGCCAGAGGACAAGAGTGCTGCAACTGGAGTTTCTCTTTCACTCGTGTTAATGAAGTGGCCAATACTTGAGAGATTAAAGTAATATTAAATTGGAGAGAAGGAAGAGAGCAGTAAAAATAATCACCCCTCTTCCCCTAATAATTTTAAGTTCATTAAACAATACTTCCAATATTTTTGTGAGGTTTCTAATTCTCCCTTGCCATCTGAGCATTTTCAAGGCTGCAGCGATGATGGGGAATAAAATTATTGTCTGACCTGAAATTAAAAATGCTCAGCATGACTCAAGATGAGTAAACTGGATGGTTAAAATATCCTCAGGCTGCAAGTATTACAGGTGCTGTTACAGTGATAATTAGAACAATAAGTAGAAACCACCAGATTGAAGGGTTGTTTGTTTTTTTTTTCTGATCATTTAGCTCTTATGTAAATCCTTATTGTAACTGGCTATGGATAGGAAAGTGGGATGCATCTATTTTACATGAGATGCACAAAGACTGTCACAGCAAGGTTGCTCAGCACTTATTTACCACCTGGACTATTTTACATTTATTGATCTTGATAAAAACCAGAATTATTTGAGGACCACAAGAGATTTTAATCTCAGATAATGTATTTTTAGTGTTATTGATGGTACATCACACTCCTGCTCTATAACCTTTGATACTACTTCAGTTCCATTACTGCAGTTACATTTTTCCACTGTTCTACTTCCTCTGTTCTTAAACTTGAGGGGCTCTTGATGGAGAGCAGGGGATAAAACTTTCTGATAAATGTTGCAAGCACCTAGACAGCTTTATAGCACAGGCTTTAAGAGTTATGATGTTTAAAGTAACTAGTGTTTCCAATTCACAATAAAAGTACTTTTCCCTTTTTAGCTATTTTATTTTATTTTATTTTAAAGGGGATCAGCCATAGCAAGAATCATTGGCAAAAATGTCCAGAAGTCAAACAGATTTGATCCCACTGTCAAGATGTGGGTATTTGAAGAGATCATTAATGGAAGAAAACTCTCAGAAATCATAAACAAGGAACACGAAAATGTTAAATATCTGCCTGGGTATAAGATACCCCACAATGTGGTAAGTTGAAAAAAAAAACCAAAAAACTGAATTTTTTTATTTTTTTTTTTTTTTTTAATAAGGGAGGCAATGTCTGAAAAAAAAAATCAGGAAGCAATTCACTGTTTTGTTCTGGTTTCCATCTAACTCACTCCATTATAACTCCCTGGAACATAAATCAGTTCTGTGATTTCTGCTTGTCTTGTATGTCACGAACAACTTCAAACACCAACTGTGTCTGTGCTGGTATCACACCATCCTCCTCCCTGGCAGAAATCAGCACAACTCTAGAAATGGCAGGCAGAATTCTGTCTACACAGAGCTATTTCAAACCCACAGCATCTTCTGGACAAACAGGCAAAGTTACTGTTCTCCTTTCTTCAAGAAAAAAAAAAATCAAAAGCAGAGCTGTGGCTTAAAAGGAGGTGAATAATGAGCTATCAGCTCATGGGTGATTTCAGGATAGCTGTAGTTAATAAAGTTCTAAATTCCATCAAAAAATATAAGCTATTTATTTTCATGGACATTTAAAATACCAAGTTACACATCTCTACTTAAATTAATGACCTTGGATAATTTTCTGCTACTGAAGCAAGTGAGGTGAGGGGGTTTGGCTGTTCAAGATTTTGCCAAATGCTGCTGCTTTGTGAGTAGTGCCACATTTTTGGAGCGGTTGCAGTTGTAAAGGGAAATTAAAATGCTGCATGTGGTGGATCTCCTTGCTTGGGGAGTGGTTATATTTAGTATTCCATTTTGTGCTGTGATTGCATATTTGCACTCCTAGTGTTTGAACTTGGCACACAGTTCTCCTGGGTTACAACTGACTTGTCACTGTTATTTTTACAACCCTCTAGCAGATTTTGTCATCATCCCTTGAGGCCAGTCTCATCCTGTTTAGAGCAAAGCCTGAGGCTTCACCAGCAAAAACCAGCTGGTTGCAGTAGAGGGACCCTCAGACCGTCTCCAACTGAGAAAAAAAAAAAAAAAACAAGCTGAGCTTTTCCTTGCATTGCTCTGCAGAATTTTGGAGAGTCAGGAGCACAGCCTGTGCAGTGCTGCCAGCCTCTGCCCTACTCCCACTTCACTGTTTTCCCAGAGAAGCAGCCTGGCTGGCAGCAGCTCTGGTTTTCTTGCTGGGAGTCCCACTTGCTTAAGGTTGCATCCAAGAGTGCTGTTTGCTCCTACTGTAAACTGCCTCTAGCAGGCTCAAATTCACCTGCTGTTGCCTCTGTAGCCTGGCTTGAATTGTTGTTTTGAGTAATGCCAGCATTTGGAAAAAGATACAGCTAGGTAGTTTTTAAGCATGTTGTACAGGTTTTTGTAACTCTTGAGAAAATTACTACATATTTAAAACACAGACATACACCCAAAGATGATGATAATCTCTGTCTTTTGATAGAGTTTATCCCTCAGTAACTCAGCTGTTGACCTATGGAAAACAAAGACTTCTAGAAGAGCCTCTGTGCCACTACCCCATTTTTCTCCTGTACTCCCCAGTGGTACCACTCATTCCAGAAGAATCATATGGGGTTGGTCAGCCATCTTCAGGAACCACATCAAGGAGCTGAACTAGCAAAGGGCTTCCCAGCACACCACAAATCTATGAAGTATATAATCTTTCCCAGATTATCCACACAGGGTTAAATTATAAAAAAATTATAAAAAATCCAACCCCAAAAGAGTTCAGCTGCTTTGGATATTTCAGAAGAGATCTGTAGCTGCTTGTGTGGAGAGCTGGCAGCTATACCACAGGGCCAGTTAAAATTAAGGACACTTACATTGCATCTGCCATGGCTTTGGCATGATGGTGTCTTGCAAGGACTGAGAATTCCTGGGGTTCATTTTGTTTGTCACTCTTGTCCCAGGTGGCTGTGCCAGACGTGGCTGAAGCAGCAAACGGGGCAGATATTTTAGTGTTTGTTCTGCCACATCAATTTATTGGACGGATCTGTGGGCAGATTGCAGGACAGATAAAACCTGGGACATTTGGGATTTCCCTGATCAAGGTAAGTTGTTGTCTCCACAGTACTCAGTCAAAATGGAGTAAATAAGCAGCTACAACTGAAGGGCAGGAGCTGCAGCCCTCAGCTGCATGCTCTGCATAAACACAAGCATTTCTTTCTGCAAGAGTTAAATCTTCCCCAGCTCTGCCAGCCCTTCTGCTCTTGTGGCTGTAGAGAGGGAAGGATGGGGCAACCTATCCAGGCTAAGAGTATCTGTTTTTGCCAGTCATGTTTAGCCTGGATCAGCTCCCACTTGGACCAGCATGGAGGTGAAAATGGGCAGAGGAAGGGATGCATAAAGCTGGCATTGCTGCCAGAAAAAATACTCTGAGACTACAACCTCAGTTAACTCCTAACTGAGAACTCCAAGTCAAAGTGCCTCTTCCAAGTACATGCTAAAGCTGTTCTTGGCAGCATTAAAATGGCATAACAACACTAATGATTTTGCAAAATTGAAGCAATTTCAAGCTGGCATGAATGGAGAAATCGCTTTTTAAGGTTAGAGAGGTACCAGATTGTCATAATCTTTAAAGGAATTAATGTTTTAAGAGAATGTCAAACTAAAAGCCAGAGGCAAAGCATAGGAACGTAGTCTTACCACTTCTTTATTTGATTGCATTACAGGAAATATCCCACTTAAAACTGTAATGAAATAAATGTAATTCAAGGTTTTGGACTTCAATACCAGCTCTTCTGCTCTATAGAAATTGTCTCATAAGCAGCAGTAAAGAGAAGAGAGGAAGAGGGGAGAGGAAGGAAATTTCTGCAAATTTAGCTTAAAAAACCCAGGACAGTTCAGTATACTCCTTAACACCCAAAAAGCACTTTGATTTGTACTTAGATCTTGCAGAAAAGCCATTTCTTATAGACTTCATTTTAGATGTCTTTTCCTGTACTACAAAAATTTAACTGAAAGGAAAAATACAACATCAAAGAAAGCAAGCCTCAGGACAGCAGCACTTCATGTGAGGCCTCTTGCAGGATTACCTTGACTGTCACCCCTTCTCCCTGAGTTTGCCTTGAATTTGCAGTTACCAAAGTACAAACCCAGAGCATTTGTATTAATGGCTAACACTGGTGATTTTAAGACCCTTTTTTTAAAAATTCAAACCAGAGAGCTGCAGGCAATAAAACACCTTCTGCTTTGCCAGTGCTCTACTGCTGTCATTTTCCTATTCTAATACCCTGGCTTTAACTGTCTTCTTTTCAGGGGATTGATGAGGGTCCTGATGGCCTGAAGCTCATCTCTGACCTCATTCGAGAGCAGCTGAAGATAGAGATCAGTGTGCTGATGGGGGCCAACATAGCCAAAGAAGTGGCTGATGAGAAGTTCTGTGAAACCACCATTGGTAACTATTGCAAAGAGCCAATTAGAGCTGGGGTTTAAAGTCACCTGTGGCAGGATAACCTCTGGAAGAAGCAGAGGGATGTGACTGGTCCCAGGTGGTCCCTGAATGGAGCAGTGCCTGCTGAGCTCCTTCAGGGAGCCAGGATTATTTCCAGAGAATTTGGTGCTGAAAGAATCAGATCCAAACTGACAGTGGGTTTCAGTGCTGAGAGTTAATTTAATCCACTGAAAATATCACAGCTTAATCCTGTTTCTGTAGGAGTTGGCAAGAGCCACTTTTGTGTCTGTAGAGCTCAATATGGAATACATCAGCTGTTACACAATGCACTCTAGATAAAGAAGTGTAATCAGAAGCTCCTATGTGCTCACACTCCCAGAGGTGTGTTTCTTCATCTTAAAATTTCTTTGTTTGGAAAAGAAAACCCAGTAACATTCTGTTCCTCTCTCCCACTTGGACTGCTTGCCAAGACACGGCCTCAGATCCTCCCAGGACTGGGTCTGACCTGATTTGGAAAGTTCATCCAGTAGTTTTGAAAACTCAGACATTTTCAGAGCCAGTCAAAATTAAAGTTACATCCCTCCATAGCTAGTAAAGGCAAAAGAAAAATAATTTGTGTTGCAAGCATGTTCTTTTGCCTTGCAAATATTATAGTAATGGTGTAACTGTACCAGCTGGGCATTTGTTACTGAATAAGCACCTAGGCACAACTAGGACTAGACATGATTAGGAGAGTTGATTTATTAATTCTCTTGGGGGGAATTTAACTTCTCCTGGCCTGGTTTGAAGCCATGATGTGATGATGACTGTGCAAAGAGCTTTGCCCCTCATTTTTGTCCCCATGGAAAGCCATGCAGTCCAGAGACAGCCACCTCAAAGAGAAGTGGTACTGTGAAGAACAAGAAGAGCAAACCTAAAGTTTCTCAGGAGATGGTGAGAAACCTCTAAGCTACCAGAGTGTGGTGCCCCAGGCTAGTAAAACTCACAGCTGAGCTTACCCTGAAGGAAATCAAGCTATCTTGCACAAAACTTAAGTGCAACTCTATTCAAAGGTCTTTGCCCAGCTGGCCATGGGCTCACTGGGTCACGGCAAACCTCAGTTCCTTTGGCACTAAGGGCTCTCCTTGGCTGAACACTGTAACAACATGATACATGACATCTGTAGAGTTTGCAGGAAAAAGGTTTTAGCAGTGCCAATCTTCCATTTCATCATCTCTTGGTCCCCCTGTAACTGGGACTACTACCCCTGTAACTGGGCAATAGTAATTTGTGTCCCATGATACTACTTAGCAGTGACACAGGTTTACATTTTCAAAGCAGAAATTATACCATTGTCCTGCAGGAAGCAGTTTGTAAATAATGTCTTTTGTAAGGTCTGTGGTTGTACAAGATTTCTCAGGCAGAAAGATTCATTAGGAGGTATCTACCTTTAAGCCCTTTAAAGTGTCATTAGGCAATATTGATCAATGCCAAGGAGTTGCCTACACTTAACACTGGCATCCAGCAGCAGAAACTGCTGTTGCACAAATCTCTGGTTTAGCAACCCCTTGGGAATGGGATCACAAAAGCTGAAGTAGTCCCTAGAACCTTATTTCAGGTGAATTGTGTGCACTCTGCAACATTGTAAAAGTGCTCTTTCATCCTTCTTTCCCATAGGATGCAAAAATGAAGCTCAAGGGGAAATCTTTAAAGAATTAATGCAGACCCCCAATTTCAGGATTACTGTGGTGCTTGACTCCGATACAGTGGAGCTTTGTGGAGCCTTAAAAGTGAGTGTTTTCAACTCAGTATATTTTATTAGGACCAAATTCTAACCTCACCTGAGTCTTCTGTAAGCCACGGGGTCTAATTTGAGTCCTGTCACCATGTGAGTGAATGAGTGCAGACAAGATGCATCATTCATGAGCCAGTTTTCCAACCTGGAAAATAAACCAGGGAAATAAATTTTCCAACCTGGGAAATAAATTCCCCCCGAAAAAAAGGAAAATTTTTTAAAATGCAGCTGCAGGTAAAGCATTTAAAAGTACTTGTATTTTTATCTTTATTTTACCAGAGGCATATCTGCTTTTGAGAGCAGAGTTTAGTCCATGGTGTTTTCTTATCTGCGTGTTGTGAGCACATGGAACAAAGACTCTCACTACATAGATTAGCTCCACCAATAATTATGTCCATGGTTTAAGTAGTAACCTGCTAGAAAATTCACATCAGAAGCAAAGCTCTGTATTGGCAGCATGTCTGTGTGGCATTCAGCAATGTCCACATGGGGATCCCAGGTGGGATCAGAAATGACACCAGAGTCACCACGTTCCAAGGAGGGGACAATAGTGTGAGATTGAGTTTGCTTTTATATGAACTGAAAGTGACTTCAGCATGTGATCCTTTTTACTTCTTAATACATGTAGTCATTTATACTTCAATAATTCACTTTTCCGTGGAGGAGGTGGGTGACTGATGAGGAAAGAATTGGTTCTGTTTAACTTCACATACAAAAATAAAATTTTTTGACATACAAAACCAAACAGAGCAGAACTCTGTGGGGCAGAAACAGATAGGAGAATTTTTTACTGTTTTATGATAAATCATTACACTTCTTGAAATAATTGGGTTTTTTTTAGCAGAGGCAAAACCAAAACAACCTGAAAAATTAAACACTGAGGTACATACATGTCTGGAGCAAACATGCCAATAGTAGCACTAAGTGGCATATTACTCATACACACTGAACTACATTTATTTAGGGACTTATGAATTGGAAGGTGGGAAGGGAAGCATGCTGAACAATGGTGAGGACTTGTGAAGATGTTTATGATCCTGAGAGATTTGTTTAGAGCTATAGACAAGGGCAGTTCTACTGATATTTGTAGGTAAGCCCAAAATTTTATCTACTGCAGCATCTTCATAGAATCCATGCCTGCTCAAATCAGAGACCCACAAAGAAAACCTAGAATGGTATGACTCTGTGTGGGATATTTTAAATAGTTAAACAGAAAGGTCAGTGAGATCCAGCTTGGAACTAGTAGGAAAACAAAACACTAATTGCATACAGGCTATGTGATTGCAATATTAGTGTATAAAACACTGCTTTGGTTTTTGCCCATGGGAGTAAGAGTAGATACTTAAAAATCTTCTAAAATTCCAGTGACTTTTGCTCAACATTATCTGACCCGTTTCTTCATAAGATAAACTCATGGCCATTGGAAATTAACCCTTGTTCTGATGAAGACAGAGTTGTGGAGTTTCTGTGGAGCTCAGTGCATGCTGGTAAGCTGCACACCTTGGCTGACTGTTTCCTTCCCCCCATGTGTTTTGCACGGGCCCATTTTTAGAACATCGTGGCGGTGGGCGCGGGGTTCTGCGACGGGCTGAGTTTCGGCGACAACACCAAGGCAGCAGTGATACGCCTGGGCCTCATGGAGATGGTGGCCTTTGCCAAGATGTTCTGCAAGGGGCCAGTGTCAATAGCCACCTTCTTGGAGAGCTGTGGGGTGGCTGATCTCATCACCACCTGCTACGGGGGACGCAACAGGAAAGTAGCAGAAGCCTTTGCTCGCACAGGAAAAGTAAGGAGGATTTTAAATATTTGACACTAACGCATGAAGAAGTCCTTCTGTGTTTTACAAAGGCATCATTAATTGTTTACCTTCTTGATAACTGCTGCCCCTCTGACCCAAGTAATCAGTCTTCTCTCTTCTAGTCCATTGAGGAGCTGGAAAAGGAGATGCTGAATGGACAAAAGCTGCAAGGTCCTCAGACCTCAGCTGAAGTCTACAAAATTCTGAAACAGAAGGATTTGCTCCATAAGTAAGTGCTTTGAGTTTAAAAAAAACCAACAAAAACAACAACAAATTATGAGTGATTAATAACCTTCTTAACTGTACTTGTGTTTAATTATCTTGTTCATTTCTGCAACAATAGCTGTCTACATTGTGGGCCCCCGCTAGAGCATGGCTTGACTCCTCATTGCCAGGGTCAGTTGAATGGGAGAAGGGCTGAGCATTGTTAGAAGAAACAAGTCACAGATAGAGTGGGTTCATACTGTTAGTGCCTAATACAGTAATGTGAGATCAAATATTAGAACAGCAGGGAAAACAATCACAGAATATTCTGAGTTGGGAGGGACCCACAGAAATCATCACCAACCCTTAAGTGAATGGCCCATACACAGGAAACAAAGAAATTATAATGTAAAGAAGCCTCCCAGACATCCCCATCCCCCAAATAAGATTTCAGGCTGTACACAGAATTATCTTGCAGACATGATTCATGGGCCAAAAGGTTTCTTGTTCTCAGTACACCAGCATTGCAGCTTGCAGCAGTCCTGCTCTCATTGCAAACCTGAATTTGGTTATCTCAGTACAAATTCCAGGATCATATTCCTAATCAAAGATTTTTACATGCACTGAAAAGGTAATGTGTGCTAATACCAATGCTTTAGTGCCACAAAGGTAAAAAGGTAAAGGTAAAAAGTACCTTTAATTGCTTGGGGTGATGTAAGATTATAAATAATTTGAAACCTTTGCCTCAAGTTACACAGAAGAAAAGCTAGACTTCCCTCCGTCCCATTTCCTCTCATACATCAGCAGTACTGAGAAATCAAACACTGCTAAATGAATCCTTAAAAACTTATTAAAATTGGAACAGATACAGAAGATTCAAGTTGCCACATCTTTCAAAAATGAGAGGGAAAAGGAAAGCTCATTTTGACAGCAGCTTTAAATCACAGCTTGATCTAATAATTATCCTATAATTGCCCTTTGTTACATGCTCAGCTCCAAGTCATTCAGTGGACTCATTTTTTACCACATAATGACTAAGACAGCTTGTAAAGGGAAAAGAATCCTTTAAGCCAAGAAAAGAAAATCGTTAGACATTTTCATTCCTTTTAGTCCTTTGGATACCAGTAATGACTGCAAATAATATATCCATTTTCCACACAGCAGGAAAAGAGGATATGCAATTCAAAATTGTTTTTAAATAAAAAATACTGAATAGGTACTTTGTTTCCAAAACAGCTTTTCTGTGCTGTCACACCCATTATTTGCCCCTTTTTAACTCCTCTTCTTCGCCCAGTAGTCTTCCAAGAAAGGCAGCCCCAAGCTAAACTTATATTGTAAAGAGAGACAGAATTTTTTCACTTTCAACAGAACAAAAAAATTCTTTCCATTAAAATGGAATAGAAATGTTCATATAAGCTTTTAAAACTATTTTAATTCCTATATGCTTCTTTCAGGTTTCCATTATTTACGACCATCTACAAGATCTGCTACGAGGGTCGATCAATCCAGGATTTCATCATGTGCCTGCAGAACCACCCAGAGCACATGTAGAGATCCCTTCTCCTCACCTGGCTGAATTCTCACCTTCCTGGGACTTCTGTCCACTCCACAGCAATTGAAGTAGAGAAACAGGTTGTGTGACACTTGTTGTAAAAGCAGCAAAGAATGTATTTAATTTCCCTTGTCCTGGGGGTAAAAACATCTGCCTTTAATTTCAACTTACACCTAAGGAATAGGAAGCAAATGTAAAACTTAACATTATTTCATTTGAGTTAGTAATGTGGGTATTTCCCTATAATTATTTTCTTGCTGACTGAAAACAGTTCCCCTTGTAATTTCTACAACAGAGCTAAATATCTCACATAGAACTCAACGTTTTGCCTACAGTTACTTCTAGAATGGCACAACACATAGCAAAATCAAAGAACTAATTCAAACAGACAAATCATAGTTTAAAAAAATCCAAGAGCAGTTAGATGCAATTGCATGGGCAAATGCTGGATTTCCATAATTCCCCTCAAACACAAACATTTTGTATTCTGGGACATTTAGGCCTTCCTTGATTTAGTTTCCCAGTAGAAGCTTCTTTGGAAAAATAGGTACTATTACTGTACTCAGACACACAAGAATGTTCATCAGATGTATAAATAAAACAGTTTAAGGGATGGGGAAAAGGAGAAGGGGTTTGGGATGGGTGTATTGTTTGTTTCAAATCTGGGACACTAGGAATTCTCAATAGTAATCTGACCTTGATTAAATTTACTGTATTCCTTTAAAATACAGAAAAAAAACCTCTGAAATAACCAAAGACAATTTTGTTAGCATCAGATTCTCTCAGCAAGTCCTCAGCATTAATTTGAACCAGCTGAGAGGGGAGAAGTGGAGGTTGACAGGGAGATGTACCCAGGGCTCAGCTTGCAGCTTGTGCACTTGCTGATATTTTGAGGGGGCAACAGTAACAGTGACAAACTCTCTGTGATACTTGACTTTTTATACCTGTGTGGAGATGACCGCTATAGACGCACAGAACTCCTGTAAACTGGCATTTCACACCAGGCTGCATTCCAGGAAACTCCACTGCTCCTTCCCAGCCTGCAGAGTCATGTCCTGATCCTGCTCCAGCAGCACATCTTACACTCCAGGAGAGAGATCTCCCATCTGCTTCTGAATTTTAAACACAAACTGGGTTCACAGACCAGGGGTTTTTATTGTGCTACCAGTGGCGTGAATTTTAGAAACATTAAAGTTTTTTAACCTTATAGCTGTATTTGGGTAAATTTACATACCTGATGTTTTTCAGAGTTAAAAACATCTACAAAATGAACAGTGGCACATTTTATAAGCTTTAATCCCCTTTTGAAATACTCCTCTTTTGAGAGAGGGCAAAAAAAAAAAAAAAAAGGAAGAGTAACCTACTTTTGCTGTGCTTTATCAGATTTTCTGAAATAGCAGAGAGGAAGGCAAGTTTTTTTAAAATCTATGTACTCGCTGTCATATTGCTTAGAGGAAAAAAATGAGCTAATTATAAAATAATTTCAACTAATTTAGAGGAATTATAGGTCTTTCACATTTACCAGAGTAATATATATATATATAATAATGTATTGTAATTAAAAATATATTGTAAAAAAATCTCAGTCTCACAGCTAGCAAAGCTAGCTCAGGTACCAAAAGCAGTGGCTGCAGCATCCCCTGATCCTCCTGAACAGCAGCAAGCGTAGCTCAGCTCCTCCTGCTCAGACTCCAGGCACAGCTAACAGCCTGGGGCTCTGCAGAGCAACACCAACATTCCTGCCACTGAAATGGAAACCATGTGACCAAATCCTTCCCAACAAAGCAGGGAATTTATGATCTTCAATTTGAAGTGGAAAAATACAAGTTGCACAGTTTTGAAGTATCAAATACATGAGGATGGGATAGAGAATTCAGGAACCTCCTTTTTTCACCATCAGGCTGAATTTCTGATAAGTCATGTATGAGCTAATAATAACATAGAATATTTTACATTCAAAGTGCATCAAATAACAGTTTAATAAAGTGATCAATATGCAGACTTGATGTAATTTCATTTTTCAACATTCTCACAAAATAAATTACTGTTGTAATAGTGGTTCTTTATTGCTCTTACTCTTGCAGTTAATCATTGTCAGCTCTCAAAGAAAAGGACAAGAAGAATTAATATTCTACAGATATTTTATTGAAGAACAATTTTTTCTTGTTGCATGACATACCTTTTTTAAACAGTAAAATAAGGATTTTTTTACTCCGTAAATAACACAAATTAGCCCTTATATCTCAGTCCAGCCAAAATCTGTGTAAAATAGTTAGTTCTGTATTTACATTCTGTACCAAAATAGGAAACACATGTTCAAGGTCAGCCAGTTCTCTCAAAACTGTTGTTTTATCTCCAAGGTAAGCTTCACATTAAAAAGGCAACATTTGCACTTTGGAAGTCTGGTAATGTAAGATCTCGTTATTCAGTGCACAAACAGCCCCAGATCCTGCAGAGCAGTTCATACATGCAGGCAGGCACCCACACATCCAGACAAGCTAAAAACAGGGGTTCAGTCTTGCAAGGAAAACACCCTGAGCTGCTCAGCTGGCTGGAAGTCACTCCTGGGAAATGTGGGGAAGGAAGGATGCACACCTCCCTCTCTACTGAATATCATCAAGCAGAAAGATGTGCAGGACAGGAAGATTTAAAAACAACTGGTCTCATAAGGGATTGTGGATATGTCTGCTCTCAGACATCAGCCTCCCCAGTTTATTAGAGCTCAGCAGAAAGAATGAGCTGGGTTGGACTGACAGCCAATTAATGGGGGATATAATTCAGTAATTAACCTACATCAAGGGCTGTGACTGTATCCCAAGACCTCAACTCATTTCAGGGGGAATGAATTGCTGCTTTTCCATATGATTTTACTTGCTGCATTCTCCAGCCAAAAGCTATCCCTCCTCCTTATAATTGCAACACTAGAAAAAATGTGTTCCTAAAAGATGACTTGCTTCAATTTCTAATTGAAATTTTTTGAACTACTGGGACCAAAAAAGACTGCAAGACTAATTTATCTTCCCTAAGCAAACATGGAATATTTTTAAAAAATTATAAAGTTAAAATTGTGGACACTATACACCAAAAATGTTTCTGTTACAGATGAGCAAACTCATGCATCTCAGCACAACTTCCAGGGCTCCTGCTGCCCAGTCTTCTCTGGTGGAAACACAAAGGCTTCAATGGGCTGTATTTCCAAGTTTTCACAATTAAGAGATGCAATAGGAGGGACTGGCTGGTCATGTGTGGTCAGGATACCTAACACAGCAAACATTGCATTTATTTAAAAGAATTCTGAATTTTATGGCAGAAACTACACTTAAGGCTACATAACTGAGCTGCTTAAGCTACAATTTTAGCTGTGTTCTATACTCAAAAATGGCTTATGCTTCCTACTGTAGTAATTTTACTCTTAAAAACCTGAGACATGATTTGACTTAATTCATGTTAAGATCTGGAAGTTCACAGCAGGCTAAAAGCTGAACGCAAAGACAAACAGAACTGAGGTAGTCAGCTTTACTCAAATATTCTGTATGACAGCTACCAGTTCATTGCCACTTTAAGCTGACACATTCCCTGGCAGTTCCCACAAGGCCACAGCTGCTAGCAGCTGCTAACCCACTGGTGGGATGGATGATGTTGCATTTTTCTGACTGAAGTACCTTCCATGCCCGACCCCCCAAAGTCACGTCCAGTTCTGCAGTTCACAGGCAGCTCAAGGGCTGCAGCACAAAGAAATTACAATGAAACCTCAGATTATTAAGGCAGTAGCAGTTTTACTTCACTGATTCACTGATGCAGCTGCTTTGCAGGTACTGGTGAACTTGACCACAAGAGCTCTAACAGGCTGATAGATTTTTTCCCTTTCAATACAAAGCACTACATCCCCTTTCTTTAATTAATGCATACAATTCAGAAGTAGGTAAGCATCAACTTTCTAACCCATCTTTCAGTTAATTCTCGGGAAGAGAGATTAAAAGAACAAAAGCCCTCAAGATAAACAACTGTGTAGAAGATAAAAATATTCAATTAAATATGACAAATCTCACACTTAGACAAACAGGAGACCAGCATATCAAATACTGAGCACAATATATTAACACCAGTTAAAAAGTTTAACAGTTATAAAGTTAACCAGAAAGTTCAGACAGTGCAAACATTTCACAGTAAGAAAAAATAACCAGTAATTTCTTTTCAAGTATCAAAAGCATTGTTGTTCAGTGATACCATTTCAACTGCATTATTGCACAACAGACAAAAAATACAATATCAACCTCTGGGACTTAAGATGTATTCTCAAACCTTTATGTTTTCCAGGTATCAGTTTACATTGACTGTTTTGTGCTATATTAAAATAATTACTGATCACTTATCAATCTGAGAGTTTAGTAATTCAGTTTGTACAATTTTAAAGCCTTTGAGTCCTGACTTGTATTGCTTCTCTGAGACACAGATTTAAGGCTAGCCTAGGCCTTGTGTAATTCACAGCAAGCTTAACCTGCAGTTAGGAAGGAGAACTAGCCCAGTGCAAGGTGCTCTCAACTGTGATGTCTTTAGACAGTTTAAGGTTGCACCTTACTTGCCTCAGCAGTGTCATAAGTTTCCTTAAATAAACAAAAAAAAAAAAAAAAACAACAAAATCAAGTCCAGTAGGCACAAAGAATTTCTTACAATCATGATGTGGAAGTCCTATTATTACAGTATAATTGTACCTAAAGTTTTACTCCATCTCCCTGCTTTCCATTTAGGAAAGGGATCCAGTCACTGACAATTATAATGCCACAGAACATTTAAGAAGCAGAGTAACATCATCTTTCTCCCTATATCTGCATTTTTTAGTGCAATGGGCATGTCTGCCCCCTTAAATTTAACACTTTTCCAGGAGTGAAAACTGTCCTTAAAGGACAGACAGTGGATTGAACCACAAAGGGTTTCTTTACCTCTGAACAGGATTATTTGTAAACACATTATAGTCAGAAATAAATAGAAATAAGGGTCCTATAGAGCAGCTGTCCTTACCTTGACAGATTTTACTCATTTCCTTCCTCTTATATATTTTGTCATCAAGTGATTAATTTTGTAGCAAGGTGTGCCCTCATGTGGCTCAAACCATCTGATTCCCAGCTTACTAAAAATACTCAAATAATCCATAGTATTTACATGTCCAAAAAGAGTAGAGGGAAGAAAAAAAGAAAAGATTAGGCTTTCTTCCACATTCAATATAGTTTTTGGTCTAGAGACATCAGCATGATCCTGTAAGATTACAGCTGCCATTGCTACTGGTTTGCTCTTCAACAAGAAGTGAGAACATCTGCAGTAATGTTCATACTAGTTTTGAAACAATAATGCCATTATTTGAGAAACAAACCAACAAAATGAAAAATAATCATAAATCCTATCCCAAATTTACAGTATGAATATCAGTACTGAAATGCATTCGCCTGGCAAACTCTAGAGGATATTCATATGTGATGTATTAAATTTCACAGTACAACTGGCACACGCTCAATGAAAATGGGATTTTTAGGACAGCTGTACTTGTTACCAGTCTGAAATTCCATTTTGTCCATGTAGAAAGATGTAATGAACCCCAAGAATTAGCTGCTTTACCTAGTATGAATTCTGAGGGGGCTCAAAGCTGCAGAATACATTGTGGAGGAATCTGCCAACCACTGGTTTATCCAATTACATTCTTTCCTCCCTCATAAATTTTAAGAATTAAAAAAACAAAGAAACAAATTACCAGCCTCTTTAGGCCTTGGTTATCAGCAGTGATGACAACTGATTTTTACATGGCTTTTGACTAAACCACTGAGGTATATTTCCAGTTTGAGGATGCTTTGCTACCAATCACACAACAGACATAACAAAAAACCAGCCCTCAGTTCTATTACAGAAGAGTTCCCATTTCAAATGTTGACTGAGCTGCCAGGTAGTTTAACACAGTTGGCAAAGTGGATCTTGTTATTGCGTCAAAAAAACTCATAGATTGCAATTCAGGAAAATACTGGCACTTATTGAGATGACAAGGTAAATTTTCCTCCTCTCAAAATTCTGCCTGCTTTTGTCAACACCTCCCTGACTACTGTGTGCAGCAATACTTGCCAGGGGAGATGAGGTTCAGCAGGAGAGAGCTGCCTGCTGAGACAGAACCCCCGTGCTCCAGAGCAAGGAGGGCAGCAGGATGGGAATTGTCTCAGAACTTCCTCTTGCCCCAAGCCCAAGTCTATGCGCAGAGAAACAATCCTGTTAGCAGAGGAACTAAGTTGGCCACCAGCAGCCAAAGGGTTACAACCAGGCTGGATGAGCAGGAGCATAAGTCTAAAATTAAAAAAAAATTTTTTTACATTTAAAGACAAGATAAAATTACAAAGAGAACACTAAAAATCACCAAAGAGTTAAAACAAACTTCTTGACAAAACGTTAGCTGGTATTTAGTGAATTCAGCTTTTTACCTTCCTCAAAAAGAAAACTGACTCTTGTCTTTCTGCATTACAACATGAACATTATCAATAGGAAGTTATTACATGTGAGAACTCACTTTCCATCAAGGTGATAATTTTAAAGATTATAATAACAATATGGCCTTCAAAACACAGGTCAGATTTCCTGACAAATTCCCAGGCTAAAGCTGGATCTCTGGGATGATTACCAGAAGGAGACGTGACATGCAGGCGTTATGTTTCAGACACATTTCTCCTGTGTTAGTCACTGTTCTGCACGACTGCACAGCAAAACACAGGGCACCTTTCCTATTTCCTCTGCCTCCTACACCCAGGATCTTAAAATAGCCATAGCCTTCCCTTCCTGTTCCTGACAGTCAGAGCAGACACAAAGCTTTGACGTTTTCAGATATTTAATACTGAAGTTTGACTTCAGCAAAAAAGGCAACTTACCAATGGGTGCAGCTCTTGTTAAGTTAGAAGCTGGAGGATCCCTCTCTGGGGGACAGGAGTCACAGAAGTCTGAACAGGCTGGGCAAATCAGATTGCCAACATGTACCCAGCCATTCATCTGAATGCTCACAGTCAGCACCTGGCCTGAGCGGCTGCACAAGTACGCAGTGTCCTTGACCCACACGTGCAGCCCTTGTGGAGAGCAAGAAACCTTCAAATAAAAGAGTAAGAGTCAGGTCTGTACTATGACTTGTTGCAGCATGTCACAGTTGAGACAGCCACAATACACAGAATATTGTCACACAATTACAGAAGGCTTCAACCCATTCAGAGTAACACCAGACCACTTCAGAAGGCTTCAGTGTCTGCCCTTCTTGTTCTTTAGCTCAACCTTTTATACCACTCATGTTCATGCATTGCACCTGTGTGCCCTCTGTTCCCTTTGGTGGTTGGTCAGTGCCCCTGGGCACTCCCTGGCTCATTGCTGTCAGTGCTGCTCACCTGCTGCTCACAGCTGAGCCCATTGGGGATGAGGCTCAGTGAGGCAGCCCCACTCCCAGTTACCACAAACTGTGCACCTACAGTGATTTATCAGCAGCACAGATTAACTGCAGGTATTTTAATGCAATCTGGGCAACTATAAGATTCAGGAATCCTTCTTCAAAGCACTGACTATATTCTTTTTGTGCAATTATACAGACCATCAGCTGAGAATGAGTAAAACTTGGCTTCTGCTAATGACCACTTTTGCAGAGTTGTGCAGTTACTGAATGTGACACCTTTAGTGAGATTGTCCCAAAGAAAATGAGAAGTGACATGTGCACAGTGCTTTCCACCTCTGAAAAATCAAGAGTGACTAATTAATATTAAGCTTCAACAACAGAACATTTCACGGAAGTATTGCTTCTTAGCTGAGGATAAAGTGCCATGGGTAAGACAGATGATGTCCCTAGTGAAACTGTAAGCCACCATACCAGCAGTCACACACTTAACTATCTAAATTACAGCAGACTTATGGTTGGAAGATTGTTTTCAAAGTATGTTATATGATCCACAGATTACAATGCAAGTGAAAAATTCTAACAGTCACAACCAACATTTTAAGCCTGACTTTTCCCTTTAAGGTTATTAAAAAAGAAAACCCACTAAAAATCCAACGAATACTTACTTGGTAACATCCACTACCCCAGTCAGGGTAACTGAGTTTCCTCCTGCACTGTTCCATAACAAAAGCAGATTTCTGAATAAGACATACAGAGTTTGGTCCATATTTCTCTGCACCATAGTTTTTGGTAGGATCTAAGGTAGAAGGAATACACTGAATTACAAGTTAACCAGAGGAACAGAAAGCCCTCATCAATTTAAAAGGCTATCTAATCAATGTCCCCACATGCAATTCAAGGTTTACTTTGGGAAAATTTCAGACCCTGAATTATTATCAATTTGGGAATTATACCATCTTGAAAAGAACGTGGGAAGAAACACAAGATTTAAGAAACAAACAAAATAATCAACTAACCACAAAAAACCCCCACAATGAGTAAGCATTTCTATCAGAAAGTGGTTATGTTTACTCTCAGGGAATGCCAGCTGTGATTGCTGGTTTGAGGGCAGAGGGTGTTTGTTTTTGAGACAACTGCACAGACAGGTAATATCCCACAGCATTCTGGAGCTCTGCAATACTGAACATGCATGCATTACACTAGGAGACAAGCCCATGTTCTGATAACCCACAAAGACCCTGGCCTTGAACAAAATACCCACAAAGGTAAAAAGTGCAATCACATTTCAGAGCCTCAATAAACAACCCTCTCTCCCACCCCCATTCTCTGTCTTGTATTTGGGTTATTTGGGGTAGTATCTCTTCAGTCCCTATGCAATTCCTGCATTAGATATGTGAGTTTGCCTCAGGTGTACACAATAGCTGTGCTATGCTTCTTCTTACACAGCTGGTGGTGTGAAACTTCATGAGTGAAAAAATTCACATGCAATTAGTCTGAACATGCAGCAAGTCCATTCCAAGTTAACAAATGCAATCTCTGCAAAACCACCCTGAAGTCCTGAATACTGACCTGGCTGGTTTTCAATTATTCTACAGTCTGAACTGCGTTGAAATTCACCACTCAAATGCCAGCTGAATTCCTGACTAAAGGGACAATAGTCAGCAATTTCTACTGAGCCACCATAGTAGGGCAGTTCTTCTGCTGGTACTCCATTAAGATTGTCAAAGTACTGCAAAGCAAAATACAGTAGTGAAGCAGTTTGTGCAAAGGCAAGAGTACAGCTGTTTTTTTAAATAGTCCAAATCACTACAGCTGCAAGAACATCAGCTGTTACTACTCAGGAATGCTATTAACAGCACCTTACAATACTCATGAACCAGATGAGCCAGAAGTATTTAAGAATACATAAATAATGAGAGATTCACATCTGCATGCATCCAACTTTTGTCCCTGATTCCCCTCTGTAATAATTACATTCTTGGGATGTAAACAGAACAGATTTCTTAGTGTGCAGTGACAAAAGGCAGAAGACTGGGGGAAGAAATCCCTCAAACAAGATATTTTGGGGGATTTCTGTTACATGGCAACATTTCTATCTGGTATTTGGCTAGACAGCAAAGCAACATAATTTTCTTTTATTAAGATCACAAGGGGTTTTTATCAGTCTTCCAACTCCTTGTAATAAACTAGGTAGACATTTTTCACAATATCTACTGTCATCTGATAGTTCAGAAGAAAAAAAACTGAAACAAATGCAATCATCAGGCTGCAAAGCTCAACAATGAAAACATTCCAGTTATTTGTAAAGTAGGATCCATTATACCTGATATTCCTGAGGTAACTGCTTTGGAAACTTCTGCAAGTTGCACACTGCTACTGCTCTTTGGTCCTGTCTGCAGGTTAACTGCAAAGGATTACTCCTCAAAGTGTCGCAGTATGGACTGATTAATTGCTTCCTCAAAAACAAAAAGCAAGCCAACAAAACCAGAATAAAAATCACATCAGATCAATTAAATTGCTTTACATAAGCAGCCTGTCAAGACTGTTTGTTCCCATTCTCCCCTAGACTCAGTCAATCACACAAAGAAGCACTGACTTCTGCTCTGGAGGCTAGTTTTTCTTATTTTTCTGGTTTTGACCTTTCTGATTTAAAGAATATCAAGCCAGCAAACAAAGTTACAATGCATTCAGCTATTTAGTTTTAATGACACAGCTTTGTAAATTTTAAAGAACAAAAAATATAAGCAAAACTGGCCCACTATGCAGCTGTGTCCTAGAAATGTTTGAGGATTGTAAAGGACAAACAAGGTTGTAAGGAACAAACAAGATAGCCATCTTCAAGACACAGCCTGCCATCTCCTTCAGCTGCTTTAAGTACATTCCAGCAAAATGACACAGGCAGCATTCCCAATCAAAAAGGATAAAATAAGAAGGCAAAGACTTTTAGAGTAACTCCTACCTGTCCTTCCTAAAGTGCAGCCTTCTCATGGTGTAAATGCATTCTGCACCCTGTCTGCCTCTGTATTTATTGTAATTGGGTGGGATGCAGGGCAGTATTCCTTTTTCATCTCTACCAACCTCAACCTCTTTGTACTGAGGTACATTTGAAGGACAAATGTAAACAAGCATCAGGGTTTCCTCTTTATTTTTAATTTTTTTTAAGACTGTATTCTTACTTTTGTCTCTTCTGTTCAATCCAGAATTTGCAGCTCTTCATTACAAAGTCACAGCCTTTATTGCGTCCCCAGTCTAATTTCTCTGCCATGCTGTAATTTGCTTTATACCATCTGTAAAGGTATTTTAAAATGAGAATATAGTTACTTCAAAAATTACTGTTCTGATTAATAAAACAGCAGTTCCAAGAATTTCATATTATGCCTTAAGGTTTTCAAATTAAGAAAAAAGGAAACTGCATCCCCTTCTGCCCATAGGAAAATACATTAGGACTTCACTATTTTTCAATTCACAATGAACTAGAAGAAAATGTTGTGATCTGCAAAGGAACAATGCATACAGAAAGATGAAACTACAGTCAATTTCTGTTTTCTATCTGCAAGAAGAGCTGAAAAAAATCAATATGTATTGGATACAATTGAAAGAATGCTTACATTAAGACAAAAACTAAATGCTACAAACAGCACTTTGGATTGCAATGCCTGGCTTTTTAAGGCTAGATTAAAAATGGGTTTTGAAACACGTGAATAAAAAGTAACATACAAGGTACGATTACTTGTGTAATGTAAAACTAATTATATGATAATCCACTCTGCTGCAGAGGGATAAGCACAAGTGCATCAATTTGAAATAAAATCAAGTACAATGCAAACCAAACACAAATGAACTAAATCCCACCCTCCCATTCTCAATTCTTACCCTGTGTCTTCCATTAATGCTAAGGTGATCCTGGAAAAGACTCGATTCTGAGTGTGGGATCCAGTCATTGCTTCATTCTGAAAGTTACCAGTTATGATTGATAAACCACTCAAAATCATTACTGTAAGAAAATGCTTCTTAGGAAAAAGCATTTTATTCTGTTCTCTTTTTACTATTGACAATCAAATCCCATACTCCTTCATAAAAAGACTGTCCAGAAGTATTTCCCTTCTTGTTTACCTTACTGCATAAAACAATGACTAGACAATGTAACTCTGCCAAAAATATCACAGAGTGCTAAGTTACAAATAAAAATTAGCTTAAATGCCAAGAGGGAAATAAGTGTTTCCTTGGTCAGGCAAGGTTCTGGAGGAGCCAGGGCAAAAGCTAAAACCAGAGCACGTGAAAAAAGATGAAGTCAAGATAATAAATAGAATGATGAAGTATTTTAGAGGCAGAGGGCAACAAAACTCAATGGACTAAAAGGAATACTCCCTTTGCCACAAAACAGGAGCAAACCTTCTCAAAAGGGTAAATGGCAGACAGAAGTAAGAGACATTTAGCTTTTCAGTAACACTTGATCTCATACTCTGAAACCTAGCAAGAAGGCTAAAAGACAGATGTATCTAGGAATCTGACCTCTAAATATTTAAGTATCAAGTACTATTTGTGATGTATTTCAATGAGGTTTGATACTCCTGCATTTTCAAGGCTCCAGTAGGTACCACCATAAACCTAAAAATCAAAGCACAGGGAGCAGACATTTCCACATTCCCTTCCATTCCCTAGTACAGCACAAACCTCCAACAACCTCTTCTCCCAGTGGTTGAGCTCAGTACCCATGCCACCTTGATTTTCAAGCTCCATTCCCTCTAGAATTGGACAATTAAAATGTTTTCGGGCTTCTTCCTAGAAAGAAAACATTTCAACACAGCTCTCAAAATACTGAGATGGACACCCACATGCAGTCCTAGTGCTCTGGAATTACCTATTAAAAGTATTTCAGCATTTCTTTTTCTACCATTTTGTTTTCTACTCAGAGGCTGACTAAGCAAGCACCCCAACAGCAAGGCTATCATACCATCTACTCATCTCCTTGAAATAAATGAGCAAAATCAGGGGTAATTAATCCATGTTTGCTCTATATACTGTCTTAGATTTAAAACAAAAAGATTATTTGTGGCCAAATGCGATTAACACTATGACTTATTTCCAAATCCAATTTGTTAACACTTGAGCATATGTTCTGCTGAGGGCACAAAGAGAGAGTCTGACGCGTCTGAAAATCCTTGAGCAATTTCTTTTTAAACATGACAAAATATTAATATTAAAGGAGCAGGAGGTGTCTTAAATCTGTAGGAAAACATCTAAAGAGTAGGATTAAGGAATTTCTTCAACATCTGTTTTGCTTAACCTTTTACAATTCACCTTCCTGTCATTTCATTTCCCTTCATTTTCTCTTACTATGTCAATTTATTTATTTCATACTGTCTGTCACCCATTTTCTACTTTACTTTAGCTACACCCTCTCAATTACACAATGTCAATGGCAAGGGCTTCGGGCCATGCTTTCAGGGAAGAGCATTCTTCAAGAATAAGAAATATTTATGACTCAAGAATGTCCCGGCAACCTTGGCACACAAAGCTTGAAAGGCAATGCACACTTACGACGACGCGAGGTGTCACCAGAAGATGAACAGCATGGCGCAGCATTTTGCCACCACGTACATCCCACAGCCTCACTGCTTTATGAACAACTTTATTGCTCCACTGATACAAACCTAGGCTGTAAGGAGAAGGTTTGGTTACAAATGCTTCCCACAAAGAAAGGCATGTTACTGTAGAAAGATCTATCTCCATAAGAAACAGAATCATGGATAATCTCTATACTCCCTCATGCTTTCTAAATTTAAAATTTTTTTATAAAGCATTTCTCCTTTTAAGATGTGTTTATTATACACACAACTGATTTAACAAGGCAAAGTAAGATTAGTTATAGACTCAAGGTGCATTTTCTACAGTTACCAAAAATGTAAGAAATTAAATAAAACCCCTCAGTATTGCTATTATAAAAAAAGCTCTCTACTCCTCCATCTCCTAGAATAATATCTACAATACCAGCTAAAACATGAAAAAAAGAAGGCAAACTGCTTATTCTGTAACAAATCAGAAAATTCACATAGCAGATTACACACATCATCTGTTCTGCATAACCATAAATATTAAAAATGAACTGCACTGACATTAGGCAGCATGGATAATTGTAAGGCTTAACTTCCAGCCTTCTGATAAATGAAATCCTCTCTTAGTTTATAGTCTATGTGGATAGTATAAGTGCTTAATGACAATGTAAGGAAAGACTAGAGAGTCACCACTCACCACTCTTTGAACATTATAAAGGAAAGTCACTCTAATAATGGAATGAAGTTGGATTTTGAACAGGCAAGAATACATCCTAAAAAAGCAACATGAAAACATTCTTCATTGGGAGTACCAAAAGGTCAAAAAAAAAATACCTTTCATTATAATGAGGAAGTCCATCTGCATATCTTGGTGTCAAAGGTTTTCCATCATCATCACGATAAAATGCAAACAGTCCAGCAGAGAAACCCTTCAAGTCAAAAAACAAGCACATGGATACCCTTGGTAAGACATTCATATACAAAGTCAACCACCATGAAAGAATCCCCACACTCACCAGAGACACACTGGAAGTACAACACTGCAAGGCAATTAACACAAATGGAAGGAGGAAAAGCAAGAGCTTTCCTCCACCAAATATCCTTCTCTTGGCAACAAGCTGGAGGCATGTGAGCAAGCAGGCATCCATTTCAGGGCAACATTTTATCAACCCTTACCAGTGCATGGATTATCTCGTGTTTCACTGTAGACAACATGCCAACAAATTCCTGAGCTTGGGTTGAAATCATGTTTGGACACAAGTTAGCATATCCTGCTATTGGCCTGGAAGAGAGTTTTAAAGTGAAATGGTTTTTGAAAAAATGCTACAAAATTCAAATCATTGCTCAACTTGAAGCAGCAGAAGATCTAAAGAAGATACAGACTAATGTAAAAATATGTCCTTCCCAATGATTAATAAATATCTGTTAACAACACAGTGACTAGTTTACTGTTGGGATGGAGAGTGGTGGGATGGGGTCAATCAATTTCTATACTCAGTATTCTGCACAGGTGTCAGTGACAAGGGACCTGAATTCTAGGTAAGACCCTAGGGGAGGTACAAAGACTGTGACAGTAACTACAACTGAATGGAAACAAAATATAAGTAGGAACTTGCATTCTTTAAGTTTGTGAAATCATGACATTCACCTTAGAGAAACAGGACCTTTAGAAAAAGTTTAGGCAGTAACAGTGGAGGATCAGTTTTCAGTTCTGTTTCTCAACTCTGCAAGTAAAGCACTATTTGATGGGTTTGTGATTTTACATAAATGCAGTGCTTGTCCATGATGGCACCTCCTTTGTTACACAACAAAGGCAAACAATCAAACTCCACATCATAAGTTTAATTAAAAACAGAGTTTGCAGCAGAGGGAATACTTGCCTGTCCATTTCAGCTTCCAGTTGGCAATAGGCTGCATATGCGATGATATTTTCATGGCCACACCTGTCAGTAGTGAGAGCACTAACGTAGAGCACAAAGTCAGCATCTCGAACCCCCTCCTGCTCGGGGGAGCCCGTGGGCCTGCGGTGCCAGTCACTGTCATTGTACACCCTGCATTGCTGTACCGTGGGCAAAGGCAACTGTTAAACACTTCACTTTTCACCAAAATTTGACACAATTCAACTAGCTTGAAGCCAAGAATAAATCCTAATAGACAGCAGAAGATAAGAAAACACCCTGTGAAGAGCAGCAAACAAAACCAGAGCCAAGGGATAACTTTCAAATCACTAACTCTTGTGATTTATTAGATACAAGGAAGGTGGCAGCTTTAAAAAACAAACAAAAAAAAAAAGCCTGTCAAGCTTTCCAGGATTAGCACCCCGTATTTCTCATAAATTAAAAAAAAATCTTGGCTCACAAAATTAGGATACATAAGTAGCAACTGCATTTCTCATGTAATCTGTGTTTTTAATGACACACTTGAAACTTCCTAGTTAAAGAAAGAAAACCAGAAATCTACTGATCACATACTGCAGTTGAATCAAGAAAACAAGTCTGAAACATTTCTTGCACCATGCTCCTGAGTCAGTGGATTACCTCTTCAAACAAGGTCTTAAAAAATCAACTATTAACTCTGTGAAATTCCAACTCATTGACCAAGATGAATAACAAAGTGACTAATGGCAATTTAGCAAGCTCCAAATCTCATCCTCTCCTTACAGGCCATTAGAACAGGGGCTCAAAAGACAGTAACCAGTTCCTGTTTGTTTTTTTTTATTTGAGTTTGGATTCAACAACATAAACTACAGAAACTGGCACTAATTTAAGTTTTTCTATTCTTTCATTCAGACTTAGTTATCTCCAGCAAACAGGTAACTTATGCACAATTACCAATATTCACTTTTTCATTAACTACCATAAATAGCAATATTTCAAAGATTCGGAAACACTAGGGACAGCTTAGCTTACCTGGAGGTGTTTCTCAGGAACTATAACTGGCCCACACCTTGTATGGTCTGCACAGGCTTTTTGGCAATATCTGTGAGGGTCAGCTTTCCTCCTTAAATATTGGTTTGTCACACATTGCCTTCAATGAAACATGAGACAGTCAAGGCTTTTATTATTAAAAGGAACTACAGAATAGCCTTACAGCACTCTGTTGGTACTTGATACAACTTTCACAGTGAAAAATGTTAATTACCTTACCAAGGAAGACATAATGCTTCCAGTTGTTAATGGAGCATCCACAAGCTCAAAGAAAGATTAGAACCAGGTTCATAAATGGGGGTACACATAAAAGAGAATTGGCAGCATGTATAGCTTTGGATATCTAAAATTTCAATATTTCAATTGCTACAGCAAATGCAGGTGTTGCTTGTGGAAGACTGGCAGATTTGTACAAGAGCATCTGCCACTGCCACTGGATCAGATGGGTCACTGATCTGATTCAGCAGGGCATTTCGTACACTCTAATCTTCTTTGAAAGGCTGTGCAGCACAGTGTTAAATATCAAATATAGCAAGTGATTTTCAGCAGACTTTCACTCACCTGCTCAGCAATATAGCCCCGGCAGATTTGCGCACTTGAAATGTCTTCTCCAAATAAGATATAGCTTGTGGGAAGAGTTTGTTCTGAAAAGAGCAAAAATCAGAGTCACCAGAGCAGTGCAGACACACCTCAGCCCAAAGGCATTAACCACCAAGTTACAGGAAACTTGCTAGATATTGGGGTTTAGCACAACAGGGGAAAGCCTGACTCTCTGAGAAGTTCAATTATTATGAGCATATTCAGGAAATACTTTGTTTCAGTATTCCCATATGTTGTGATTGGAATGAGAAAATGGGAAAGAAAACAGAATGTACAGCTTCAAAGAGGCTTTTAAAAACTATATACACATTTCTCACTGATACTTTTGCACCTTGGGATATAGCAAACACCCTGCAGCAGAATTCTGGAACTATTTGTTATGAAGGTATAATCTATACACAAAGCTTTAGTTTCCTAGACTAGAGAAATACTAAATTGCTGGCATTCAAGGTTTCAGTTAAACTGGCTTAATTTCATCTATATTACATACAAACAAAAAGGGGAAGCAAATATAACGTACCTTTATAAGGTGTCTTTTCTCAGGCAGCAAACTATATTTAAAAAACAAAACAAACGAGCTTTAGTTCACAAGGTTTCCATTCTCAGCCACAGAGAAAAAAAAATCTGCAACACCATTATACTCACTCCTCAACGCTTCTGTCATACACAATCTTAATTCTTAGCTGTTGATCCACGTTTCTCTTCGAGACGTGATTTTCCTTTAGAGGAACTTGATAGACGACCTGGCAGGGAGAGGCACGAGGCGGGATGAGGCAGCTCACCCGGGCTGGCACCGCGGCCCGGCCCCGGCTCCCTCCCGCCGGCAGCACCGCTCCGAGCCAGCCCCCTCAGCCCTTCCCGACCCTTCCCTCGCCGCAACGGGATGCTCCGTGCCCGCCCGCCGTCCTTAGCGCCCATAGCCGGGGCTGCGGGGCCAGACCCGGCACAACCCGGCCGGGATGCAACAGCGGGAACGGCCAACAAGGGCGCCTCTGCCCCCCAAACCCCTCGCGGCCGCCTGAAGACCCCCGGCTATCCCACCTGGTCGCCGCTGGGTACGCGATGGTGACAGGAGGAGGAGGCGGAGATGCTAGGGGGCAGCGGCAGGAGCAGCAGGAGCCCCGCGGTGAAGGCGACGAGCGGCGGGCGGCAGCAGTGGATGGGCCGGGCGCGCCCGCCGCCCGGCTCGGCGGCCATCTTGGAGTGCCCGTCCGCCGCGTCGCCATGGAGGCAGCGCCGGGGGAGCGGTCTCCGCCAATGGGCGGCCGGGACGGGAGCAGTGGGTGCTTCTGATTGGACGCGGCGCCGAGAGAGGCGGGGCTAGGAGCTGATGGGGGGCAGCAGCGGAGCGGGCCGGAGTGACAGGGGCGGGACAGGAGCCCCCTGAGGGCCGGCGCTGCCTCAGGGCTGCCAAAGCCACCGCTAAACCACGCCCCCAGCGCCACATCCACACGGCTTTTGAACGCTTCCACCGCCTCCCCGGGCAGCCCATTCCAATGCTCGACCACCCTTTCTGTGCAGGAATTTTCCTCCTATGTTCCATTTAAACCCTTGAGGCCGTTTCTTGTCCTGTCGCTCGTAACCTGGGAGAAGAACCCGACCCCCACCTGGCTACAGCCTCCTGTCAGGGTGTTGTACAGAGCAATAAGATCCACCCCGAGCCTCCTTTTCTCCAGGGTGAGTTTGCCCAGCTCTGTTCCCTTCTCTGGACACACTCCAGCACCTAAATGTCTTTATTGTCGTGATGGACCCAAAAATAAGCACAGAACTTAAGATGCTTCATGAGTGCCCAGCACAAGGGACAGTCACGGCCCTGGTCCTGTGGCCACACTATTGCTGATACAAGCCAGGATGGCACTGATCTCAGCCATCTGGGCATGGGCTGGTTCATAGCCAGCCATCTGTCAAACAGCACACCCAGCTCCTTTTGTGACTGGGATTAATCACACACAACACAGGCTTTTCCTGGCTTCTCAGTCCACAAACACTGCACAACAGAGGAATCCCCCATTTCTGCTATGGAAAGGACTAAAGAAACTTTTACCACCAGTGATGAAAGTTATCTGGGCTTTTGAGGTGCTTTATCTTGCAGCTCCTGCTGCTTTCCAAGATACTCAGGTATAAAGAGGGCCACACAAATACAAAGTGGTGTGTCCTGGCTCTCCCAGCTGCTTGGTGACAACAATGGGAGAAGCCAGTGGATGCCTGGTGCTTTCAGCTAAACCGAGTTGCTCTGGCTGCTGCAGTGTTTCCATGACACAGAAAAATACCCCCAAAAGCAGAAAAATATTAAAGGAGTCCTCACCTTTTCACCGGGAACAAAATCTATTAAGTGGGAGTGGGTAACACTCTGCTTTGCTTTAAATGGAAATTTATGCAGGACATTTATTCATCTGAAGTGCTGCATGGGCAGTATGCTATGAAAAGCAGAAATTGTTTATATTGCAAACTTCAAATACTGTAAACCCTTTCCCTCTTTGCAGACAATGAGAACATCATGACAAAGTTTTAAGACATCATGGCAGCTATTTGCAGCACAGGTCCTTTTTTGGCTAAGGCAGAATAATTTCACCTGGAAGTTGTACACACAAGTCATGTCACTCAAACAACACAAGAAAACCATTTTGTCTTGGAAATCTTTATTGCATCACTGTAACAAATTCAAATATGAAGCAACACTTTTAAGTGAAGTGTGCACCTCTAGCAGCTCAGAAATACAATGTAGCTTTTTGAAACTACTTTTATTAAACTGAGTATATGGCTTTTGATTGGCAGTTTTAAGGTTAGGATGTGATTAAAAGCACTACTTGAAAAGATGCTATTATTTACAGTTTTTACAGAACTTTAAAAATTTTTAAGTTGTTTAAGCATGTAAAATGAGTTATGCCTCTGTATTGACTCTGCAAATTGGTGATTCTACAAAGGGTTAATGATTCAGCGTCAAAAAGAAAAAAATTTAAAGTCTCTCTTTCCAGTCTTGAAAATTGCAAAAGCAATTGCTTTGTGGAAGCTGGAAGTAACAGGAGGAGACTACAATTGCCCTAAGAACTGGGTATGAATACAGTGATTTATACCTAAGGAACAACCAAAGTATGCTAGGGTAACAGACAGGTAGGTAAGGGGTCTGAAATAATAAATGCAAAGTGCATGTTCATATTGGCATTCTTTTTCTTCCAGACTTTTAGCACCAACAAGGCTGAGTGGATACCTAAGGATGACTGAAAACTCTGCTGGTGGGTGAGGTAATTAGAATCACAGCACTGCTTTGATTGCAAAAGACCTTTCAGATTCCCTCAGCACAGAGCATTTCAAATAAATTCTCACAAGAAAGTGCTTTATGGTGACTACTGGAAACAGGAACATGCAGAGGTTCTCTGACCTACCCCACACCTCTTACTGCTGGCCACAGGTAAGGCAGAGCAGCTTCCTCCTCTACCACTCCCCTCTGCCTTGTGCAGGAAGAAGTTAAAGTTGTTCTCACAGCTCTTGCCTACATCTCTGCAGAACTGAACTTGAGATGTGAGTACTGAAATAGCATGCTCTAAAATATTTGCTTATGTTGGTCCTGTTGATAATTTGAAGACATATTTCAACACATGGATAGATCAATAAAGAAGAAACCTAGATGTAAAAAGAATTTAAAATTGCTCTGTAAATTCTTAAATGTAAAAGGCACCAAAATTTTCTAGACTATTAAGATCATTCTACTATTTGAAAGTAATACAGTATTGTGGATATGCCTGAATGTCATTAAATATGACAAACATTGTGGGATTAAACTCGTTATTAACCACACTGTCAAACAGGTCAGTAGGATCTGCTTGGCTCCTTGCTGGTGGAGCCTTCAGTCCTGCTCTCCCAGCACAGTACTGCCCAGTCAGGACCCGAGCCAAGTACATGTGCTTCCTGCCATTCACATCTGGAACAGAATAAATATCCTGGGCAGAGTAACTTGCATGGACAGCAAAGTAGGTTCCATCTCCAATGGCTGCAGCTGTTAGGTAGGAAAAACAACATTTTCAAATACAGTTAAGTGTTCTTATTCTCTTCAGAATCTCTAAAACTCCTTTTTTTTAACTCTGCAGAATCTATAAATGTGGTTAGAGTTCAAACACAAAATTCTAGTACTAATCCTTTGTGTCAGAATCAAATATGAACCCACATAGATAGCAGATAAGTATCAACACCCAGGTTTTGACTTCTCTTTCCTATGGAGAAAAAGGCTCCTCTGTTTAACATAGTTTAGCCTGCAATCCATCAAACTGCAATTCTTCAGAGACTTTTGGACTTATGACTATATAAGTGTAATTATAGTTTTCTAGTCACACTTCTCAGCAAGTCAGAGAAATCACATGTCTTTGTTCAAGACAAATTTCTTTTTTCTGACATTGGTAAAAAGCTGTTCAGACCAAACAGGTCCTTCCTATCTGGCTGCCCTGATCTTTGGATACTTTTGCTTGGCTACTCAGTCTGACAGAAGGCAAGTGTGCCTTCCCAATCATTAATCATAGCTGAGATGAAAAGGTGGATGTCAACACCCACAAACAGAGAGAGGACACGGGGATCTAGGGCTCTTGCTTCCTGAGTAAATCCAACCTCCTGACACTACCAAAGAGTAAGAAAACAAAGCTACATCTCCTCTGACCATGTTTTAAAAAGAAGGCTGCATTTCCTACCTGTGCACAACCTGATATATTTTGTGTATGCTGGGCTTCATTTATTAAAGAAAATCTCAGAGTTAGTATCTCCAGAGGATCCAGACAGAGAAAGGTCTTTGGATCCAGACCACACTGAAGTATCAACTAGATATGAGTTAAGCTGCCCAGCTCTCTCAAGATCAAATCAGCCCTAGGCATGTACAACTCTGTCTTAAGGAAGAAAACATTAAGAACAAAAATTAAGAATTTCTGAAGTGAGGTTACATGGCCACTAAAATCAACTGGCACCTCAATTCAGTCCACATTCCACTTCTTTGGATCCTGTCCTTCATCTTTGAGTGCTGCCAAATAATACACATAACAAGACTGTACTAGAAGTGGACAGAACAAACTTTGAGCTACTGCATAATATCATTATGTTAAATATTTAAGTTGTCTTTAACAACTATTAAAGGCTAAGAATTAACTAATGGATCTCACAGATTTTGTAAGCATAAAATTGGTACAGATGTGGGATCTTAAACTGTCCTAATCTTTGGAGGCAACAGGAGAAGGATTTGCACTTCTACTTTGCTACCTGTTTTTGTCTAAGAGGAGAGGAGATAGCATCAGCTAGTGGCTGTTACATCAGCTAAGGATATTGAATAGTGTTCCTTGTTCCTTTCTCCAGGTAAATGACACAAAACAATTCCCAGAAGCTGCCCAGGCTTCATTTCAGAGCAGGGGAACTCTTTTTGATATCCTTTACCGGGTGGCATCCAGCAACAAGTGCTTAACTGAACAGAATAATTCCTCTGTCCATATAGATTAATCTCAGGAGTTGTTTATTATTGTGTTCTGTAATTTCATTCAGTTTTCATGTTGTGTTGACAGCACTATAGCAGTGACACCCTGCAGCCCTCATACACGCCTTGGAAATTAACTGATTTGGAAAATGACTCACCATTCTTTCCAGCATATCCACGATTAAATCCATAGGAGTTAATAAAACTCAATGAGGATGCAGCTGTCCCATGAAATAGCAACCTCTCATTATTTTGATTTTTGTTCTTTTCACAGATAGATTTTTTTTTTAATTGGTATGTCTGCCAGAGGATGCGATTTTGTATCCTTTCAATCTGCAAAATTACAAAATTAACTATATTTATATGAGGGAAAAATGGGGTAGGGATGAATATTTATCATGGCAGAAAAGCATTAAAATGAAATCAAACTGAAAGAATTAGAGCAATTTTCACCATGTCCTGGTAGCACGAGGTTTGGGTAGAGGGACTGAATATGTAAGCATCCTGAAAAATCACAAACCAAAGCAGCTCATAAGAGAGTTTCAAGCTCAGTAATTTTGGGTATCCATTTGTCTTGCCTAGTGTACCAGGTACCCAGCAGTCATGGTAGCTGTGCACTGTCATTTCTAGGAACAGGCTGCTGTACCACTGCTAGAGGCAATGATGGAAGATGCCTTCTATACATCCTCATCATCTTTACTGATGATTTTCTCACTAAAGGACAGAGTGTAGCAATAGCATTAGGTTAAGTTTCTCTTCTAGATCTAAGCTTGCAGGTCAAAATTGCTTCCTGTAATGTGTAGTTTAGCAACCCACAAGAAATGACTCTATAAAAATCACTTGGTGGGAGGATGGATGTTGCTGGCTCCCTATGCCAACAATATAGCTTAAGGGAAAGCAGTGTCTCCAACAAAGTATAATCTTAAAGACACTTCTGCAACAGCTTTGCATTTTTAACAGAAAAAGACATAATGTCATAAACTTGATTTTTTTTTTCTGTAATACATTAATATTTTGCTCTCTTTGTGTGTTTTCATGACCATGCTCATTGAAGCTTGTGATGGAAGAAAAATTTTTAAGCACATTATCCTCACTCCTAATTTGATTGTATTTTCTACTGTTTATCTCTTCTCTTGATTCAGAACAATTCCATCTTCTTCCTGGCAATTAAATCTCTGTGCATTGTGTTGCAGATTTCTAAATAAGCAGGATCAAATACTGACACTGGTTAAAACTGACAGGCAGGCCTGAAAGGCTCTGGGATGACAGGGGAGAAGTTGTAAATTAGTCCAAAGCTTCATATCAGTCTGCAAGGACTTTGTATTTTTCATTGTATTCTGAATGCATTTGCTCATGCCTCCATTTCAATATAGAATTTCCTAATTGGAAATACCATATTAGCTAGAGAGTACCACATGAATTGAACAAAGAGTCAGCCTGAAGACTGATGGTCACTGGTTTTGCACCATTACATGCCAGAAATGGCAGAATAGCTCTTAGGAAACTTGCTGTGATTTATATTCACCCTGTGCAGTGCTGGGGAGACTGACACACAAAGGGTGTATTGGGTTGCAGACACCTCATAAGCACATATTTAGGAAGTATATTGTTTCTTGCCCAAGCATTGACATTTTCCCCTCTCCCCACCCCATATGGTATCACCTTCTCTATGTTAAAATTACTACATGTTGTCTTGAACATCTTCTCAACTGTTGTGTATTCAGGATGTGATGGCTTGAGCTCCACCACTTTGACCTGTTCATTCTGCATGTCTGTCCACTCCTTAGGCAGCTCTATTGACTGCACATCTGCAAAACAGAGGTTGCATTATTGACAGACAACTAGCTCAGCTCCATAGGCACATCTTACAAACCACAGAGAGGACCAAGAGGACAACACCTTCTGCAATACCTCATTCAACAAGTGCTCTTGCTCTTCCAAACATCACTGGTTCTGTAATACACTGTAAAGGCTTTAAATTTTGTCTAATTATCCCCACACCAATATCTAACAAAAACAAGCTTTAAAACTCCAGAAGAATTTTATGTATTCTTCATACACCACTTCCTTTGTCAGATTTAAGCATGAAATCTATGCTCACCAGTCACATATATGCAGACAATATTTGCACTTAAAACTGATGTTCTGATTTCACTCATACTTCCCACTGATTATGAAACTCAAAACTCCTGGCTGAGGAAAAAAAAAAAGAAAAAGGGAAAAAAGCTAAGGAATACCTTACTTCTTTGGGATACCTGAGCTTGCATTTATCCAAATCATCATTCAATAATAATTATTCAAGTTTTTTTTTTTTTTTAAACAAAAGTGCTATTTACCTTCATCCTTTGTCACACGTTGAAGGATTTTAATTTTTCCTTGGTCATCAGTAGCCCTTAGAGTCTTCAGATTCACCTTGTAGTTCTTATTTTTAATTCTGATATTCAGATTTGGCTTTTTATCCATTCTGGCAGACTCCAGCTGCATATTTGTCAGTTTATCAAAAGCAACAAAGCTATCATTTCTTCCTAGATACCTCCATTCTACCAGGTTATAAAGCAGTTCTGCCTTGGATTGCTCCTCTTCAGTAGATTTAATTTTTTGGACCATTTCTTGAACTTTTCGAGAAACGGAACAGACATCCCTGCTAATACCAGAAATTGTAATTTGAGGGGGAGAAAGCTTATTGAAAACCTCAATGGTGACTTGATTTCTTCTCTGGAGATCATCCAAAATAGCAAATTGCATCTCATCAAAATTTTCAATTGCCTCATCTGAAATAGTGTTTTCAAACTGTTCCTTTAAAATTAAATCCTTTATCCAGGACTCAGCTGCATCCACCTTTTCTTGGCTTTCTCCACAAATTTGAAATGTGACTAAATTAACTTTCTTCTCCAAAATCATGGACTTTTTCTTCTCAGAAGATTGTTTTCTGCCCCAAAAAAATGCTGTGGATAAATACATCAACTTTTAGTTGTAAATAAAAGAACTTCAGTTTTATTTGCCCATGCACACAGAAAACAACTTACACTTAAACATAGATATCCATGATTCTGATTCTGTTGTGGAAGAATCTGAATTTTCTCTTTTCTTCATGCTTTCATAAAAGTCCCTGAGCATATTTGTCTGGAAGATCACTATCTTAATTGTCTGTAAATGCTGTACTGATTTTTGTCTTGCAAATTCCACAATGGCATCCAACATTTCATCAGCTACCTTGGCTGAACTCAGTCCTGCTTGACCTAAACAAAAATAAAAGGCACATATCAGTGAACAGTTTTTGTGCAAGTCTACTGTTACCCATATTAAGTTTGTCTGTTTCTGAACTGCCCCCATCACACATTGCTTTCCCAAGAAAACACAAACCTGTTCCAATAGCTGGGAAGGCAACAGATTTGTACGTCCTTTGTTCACACTCATGAAGCACTTTGGAGACCTGACTCTTCACCTGGTTATCAGTAATCAAATGGATGATTTTACTGCACAACAGGTTCCCACCCTGTGTTGTAATAAAGCCACTTTGGTGCTTCCCAGCTGGAAGAGAGAAGATAAAGGAGGAGATATAATATTTACAAAGTGGCAATCTCTTTTGGTAGTATTTTCTGTTATACTGGTAGTACAAGAGAAGTGGAAAAAGTGGAAAGAAATCCACTGTGAGCTATATTATTGTGGGTTTACTTGATTCTGGTTTTCTTTTTAAATAATCTGCAGAGTTTCTTTGAGAAATTAATTCAAGTAAATGTGTGTTTTCTAATTTCCTGAGACCTCTGCTACAAAGTATTTTCCTATTAAGGACAATATAAGAATTTATGATGACTTTGAATACATCTCACTTCTACTTAAAAGCATGCCAAATTAATTGATATGTGAAAACCTCTCTTAGGCAACTTATTTCTTAAAAACCTGAATTCTTATACTGCAGCAGAGCTGAGTGGCTAAAATAATATCATTAAGATTATGACCAATTGATTTAAGAACAATATGGAATTTTAAAAAGATGTTTGTGATTTCTCAGAAAACTCATGTTTGCTTACAAAATGGAGTCATATTGTGAGGATGAATGGACTGATGAGCACAGAGTTCCAGACCACCTCACAGATCACAAAGGTAATGACTGTAAGATACTCTGCAAGCACTGAGATCAGACTGATAAATTTACTTTGACAAAAAGCTTTATCTGCCAGGTGATTTTCTTCTGACTGTCAGGATTTTCTGAAGAATATTTTGTACATGAAGGTAAAATGTAATTTGGAACACTGTAATGGGGTTGTAGGTTCCTGCCAACATTATCATTTCTATGTTTTGTCCATTCCAACAAAAAAAGTAAAAACTGCACTGGCACTAGGAGATTTATTTTAAGTTGAGGGTAAGGAGTATTTCATAGTAGTATGTTGATAAGGCCTTGCTCTGTGGTGGAGTTTCCTTGGGAAATGAGCAGGGTGTAGCACTGACTGGGAATGCAGGCATGAGCATATTTACCAAACAAGTTGGAGCCAACTTGTCTTGTCCCCTACAGAGTAGTTTGGAAATCAGAAAAACATAAAAACAGCTCTTTGAAATGAAAGAACAAGAAAATAAGAATCAGTGTAATAGTTCTAAGAACAGAGACATTTGCCTGATTTGAAGTTAATGATAAATGTGTTTGTACAAACGTTCCTACAGAGCCAAAGGCTGGGAAAAAAATCCAGGAAACACCATCTTGAAAATCAGTTTCCAGACTCAGAGCAGGCACATTTATGTTATGCATCTAAAATGTCCCTTTCTGTGCTTGCAGAGACCAACCACAATGAGCTCCAATTTTACTGCTCTGCTGGTCTGGCAGAATGCAGACTATGGAAGAACTTATGATCAGGGTTGTCCTGATTTCAGCTGGGATAGAGCTAGTTTTCCTCTTAGTAGCCACTTCAGGGCTGTGTTTTGGATCCAGTATGAGAATAAAGTGTGTAAACACAGATGTTTTAGTTATTGATAAACAACTATGAAAAGAAAAATTCTCACGGTAATATGTCAAAACAAGAAGGGGACTTTTCAAAGCTCCTAAAAGTGAAAGGTGTATTATTCAGATAAAACAATTATGTCAGAGTAGAGAATTATAAAGCAACTTTAAGTTTTCAGTGAGAATGAACACAACAAAAAAAGAATTATCAAAAAAATAATAGGCTTTAACATACCATATTGAGCACATTCATTTGCTACCTGGGGACCAGCAGCATCCATAATTGCTTTGAAGACCCCTTAAATCACACAAGAAAAGCACACACATTCATTCAGTCTCCACAATTATCTCTACTCAAAACTCTACCCAACTTCTGTACCCTACAAATACCCTAAATTGCTTTATGACAAGATACCACAAAGTTCAAAACTGTGACAGTTTCCCTAAGTACTGTCCATGACACACAGCTTTGGCTGCAGAGAGAATGTTTCCTTCACTGCTGGTTAGAAGTCATTAAAAACTCCTATTTCATTTTTTCACTCACCAAACCCATATGTCTCTCACCAAACTCTCCAATGGCGTTGAACTGGTATCATTTGGTATCTTGCATGCTTATAATTCACTATAATTAGTGAAAACCCTCTGCTTCTTATAGGGTAATTTTCTTAACCAGAGCTTTGTCTTCCAGTGAAACATTTTAGGATACGAGCATTTTTTTAGAATTATACTTAGTCTAAAAATTCCATTTAAACACTTAGGGTTTTAAGCAAGAAAAATATGGTCAGAAGCCTTCTGTTTGAAAATTAAATCAAATATTCAGGACATGTAAAAAACCTGTTTAAGATCTATTTCCTGGCTAATCATAACTCTTTATGAAAATAACTCATGTGAAAAATGCTTCATAAAAGTTTCCCTTTTGGACAATTCTTTTCTGTACCCCCTTCTAAAAATTAGCCCAGATTTATTGCTAAAGAACTACATATTCAATATATTACCTGCTTTGGCATCAAATGTTGAATTTGCTATGTTTACAATAATCTCTGTATCCTCCTTGGTAATATCTCCACTAAGTACTTGCAGTGTGATGGAACCAATCTTCATTTCATGAGCTCCCAACAGGTCAGTAGAAACAGGCCTGATGAAACCTGCATGGGAAAGAAAAATACATTAAATCACTTCTCCTTTAGTTTGGAGTGTTATTCTCTTCCACTGATTGAAACTCCTTATCCTTTTAAGGAATATGCTCTAGATCAGTTTGATGGATGCAGAGTGTCTCTGTTTTTCTCTTTATTCCATTTCTGAAAGCTGAGAGGTACAGTATTCTTCCTGTTTGTGCTATGGAAGTGAAACCATTTCTATTCCTGTAAATTTATGCAATATGAATTCAGAAAATGGCTTCAGGTTTATCTGATCTGACCAGCTCTGTAACAGAGTTTCCTGAATTAATTCTTACAAGAAATGGAGCATCCAGCTTAAGTGTTGCCAGTAATGGAGATCAGATCACATCCCTTTTGTAAGCTATTTCATACTTACCTTCATGGATACAAAACTATTCCTTTCTTGTAGTCTAAACTTATCTAACCTAACTCGTATTTTATCTGCCCACTCTTCATCTCTTTGATACTCAGCAACTGAGGAGGAAGGGCTTTATATCCTTACAAATAAGCACCTGCCCTTGTTGAAGTACACACGTTTTGGCTATTGTGTCCCACTGTTGTCAAGTAATAAATGGAAAGGAAATTATCCACTCTATATATGTAAATATATATTTGTAGGAGACTAAAGCTACAGAAATACATGTTATTTATGGCTGGTTTGGCCAAGTGATTGCAAATTCTTATATCCTTTAAGCAGGACAAACTACTGTGTCTCCTATCAGAACACCCTTTTTGTTTTGGTAAGACCGGCCTCACTAAGAGTTCAGCATGCCCTCAACAAAAGAAATTCCTCCCTAAGAATTTTACAAATGACATTTAAGAATGCAAGTCCATTAGGAGGACAAAAAATGCCCTGTGCCCTGATGACATTTCTTTTGATTCCTGATACACATAAAACCATGTAACAGCATTTACATTCTGTCCCACCTCTACACAACTTACTTGGCTGTGCTGCTGCAGCAGTGCCACTTTCACCTGCCCTACGTGCTAGTTCAGTGGTAAAAGCCTAAGAAGAGAAAAAAAGTATTCAATATAGTATTTCACAGTATGTACACTGAATGTTTCTGTAATTAACATTAACAGTCTTGTAGCCTCTTGCTGAGACACCTCACACATTTTATAGTCATATTTAATTGTTAATAACAGCAGAAGGCCCAGTGTGGACAGTGTGATAAGAGATAGCTCTGCATTGCTAGAACTCCTCTGGCCAAAGATGAGGAAGCATCTAAAGCATCTTCACAGTGCCAACAGCAAGGCCAATTTTGTCTGCAGCTTCTGCTTGCTGAGAGTTTATATTTCAGAGACACTGGAAAGACATCCCACTGTTGCTGGCCCATAGCAGTAAGAAAGTGCCAAATGATTCCCTTAAAAAGCAGTATAAGTAAAACATATTATTAAAGTGTAACTAGAGCAGTATGTTACAAAGACAGATTTGTCCTGAGAAGAACTACCTGAATGCTATCAAGATCTTGTGGTAGCAAGAGAAAATGAACTTCCTGGAGATTCTTCAGAGTGTGACTACTACTGAACTTGAATACCACATCAAACATTAATTTAGAAACAAGGATTTTAGGAAATCCAAATCCTCCAGTCCCAATAGCTGGGAAAGTGATTGTTTTCAGTCCAAGTTCTTCAGTTTTCTTCAAGCAGAAGTTGATTGCATCTTCTAGTTCCTGTAAAACACAGCAAAGGTACTTTTTTCTAAAGGCATAATTTATTATTAGTTCCAAAGAAACCAGTATGATAAGCAGCTCTGAGTGCATCAAGACATCTTTAAGGTCACTCCAATGGAAGAGAATGGAGTCAAGTCATCTAAATTAACTATATTTAAACCTGAAATTTCAGGCCACATCCCAAACAAATATATAGCTGGGGTGGATTTGGGGTTAATAATTAATATATACCTTCTCTGTCTGTCCTCCACCCCACTTGGGCATTATGGCATGAAAGATAGACTTGCAGGCCATAGCATATCCACTGGTGCAGACCACACTCCCAGGACCTGAGTTCTGACTTTGTTTCTTGGTGTCAAACTCAACTTTGAGAGCTGGCCCAGCTCTTTCCAGCACGGCTTTGCAAAGAGGCCCCTCGCCAAACAGCAGATCTGTGCCAACGCTGATGACAACAACATCCGTCTGCAACAAGATTACAATGAAAACAGCTACAGCTAGAATTCCAACAAAAAAATGCACCAAGATTAGAAGCCCTACCAATGCAACACACAGCAAAAGAAACAAGATGCCAGTGGATACCCAAAACAGCAGCCCAGACAGGTACCTATTTCCCCTAATATCCACCCAAGACAGTTACTTTTACAAAGTACTTTAGTATTTCCCCTTTAAGAAAAAAAACCCCAACTCTTTTACTTGTTGGCCTTAGATCTAGGAAACAAACAAGATTTAGCTGGGAATTGAAACATTCTGAAATTCACAGCTGCCCTCTAGAAATGGCTTCAGTAACAGATCTCAACCTACACTCAAGTTTTGCAAGCTTGCATCCTTGTTTAGCTACCACACAGCTGTTCTTTCATCATGTTGCAAGTACTTGTAAAACCTACTGTCTGTCCTTTTTCATTTAAACTGAGAGAGCTTACCATCAAGGTAGAAAGGAGTCAGAAAAGTAAAGACTTACCATAGCTTCCTGAATATTCTTCTTCTCCACTCGGATGCGAAGTCCTTCATTTGTTGTAATCATCTTCAGATCCCCTTTTCTATTCTCCTTCTGGCTTTTATTCAGCGTTGGCCATTTTGGGGAGAATGATTTAGCTGAAAATACTTTTTTTACTGTCTCACTCAGAACCTGAACAATTTCTTCTGAATTACTCACAAGATGGATCTCCTTCAAGTTTCTGTCCTCCATGAGTTCTTCCAAGGTCTCCCTAATGGAGGACACAATTGAATCCGCACAGATCTGTGGTGGAAAACCATAAATCCCTCCACTTATAGCAGGCAGAGCTATGGAACGATGATTGTATATATCAGCTAGCTGTAGACATTTTTTCACTGTCTTCTTCAACAACCACATGCACTTTTGCGATTCCCTCTCGCTCCACCTGGGCCCGACAGCGTGGATGACGTTCTTGCAGGGCAGTTTCCCGGCGCGTGTCATCACTGCGCTACCAGGCTGGAAATCCCCCAGCCTCCTCACCAGCTCATCACACTCCTCCTGCAGTGCTGGCCCAGCTGCTCTTGACAGCGCCTCAGCCAGGCCACCAATGTGTTTTAGGTCTTCATTAGATGCATTCACCACAACATCAACAGGGTAGTCACACAAGTCACCTCTATACACTCCTACCATAATTCCACCTGGCAGGTTTTTTTCATAGTAGACTTTTCTTTTCACTTTATTACCAGCTTTTCCACCCTTCTGTTCTTCTTCTTCTTCCTTAATACTAATGAAACAGCTATATTTCTGCTTTGCTTCTAAAATACATAAATCTTTCCTGTCGGTGAAGAACTCCTTTGCCCCTGGTTTATCAATTGGCACATTTTTTGAGTAAAGGGATGAGACAGTTTTTTCAAACATGGTGAATGCTTCTAGCACTTCTGCTTTTGGTCCCCTCAGAGAAATACACGGTGTCTTGGTGTCAAAACATACTGTCACACCTTTCTTCTTCAATTCTTTACAAACGGCAGACTTCTCATTCTCTACAAACTGCACTATTACCGCTGATGTAGCTGGGATTACTTCTTCAATGATTTTGTTTCTATCTACAAAAGCATTAAGTCTCTGATAAACCTCTGTTACAGACTTAGAAAAGCCAGCAATAATCATTTTATTTTCTTTTCCAACAGACTCCCAAGTGATGACAATTTCTTGGGAAGAATTATATGTCTTGAGCAAGGAGAGAAGAAGATTGCTCCACTGATCCTTTTTAGTAACTTCACCATCCCCCACATTGATGCACTTGCTTTCTAAACCTGTTTTTATTTGCTTTTCTGCTTCTAGAAGATCTTTGTGAGCATCTCCATATAGCAACACAGTATCATCCTGAAGTTCATAAAAAGCAGTAATTTTTTCCCTAATGAATAATATATCTGATGTTTTTTTATTATCTACACACTGTAGATAGTGGAAAACATGGGGGTCAGTGGTAACTGATGTACATGGCATACTCAATACCTTTTCCAGTAACTCAGCTTTGACTTTATATACTTCTGCAGGTAATCCACACAACTGAACAGTCCTTTTTTTGTCATCATAACAGAGCTTTAGGCATGGATATTCCTTTTGAATATTCTCTTCTAACCCAGCATTGTGCAGCACAGCATACTTCCCTGGGATCACTGACACAGAAATTTCTATGCTCTGTTTTTCCCTTTCACTTTGCTTCATGCATTCCCTCACTTCTTTCTCTGCACTGTCCACTGCAGCTCTGTTGCCTGCAATCACCACCATCTCCTCAGAAATATCAGTTATGATCAGAGCAACATCTTTTGACAACCTTTTCTTCACATCTTCCCAACCTGATGAATTGACTTTACATTTTATAGCTATGTAACGTGCCATGATACGCGAGAACTCAGTGGAAGCATCTTGTTGCCATGTCTTGAGCAACTTAATCATTGGCTTTTTCTGCTTGCAGAGAGATGGTGATGGGCACAGCATAACTTCTGGGTTTGCACAGTCTGCTTGGGGCCATTTGAGCTCAGAATGGCAAACTGCCATTTCCTGGTTTATGTCCTGGGTCAGATTGGCATGCCTTTGTAAAAACTGCCATACATACGGGTCAAGTGGCACCCCAATGGGGTCTGGCATCTTGAAAGCTGGTCTTTCTTCTCCATAGAGAGCTGTTCCCAGGGAGTGGTAATATGGATGCACAGAAATCAGTGTCTGGTCCAGTAAATGTTTCTTTTTCAAGACCGTGGTTACATCTGAAAGTCAGTGCACAAATGTACAAACAAACATAGATCATTAACTTTAAATCAGGCAAATGTCTCTGTTTTAGAATTATTACATTGATTTTCCTTTTCTTTCATTTCAAATAACTATTTTTATGTCTTTCTGATTTCCAAACAACTCTGCAGGGGACAAGATAGAAGCCTTGGCTCCAGCTTGTTTGGTAAATATGCTCATGCCTGCATTCCCATGCAGAGCTACACCCTGCTCATTTCCCAAGTTAACTCCACCACAGAGCAAGGCCTTATCAACATACTACTATGAAGTACTCCTTACCCTCAACTTAAAATAAATCTCCTAGTGCCAGCACATTTTTACTTTTTTTTTTCCCCATTTTTGTTGGAATGGACAAAGCAAAGAAATTATAATGTTGGCAGGAGCTTAAAACTCCATTACAATGATCCAAATTGTGTTTTACCTTCATGTACAAAATATTCTTCAGAAAATCCTGAGAATCAGAAGAAAATCACCTGGCAGATAAAGCTTTTTGTCAAAGTATATTTACTAAGCCAGGAGTCTCCTCAAAGATATTTACCAGAAGTTGCACTGGCACAAAAACTGGATAGTGATTCAAGGAACACAAGAAATAGTAACAAGATTTTTCTTTAGCTCTGTTCTTTCCTGATAATGAAGATATTTGACTTAATTAGCTTGAAATGAGGATATTGGACCTTATTTAGTTTCTGAAAGTTAACTGTGTTACTGACACTAAGTCATTGACGTAGTGACATTGATTCTGCTCTGTCCCTTTACCTGTAAGTACCATTAATTTTACATTGCATATACAAACCCCTGTAAATGGGGAAAGAACACCAGTGAGAAAAACCCATGGACAAGGCAGATATTAAAATAAATCTCTGGTAACAAAAACCAAAACAAACAACCCCGCCCCCCAATAGATACTGAAGCCCTAGACATGCAGCAGTATTTCTACATGCAGAGCACTTCCTAGGAACAGGACAATGTACACTGACTTCAGTAACAGAAAGCCAGGCTTCTCCTAATGCCCATATTTTCAGTAACTTCCTGGCAGGTTATCTGCCTGTGAGTACCTTGGTCAGGCAAAGGACAGAATTACCTTTGTGGTCACAGAATGTAATGATGGCTGAGTTCTCCTCAGGGAAGAGCTGGACATCTGCCACAGGCCCCCCTCCGTTCCGTGTGCTCTCAAAGTACACTGTGAGGTAGTCTGAGGAAATGCTCTCTGGTAGGTTTTCAGCCTTGATGCTCTGTGTTGATTCTAGAAGCCAGGCAGTCATGTTGAATTCTCTGACTCTCTTGTGCTGTGAACATTTTTCGGCAAGTTCCTTAGTATCTGTAAACAGAAGAGCAGTAAGAACTGACCATGTTTTCCTGTGTCATTATCAGCACTGGCTATCACTTCAGGCAGAGAAATGAGCAGAGTCTACTCCCTGTATTTGGAACAAAACTGACTCTGGTGCCAAATAACTCTGTGTTGTAAAGAAACAGGAAAAGCACACAAGCATGTTACTCTCTGCTATTCACTACCACTATGTCTCTGTTCCCATCTCATAAGTTTACTGTCTTCTCTAAAGGAGGCTTTATGTAATCCCCACACTCAGTGCACTTTCAATTCTTCTTCATCTAATTCAAAATAAGATAAAAACAACAAAACATTCTAATCCATTTCAGTAATAAAGATACCACCATTTTCTTTCTCCAGTGTAACCTTTGGATCACAGGCACTTTTTTGGGGCTGCATATAATGACATTTTTCTTGAGAGATTGCAATCCAGGTGCTTTTTTAAAAACAGTCTGGATCTCTAATGGGAGAGGAATCGAGCTCTGAAAGCTATTACTCATGCTTATACATGGAAATTAATAATGGTGTCATCCCGTCTTACCAATATTTTTTAAAAAGGTTGCTACAGCAAAATTTATTTCAGGTATCAGTTCAATAGTAAAGTCAGCATCTACAGTCAGGCCACTGATGTTCTCCAACAGCATCTCTAAGCACTTTGGACTGCATCTCTCTATGTTCTCAAATACCACCGAAGGTGAGGCCTCTGCAGAGTCAACCTCCTCCTGGAGTTCACTGTTTGGAACAAGACTCTCTGCTTTCTTCAAGGCTTTTTTATCATCTGCAGCAGAAAGATACGGCACATAAAATGTTGGCAGGCATTTCCTGGAATGAACAGATTCTTCTTACCCTTTCTCTCTTTTCCTTTCCCAAGAAAAGAGATTGTTAACCCAACATACACTGCAGGGTACCACTGAACATTTTGAGATCCAAAACAGCCCAGATGCAATATTTGGCAGGGCTGCAGGCAGCTTTTTTGGTGGCACAAAAACAGACCAATGTCACTGGTATGTCTCTGGTCAGAGACTAAACAAAACTAAAATCCATTGAGATAACAGACCACAGCTGCTCAGATGTCAGTAAGGGTTGGCAGAGACCTTGCAGCCTCTGCAGCCGTTTCTCACCCTGTGCAGGCAAAACAAGCCTGAACATAGCTCAGGACATCCACAGGCACCACAGGTAGCTTTGTGTGACTTGGTGTAAAGCCTCCTGATGATCACTGTGCCCTGCCATCAGTGCAGCATGACAGAGCTAGAGGGCCCGTGTGCACAGAGGGCTCACAGGGATGCAACAACATCTTGCAAATAGAAAATATATCAGAGGTGCCCACTGAGTATCCCAGAAGTCCAGGGTCTGCCAGGGGCAAGCACGTCACCAGCTTTGCAAAGAGATGAGGGCAGAGGTGAATGACCAACAGCTGGCTCTGCCTGCTCACTGAGGTACAAAAACTACTGATACCAAACCCATAACATCTCCAAAAGACAGCTGCCTTTCAAGGCCTACCACCACCACCAACAAGAAGAAAACTAAAGAAATAAGAAGCAACAATTCTTCTGATGCTAATTACTAATTTCTAGACCAATGAAGGAGTAATTTCCTCCACTCTGTCCAATGAAGAAAATACCAAAAAGCCAAAACTGAAAGCGAGGCTGACTCAAGGAAGCAACTGAGAGCAGGATCTGAAGATTTCCAGGTTCCTCTCTAGTATAACTACAAAATAGATGACAACTTAGAGAACTGGAGGCCATGTGTGGAGAAAAGCACCAACACTTTTGTTTTCTGAAGAATCAGCACATACAGTGATGGATAACATTTTACCTTTTGTTTGAAGGCTGCTCATAGCATCCAAAGCCTAAAATAAAATGAAAGTCAAACATCAGTGACAGATTAGACACTCTCACCACTATTTCAAAGCTCTGGTTAATTTTTATTCACCTTTGTGGGAACTGATTTTTCTTCAAATGTTTCCTCTTTAGTAGCTCGTGCTGTTTCAGACTCTGTGACAAACAACCTCAGTTTTCCTTCTCCTTCCAAATGCAATTGATGAGACTGTCTCCTAAGAACTCGTTCCTTGACTAAATAAAAGCAAAAAAGCCCTGTGAAATTCTGAACGGAAACACAGCTTTACACTGCACGGCACTTTACCATCATTATGACACTGTTGCAGTTTAAGAATGGTATTCTGCAATTTACTGTTTCCACTGAAAGGAGCCAGACCTCGCCGCTAGGTAGTGAGCTCTCCCCGCCGTGGCAGGATGGAGAGGAGAACTGAAGGCACAAAAACGTTAAACATTACAGGACGAGATGAGAACAATAAACTACAAACAAACAGCAACGAAGTAAGAAAAATGAGCAGGAACGACATCAGTACTGATAACAGAGTGTACAGGACAGGTGAACGACTCACGGGCCGCTGCTCACCCCACAACGCACTCGGCAAAAGCCGGAAAATATCCCTCCCTTCCCGTTCCGTGCTCCACCGCACGGCTCAGGGGTGATCGCATTTCCCCAGGGATCTGGCTGTGCCCTCCCGGCTCCTGGAAAAGTTAACCTCAGCCGGAACAAGGATATACAGTCCCGCGAAATGAAAGAGCTTTAAACTCATAATGCTGACGCAGAATGCACGGGGCTTTCTTCCTTAAAAAAAACTGCCAGAGATACAAAACTCGGTCTGTCATGGTGGTACCCGGAGAGGCCCGGTACCGGCCCCCCCAGGCCTTGAAAATCCTCTTCCAGACAGTGCCGAAATGGCTTGGGGCTGTATGTCCTGAACTTACCAGCAGGGAGAGCCAGCAACTGGGAAGCATGCTAAGGCAAGAAAAGGAAACATTGTACATAGGTCTCTGTGTGTTTCTGCACATACGTGCATGTCTATACATTTAACTCAACTACAACTAAATCCTTTACCGGTTTCCTGCAAGTTCATAAAAATATGATGTCACATTTTTAATATATATCTGTAACTAATCTAATTGTTAGATTAATATAAGATTTATTATTCCCAGTGCAGTTTAGAGAATACTACTGCACATCAAGATGAGTATGCATGTATATATTCCTCCTGGGATATATTTATTCACTTACAGCCTTTATGCCAAACAAACCAGAGGCTAGTGCTAAGCACCAAATCTAGGCATATATATAAGTAAATATCACATTCTGAGTTAGAAGGGACCCACAAATATCGACTCCAACTTTTGGATCTGCACAGGACATCCGCAAGAATCACACCAAGTTTACATACTGTCTATTCTACACTGCACAGGAGGGGGTGTATACGACATATTATATAGTACAGATACTGCACATTACGTACCAGACGGGATATAGTATTACATGCAACAATCTTTTTTAACTTGCAGAAAGTTTAGACTTGCGATTTACGACCCCAACAACCCCGCAGGGCGCCCACACGCTAATCCCGGCCCCTGCCCTCGCCGGGTCCCCTCTCCCGGTCCGCCTCGGCCCGGCCGCTCACCCTCGGGCCGGGCGAAGCAGACGAGGATGGTCCCGCTGTCGCTCCCGGTCCGCAGCTCGCACTCGCCGCCGCCCGAGCGCTTCTGGCTCTGGAAGTAGCAGAGCAGCTTCTTCCTGAGCGAGGGCGGCGGCTCGGCGGGGCCCCAGTCCCCCCGCACCAGCAGCGGGAAGGAGCACGGCCGCTGCTCCTCCATGGCTGCCCGGCGGCTCCTCTCCCGTCGCTTTCGCTTTCGATTCCCCGCGCACCAGGGCGCGCCTTTTCCGGCAATCACGAGCCTTTCGCTTCTCCTCTGCCGCCTCTCGAGGCAGCCCTGCCCCGGGCCGCCTCCTCGGCCCCCCCAGACACAGCTTCGCACCAGCGCCCTTAACCCTCCTGTCCCCCTGGAACATCCAAAGCACCCCCTCGCCTTATCAATGCCCTGCATGCCCCTCTGCCGGGGGCTGGCAGCCGCTCTCGCTGCTGTCCCAGGAGTTCTTCCACCCGCTCTGCAAGAGGACGATCCTCACACAGAGTAGAGGCATTTGACTCATCTACAGTTCTGCACAGAGTGGGGGGCTGGGTGGCAAATCCACAAAGCCAGCACGGAGACTACCAAAACTTTGGGAAAAAGTGGCATTAATGTTCATTGGCTACAGGTTACATGCTTCTCTTTTTAATTAGTATTTTATCTTCTATTGATTAACGATTCCCTTGCTTCTCATGCCAATTAGTTCACATGCTCAGTCTTTCTCTTCTTTTTGGGTCAGCGGGCCATGAGCTGGTGGTCATGATCTCCCCTTGCTGGAATTACCTTAAACCAGTAAGAGCTGATTCAGCATGCTTGCTGAGTTGCCTTTATTAGTTTCTTCCTTATCTTGGGGCTTCTGCCAAATGTCCTTGTGGCCTGTAAATTCTGCATTCTTTGTGCCCACTAGCAATGGTAAATTCTTCTTCCCAAACCTTGTTAACCTCCTCCTAAGTCTCAAATCACTGAAACATGTTGAGCCCTAAACCTTAATGAGGCAATTCTACTAACAAGCAATTTGTTTTCCTAACACAAGGACATCAGTTAGAACTTACTTGCTAGCTACCTGTTTATTCGATGAAATCTCCTCTCTTGTTAATTAAACTTGAGAGTGTACAAAGATCAAACACCAAAGAACATGGTTCCTGAAGGAAGTTTTTACATATTTCACATTTTGCATCACTGCTGCCAGAGGAACAAGATCAGGGTGGAACAATTTGTGTCAGGGGAAATTTAGGTTGGCTGTCAGAAAAAAGTTCTTCACTTGGAGGGTGGTTGTGCACTGGAACAGGCTCCCCAGGGAAGTGGTCACAGCACCAAGCCTGACAGCATTCTAAAAGGATTTGGACAATACTCTCAGGAACATGGTGTGACTCTGGGGGATGTCACAGGGCCAGGAGCTGCACTTGATGATCCTTGTGGGTCCCTTCCAATTGAGGCTATTCCATGACTCTCGGTCCCTTTGTACACTCCTGCCTCTGGCCTTTGCCTGTTAGAATAAGCCCATTTAGAAAAGCAGCATCTGTCACTCATGGCCTGCACAAAGCCCAGGGTGACAGGTTTCTGCTCCAGGCTTTATGCCCCAGACACCTGTAAGAAAAGCACTGGTGAAAGACACCTTGGTGTCCTCTGCAGCTTCTTGTGGCGCTGGGGAAGCTGAGACCTGATGCAGTGCTGGCTCCTGGAGAGAATGGTCACACTGGTACCAGTGACACATCAGCAGCAATGAGGCACCTGGAGCCATCTCCTCTGGCTCCTGGCAGGCTGATGAACCACTGGCCACAGGTATTTGTTATGGGGATTTAATAATTTTATTCACTGTATAAGCAAAACTTAAAGACTTTTGGCCCCCATACCAATACCTTGATTTCCAGCTCTAGGTTAAATTGGTTTCAACACACTTGAGCTCAACAGTCAGCAATTTTCAGTGGTCAAAACCAGAACTTTTGTAACCACTGAAAAAGGTTTTTTTACATAGTAAAAAGCAAAAAAGCCCAAAGGGAGCAGCTCCACTGCTGTCACAGAAGGATGGGATGTACAAATGCACAGCCTGAGGTTTATAGCTCTGAGATACTTGACTTGCATATTCGTGGTATTTCACACCCCTTCCCTAGAAAAGGTGTCCCTTGGCCACAGTTACCCTACAGCACCCAGGGAAAAACTGAAACAGTAACCTAACTATGTAAAAGAAAGCATTGGAAGATTTTTTTCTTAATCATACAACCAAGTAAGTCAAACCTGATACATTCAGAGGAGCCAAGGGCTTTTCAAAGTTGGGGATGCTAGAAAGCAGCAGGGTTATGTATTTAAAAACAAGTCATTCCATATCTGTAATGTCAAGTGCATTGAAGTCCACTGGTTAAAAACCAATGCTAAATGTTCAAAGAGATTTAGACAAACACAAGCTATTTAGTACAACTGGTTCATTTATTGAAAACTGCTCTAACATAACTTGTTATGAGATTGTCACAGAGTGTAAGAAGGCATCAGAAATGCAACACTGAACAGTCCACGGCTGCATTATCCCTTCCAATTCCCCACCAGCAATTAGGAAGACCCTAAGGCTGTGTGGCTGATACAGTACAAAGGCTCACTACATAATTTAAAAGAGGATTGCAGTACAATATCGTGCTCAAGTCTTAATACATTCAGCTGCTCAAGTGTAAATAAGCTTCAGGGGGATCAGAAATTGCCAGAGATTGCTTAAATCAACTCAGAATTTAATTTGACATAATTCTTTATTATTTTTGTTGTGTGTTTTGTTAAAGATATTTCCATCCTACATAAAGGCTGAAAGACATGCAGTTGTGGCTGCAATCAAAATACTTACTTAGTGAAAGTGATAAGGTATTCTGGGTAAGCTTGAATGTCATTAAAAATTATGAACATGGAAGGGTGGCTCACGTTATCAGTTGAACTATCATACAGATCTACAGAGTTGCTAACATTTTTTTGTGCTGGAGTAATTGATCCTTTTATCCCCAGAGAATATTCTCCAACAAGGACTCGGGCCAAGTACATGTATTTCTTCCCATTCACATCTGGTCTAGAGTACAAGTCCTGGGCAGAATAGTTGGCATTAACAGCAAAGTACGTTCCGTTTCCGAAGTTTGCAGCTGTAGTCAGAAAAGCAAAGGTTTGTGAGTGTTTCAGTAGCAGCAACTCCTTATCTGCCACCTTCTGAGCCTGTGAATCTATGGACAACTCTGCTTTTTATTTGCAGTAGGGAGATACAACAAAATAAATAATTTTGCATACAAGGTAGGGCTATACATGGCATGGCAAATCAGTCCCAGCCCTATAGAGGAAAACAAGAGTTGTTTTGAAAGTTACATTACCGTGCATTCCAGCATAGCTCCGGTTAAATCCTTTTTTGTTAATAAGGGTTAATGACTCCTGACTTGTCCCATGAAACAGAAGCCTCTCATTATTTCTGTTGCCATTTTTTTTATCTATTTCACACTTTTTTATTTGGTAGTTTTTCCATAAATATTGGTTCTGTATCCTTTCAATCTGTGAAGTTTGAAAGTAAGACAGAAAGAAAGTGGGTAGGTTGCTGCCATGAAAAAAATTAGCCTATCAGTCATTCAATCTGCTTCCAAGATTCCCCTCTTAGCTCAAATACACATATATCAGATGATGAAAAAAGTTAGTCAAATCCTTCCAAACTTTGGCATGGCAGATAGCAGAACCCAGCCCAAATCATGAGACAAACACTTTCTGGGAAACAATACAGGAGCTTTTCACAGGTTTCCAGGCTGTAGATGCCTGCTGGGTCTGCACAGCACACATGGCTTATGTGGGCAAAACATGTGCTCTGCTACAGCAAAAACCATTCCAAGGAAGAGCACTCTCCCCTGGAGCTGAAGAAGTTGACTGCTTAAGAGCTGCTCCAAATACCTCAACTGCAACATTAAACTGATTGAAGCTGAATAAAGTTAATGACAGCCAGAAAGACTTGTCCCAACTTTAGAAATCCATGGGGAATTTCTTTTTGTGTTATCAGTATCTTTCATCACATGCCATTAAGTTAGTTATGCTCAGAAATGATGACTTGCTTTTACCTTTTCAATTCTGAATGACTGACAGGTCTGCAGAAACCTTTCTTGCACATCTTTATACTCTCTTGAGTCTGCTTTTAGTTCCACTATTTTGAGTTGCTCATTTTCCATAGGGTCCCACGTTGGAGGGAGCACTATTGACTTTTGATCTGCAGAAGAAACACCATCAATCATTTTCACCCAAATCCCCTGCCTAAAATTAAACATGACCTGCTACAAATCCTTCTAGAAGTCTACACATCTTGCTTATGGATGACTCAGAAAGAAAGATCTCCTTGTATTGTAAAGGACCAGCAGCAAATGGAAGAGGGTATGGCTCAAGAAGAGAAGTGAGCTGAGATCTAGCATGACAATGGCTACATTAGAACATTATTGCCAGTAAGCCTGCTAAGAACATCAGAACACATTACTCTCTTTTCAAAATATTTTAAATAGCTTCTAAGTTCTTTTATTCCCGAGTTTGGCTCCTTTCTACATTCTCCAGAAACGTACCTGCACAAAGCTTCTAACATGTATTTTAAATATTCTCATAATTTCCTTTTCTTTTCTCTTACTGGATGCAACCAGGTTGTTTCATGGGAACCTCAGTCTGTCAAGATGCTTTTCCTTACCTTCAGATTTGTCAATACGTATAATGGATATCTGTCCTCCTTGGTCATCCACAGCAGTCTTGCGTTCCATATCCACTGTGTATATTCGCTCACCAATGATGACTTCAACAGTTTTCTGCTTTGCCTTGTAAGCATTTTCCAACTCCACATTTGTGAGACTGTTGAAGGGTACATAGGAATCCTTTTCACTGTATTTCCATTCAACTGAATTTTGTAGAAGTTTTGCCTGGGCCTCTTTAGCAGCTTTTATCTTGCGGATCATTTTATGAACAGCTGAAGAAGCCTGGCAGACATCTTTTGCAACCCCTGTAATTTCAATAGAGGTACTCTTCAAATTAAGACAAATTTTTAATTTCTTTTCTAGGTCATCCAGTTCTTCAACCTCTTCGTCATCGAAATGAGAGATAGTCTCGTCTACAATTTCTGTATGAGATTGTTCGTTTGAAATTGCCCTTCTCAGCCACTTTTCAGCTTCTTCCACTTCTTTTTTATTTTCGCCACAAATCTGCACAACAGCCAGATCCATTTTCTTTTCCGAAACCACTTTGGTTTTTCCCTTTGGAGAATGTTTCTCAGAGCTCCAGAATGCTACATTGAAATACATAAATATTGTCATTAATATTAATCTCTTTTAGCTGGTGCTAAACAGATTGATCTATAACCCGTATTTAAGTGACATCTACTTACATTTACCCATGTGATATGCCTTGGAAACAAACGATTTGATTCGTGTTGCAGTAGACTGTTCTCTTTTCTGCATGCTTGCTTGGAACACACTCATCAGATGTGGCTGAAAGATGACAACTTTAATAGTTTTCACAGACGTGGCAGGATTCCTTTTTGCAAAGTCAGTTACTGCATCTATCATGTTGCCAGCCACCTCAGCTGGATTGCGGCGTGCCTCTCCTGAAAAAAGTTGCAGATATTTTGCTCTAGAAAGTGTTAATAACTGTTACAGATGATTAAAACATCTTTAAAAGAAGAGCTATGAACACACCCACACAATCACCTGGATCATAAACAGGTTGAGAATAACGTCAGGTTGGCAATCAAGAAAGGTTTCTACTTATCAGGAAAAGAAAGTTGTGGACCACTTCTCTAGTAAGGGAAAAATGGGAGTTTCCTTTTGTTGGCTTGGCAACCAATCAGGATATGATGTAGATGATATGGCTTGGGTAACTAACAGGCAATAGGCCTGCTGCTCAGTGACCCAGTAGTCAAAATGCAAGCCTAGCTTTATTCATGCAAGAGGTTCCCATGTGCATGGGCTGCAGTTCTGGATTCTCAAGAACAAGAGAAGAAGAAAAAGGGCCAGCCTGGGCTTTTTGACATTTGTATCAATCCTGCTTGTGCAGCTGCTGCCAGAGTTCCATCACCTACTGATTTCAGCAATGGAGAAGCAGGTCCCTGGCTACTCTCTGATGAGCTGCCCACACATACCAGGCTGCAGGTTCTTCAGCAAGCACAGACATGCCTTTGAATCCCTGTTAGCAAGGAAGTGCTGGCTTTAGAAGACTCATGCTCTTGATGTACTAGATCTCTGTAAGGAGTGAAGATTTCTAGCTTTCATAAGCCTCTTAATAGCATTTTTAAAGACTGCATATTTCCAAACATATCTTCACCAAATAATAACCTCTCCAGATAAATCAAACTCATCACTTGAGCCCTGAGATCAGCAGAAACACATGCACTGAACCCTTTTCAGAAAAGGGAGACACAGACCTGTTCCAATTGCTGGGAAGATGACAGAGGTGTACTGCTGCAGCTCACACTCCTGGAGCACCTGGGAAACCAGGGACCTGATATCATTTTGGTAAACAAAATGCATTATGTTTTTGCATGGCAGGTTTCCTGCCTGGGTGATGATATAGTTCTTGCCAGTTTTCTGGGCTGAAACAGAAGTAAGAAAAAATAATCAACAATTATCCCCAATATAGATGTGTACTAGTCCTCATTAGGAAATAAGAAACGTTGAGAAATTTGCCCCAGGATAAGCTTTTGTCTCCTTCCATAAAATGAGCAACCCCTTCACTCAATTTTCTCTTCCAAGGCACAAGAGCTCAGTTTATTTTTGTAAAATATTTGCCTCCTTTGGCAAATAAATTTATTATGTGCCTTTGTTTGTCAGGTTTGCTCAGTAAACTTGAAGAACTTCATGCAGACTGGCAGTCTGTCTACACACACACAAATATGCCATCTACCTGCAGGCACCTAGCCCTCTTGGCCTATGCAAGAACAGCTTGTTTACCTCAGATCTCTTCCACATAGTTCTCTTCCTTTGGTTGATCTTCCCAGCTGATCTCCACACCTGCATATTTCCCACTTCCCTTATTTTCTGGTGGTTTAAACCACATACTCCTCCATCTTTACTCTTTCATTAGAGTTGCTGTCCAGCAGCTGTATTTGGCCCACAAATGGTTTTTCTATTACCATTTTTGCCAGCATCACCCCTTGCTCCTCACTCTGTTTGATGCTGTTTTTATCAAGGAAATCTTTATTAGAATAAGAGGATAACAATAACAATAGATTTAGATCTTTATGTATGCTCAGAAGCTGTCCCTTTCTGAAGATTTTTCCTTTTCTTCCCTCATTAGATGTTTCACAAATACCACATAAACTGATTAAAAACTAGTTGCTGTAACACAGTGTGTAATACAGATGGAACTACAGCAGTCAGTACTGAGAAAATATTCCAAGAGATTCCCTGCCATGCATTAAGACCTTTGGAAAGGTCAGAAATGTTGTACCATACCTAGTACACCACATTCATCTTCAACTGCTTTTCCAGCACCATTCAGAATTGCTCTGGAGACACCTTAAATGAGAAGAGCAACATGGATCCACTGTTACTGCTGTTAAAGTCCCATCTGAGGCAGAAATGTATGCCTCATCACATCTAAAAATGTCTCATTTCTGATAACATTACAGATGATAAATTTAAAACAGTGTAGCCATAATTTTAGCCTTATATGCTTTTCAATTCAAATTGATGTTTTGAGTACCTAACAAATTTCACTAAGGTCAAAACCTCACTAACATTTCTCTCCTCCTTTAGTCTGAGCGGTGTTCTATAAAAAGATTTTTAGTTTCCCTTTCTGCAAGGGAGTCTTCAACATGCTGTCCAGTAACATAGATAAACAAGTGAATAAAGTTCAGACATTCCCTAATTGAACTTTTGTACCCTAAGAAGCAAAACAGAAACAACACTGTGAAGCAAATAAAAGGCTATAAAGCATTGAAGAGAAATACTTGCTCCTCTTCCTTCCCAGCCCTTCCAAGCACATATACTTTTTTCACACATAGTATCAATTAAAATACCTGTTTTGAGGCTGAAGGTTTGGTTTGTTATGTTTACAATGGCATCTCCCACCTCCTTGGTAATATCACCTTCTGCCACCTGGAACACCACAGAGCCAATTGTCATTTCAGGCACACTGTGTGCTGAGCTTGAAGGGATAGCAGAAAAAGCTGCAGGGAAAGAAATACAGATCCTGAGCAGAAAGGAGTGATTGGGTACAATGCCTACAGAGACCACAGTTTGGCTACAGATTCAGCCTGTGGAAAGGATTGCCTGCCATGCTACTGAAAATCATTCCTTCTCACAGGAGTCTGTACTCAACCTGCACTCATTCCCATCATTTCTGTCATGGCAGGACAGCAGGGAAAATGTGTATTGCAGCACACCTGTTATGCAGACACTACTTAGTGACGTTTTACCATTGCAAAACTCCAATGCAAGAGAGCAGCAAACTTTCCAAGTCTCACTCACTTTTTCCTGTGTCTCACAGAGTTTCCAGGCAGGTTTTCTACTTCTTGAAAAGGTGGAACTTTTTACCCACATGTTATTTGTAAAATCATAATTAAGACTTCAACATGTAACTCATTTTTCTACAGGCTGCAGTTCCATTAAGATGGGTAATACCAAAGACATTTCAGTTTGGTTTTGCTATTCATCTGAACATGTAAAAGATTTGAGAGTATTCCAAAAAGACCACTTCAACACACATACTCAGGATCTCACCTGCCTTTCCAGGACAGAGGAAGACACTGCCTTGTTCACAGTTTAATCTACAGCTGCAGCAATAAAAGAAAAAGCACTGCTTGTGCCCTTGACACCTTATAGCTTCTGCTGTTCCAATTTTGAGGGGCGCTATCCAGATACAGAATCACAGAAACACTTTTTTTCTTATCATCTCTAATACTATTGCAGACATAACAGACACTCAGCCTGAAAATATGGCTTTCACAGCAGCCACTCAGACTTTGGGAATGACATGCTCACCAAGCAAGTACCTAAATATCCATAATGAATGCATTCCCTGGAATACTTGAAAAAAAAAATTAAAAAAAAACCCAGTAGGCACACAGCTTTGTGATTAAACCTTACCTGGGCTTTGGCTCGTGTCATTTGGAGAAGGCTTCTGCCCTTTAACAGCTACAGACCTGCTTTCAAGTTCATCTGAAAATTCCTAGAGAATGAAATTACAATCAACCCCTGTAGAAGTCTTCACACAGTAAAAATAAAGGTCTGAAAAGCAAAGCTAAAAAGCATTTAGAAAGAACTAAATTGAAATTACTTCACATCATCTGCCACAATGCTGATGGCAAGTCCTGACAGATGTTGTTCTCAGAGAGCAAGGCTGTTCAGTGTGAGCATCACAAAATCACAAATAACTGAGCCAAACCCTAGTTACCATTCCACAGAGACACAGCAGCAGAAGGCATCCTTACAGTGAGTGAGTTGTTTTCATTAGTTCAGCTCTCACAGGGAATGCCACCCTTCTCTAGGCACAATAGCTCAGGCTTTGACACAGTAGCCTTCAAGTTTAGCCTTTCCAAATGTATTGAAAGCTCTAGCACAAAGTACAGAAGGAAACAGATGTAGAAACACTTATCAGGACATCAATTCACGGTGTGACTGCTCTCTTTCAGTGTGAAATGAGTAACTTGGGTGTGGATATGGAAAATTTATGCTAAGGGGACACTGAAGAGGGGGGGATGCAGGATACTTATATGTTTCTACTGGAGAAGTTTACCAGCACAGCAATCCTAGCACAAAGATTCCTCCTAAGCACACCTGTTTGCCAAGGGTGCAGGCACTGAAGCAGTAGTTACAGCAAATTTGTCTGACCTATAGGCTGAAGAATTAGGTGAGTTCATGAGATAAAGAGTAATCACATTTTTGTATGTATTATTCTCAGGAAACAGAAAAGGATAGAAAGGGAGCAGGACTGTACTCGATACATGGGTAACCATGGGAGGTAGAACCAAAAAGACAGCTTTCAGTACAGATGATCTAGAGACTGTCACCAAACTTTTTCTTTAGTGTAAGAACAAGCACCTTGCAGATTCTTTGAACAGCATCAGATAGCCAAGTATCATAAGACAGACTCACATACACCATAATATAATAGAGAAAGGAAACCACAGTAACTCACCTGAATATTAGCTGTGTCTTTTGTGTGCAACAGGAAGCGAACTTCTTCAAGAGAATTCACTCTGTTTTCACTACTGAATTCAAACACTTTGTCAAACAATAATTTAGCAACAACAGATCTTGGGAATTCTAAATTCCCTGTCCCAATTGCTGGAAAAGTAATTGATTTCAAAGACAGTTCTTCAGCAATCTCCAGGCATTTTGTGATTATGTCACCCAAGACCTGTAAGGCACAATTATTTTTTCAGTTACTGGAGGTAATTTTTTCCCAGTATGTGTAATGTAAGACCTTCCATTTCAGCTATCTCTTCATATTAAAATACAATTAATTCCATACACAAGGAATTCACAAGGAATTTATTAGTCAATAAGGGATCAGCCCACAGTTAAAAAAGAGTGTGTCAAACTCTCTCATCTTCTATGACCCTGTCTCTCATTTCAGAGGAAAAGTGGCATTAAACACACTATAAATCCCAGAAAAATTCAGACAAATAAAGACCCTTTTACCTTTGCAGGTGTGTTTTTCTGGGACCACACAGGTACCACAGCATGAAGCACAACACTGCAAGCCAGATTGTAACCTTTAGTTTTCAACACAGATCCTTCCTCAGGTATTCTTCCTCCACCTTCTTTGCTCAAGCCTGTCTGAAGCATGGGCCCTGCCTTGCTCAGCAGAGCTTTACCAAGTGGCCCTTTGTCAAGCTGGAGATCTTTGCCAACACTGACAACAACAACGGATGTCTGAAAAACACACAAGCAAAAACTCTAGCTTGTCAATATCAAATTTAAATTTTGCATTGGATAATCAAATACAGCCTGCCTGATGTTCTACAAGGTAAATTTTTGGGACAGTAACCAGAGAGAACAAAGTTTTGGAATAAACCAGAAATTATGTCCAATACTAATATCATGAGCCTGCCTGAAGAAAGACAAAACTGAGCTAACAACGAAATTAAATTCAGCCTAATGGGAGTGAGAACTCTGCATTCCTTGTTTATTCACTCTGCCTCCATTTGAAAAACATTTTTGCAAGTTTGTTCTCAAAGAGAGGCTCACAGACCAAAATCTGAGTTCAGTGAGGTAGGCAGGGCCTCCCATGTATGGCTAGTTTAGGGGGACACGAAGACACTGAGGACAAACAAGACTTGGGGTAATCTAAGGAGAAAGAAGTGAGAAAAGCAGTAACTTATGAATGAGAGAAGTACAAAGGGCACTAAACATTGTGTCAAACCCTTTATTTAGCTCCTCAGGAAGAGCCCCATACACATTTTAACATATATTCTGCCCTGGCCAACTGGAGGAGCTGCATGCACAAGCTGTGGGAGGCATCCACTCCTCAGAGGTTTTGCAGAAGGGTCCGGGATGAAGCTGCTTCCAGTACTGGCAATCCCAGAGGTTTTGCAGAAGGGTCCGGGATGAAGCTGCTTCCAGTACTGGCAATCCCATTAAAGAATCTATCAGCCAGCTAACAGAAATTCAGTGCAGAAGGCAACCAGAAATCAATGATCAAAATCACTGGTTCTCCACAGGAAGTGCAATACCAGCTGCATGACTACGAATGACATTGGTTTTGTGTTTGTTAGTTTTAAAAAAAGACACAAAAGAACCCACTTTTTATTTCAAAAGGAGATAATTTAGAACACTTACTGCAGCATCTTCAATGCTTCCTGTTTGCAGGACGATGTGAAGGCCTTCCTGAGTTGTTATGAATGGGAAGTTATTCATACACTTCATACGCTTGGAAGTTCTCTGCCTGGGTTGAGGAACTGAAGTGACATGATGCAGTGGCCTGTAGGAAGCTGAAGACTCTGAAAACACTTCTCCAAATGCCTTGCTGAAAGCCTGAATGTTATCCTGTGTAAAACCCACAAGATGAACCTCCTTCAAGCTGCTGTTCCCCTTGGACTCTTCCAAGGTCTCCTTGATGGAGGATACAATGGAATAAGTACACAGTTCCATCGGGAAGCCAAAAATCCCTCCACTTATAGCAGGCAGAGCTATGGAACTATGCTTGTGCCTTTCAGCTAGTTGTAGACATTTTTTCACTGTCTTCCTCAACAGGTTCACACAGATTTCTGGTCTGTCGCTGCTCCACCTGGGCCCGACAGCGTGGATGACGTTCTTGCAGGGCAGTTTCCCGGCACGCGTCGTTACGGCATCACCAGGCTGCAAATTCCCCAGCATCCTCACCAGCTCATCACACTCCTCCTGCAGTGCTGGCCCAGCTGCTCTTGACAGCGCCTCAGCCAGGCCACCAATGTGTTTTAGGTCTTCATTAGATGCATTCACCACAACATCAACAGGATGAGTGCACAAGTCAGCTTCATAAAGCGCTATTACAGTTTCACCCATCGTCACCTGCATATGGAGCTTGCCTCTGTTACTGTGTTCTTCTGGCTGCTCTTCCAGTAGGACTAAACACTTGTACATTTCTTTTATATTGAGGGCCAAAAGGTGTGCTTGCTCTTTTATATATGCCTTGGCTCCTGGCAAGTCAATCACCATGCGCTTAAAATGCAAGCCAGACAGAATTTGCTCAACTAAGCTGACTCCCTCCAACACTTTTGTCTTTGGCCCACTCAACAATATAACTTCACAGTTCTTCTGAGTGCTAAAGTCAACTTTCACACCCTTTTTTGGTAGGGCAGCCCAATCATTGACCTTCTCTTTCTTAAAAAACTTTATCAGTGCCATCGGCTTCCCTTCAATGACCTTTTGCACCTGTGTGTTTTCATCTATAAAGCTGGAAAGTTCTTTAAAGGCTTTTGCTACAGCTTCAGAAAGACCAGCAATCATGATCTGACTCTCTGCCTGAGTGACTGCTACAGCTCCATTAGAGCAGTTTTCCTTGACTAGCATCTGCCATTCCTCCTTCTGAAGGACCGACTCATCCCCCAAAGTAATACTTTTGTGGTCCAGTTCTTTCTTTATTTTTTCCTCTGCTTTTAGGAGATCTTCAGGAGCATTCCCTTTCAGGATGATCTCTCCCACACCAAGCTCATAAAAGACATTAATTTCTTTTGATATAAACAGGCTCTGTGACAGAGTTTCATTATCAATATGCTCTAAAAACTGAAAAATAGAAGGGTGGACATTAATTGCTTTCTTTGCCATTTTGTATACATGATCAAGTATTTCTCCTTTTACTTTGTAAACTTCCTCAGGCACTCCAGACAGGTTAATGCTCTTCTCCAAATTATCATAAGTCATTTGCAGGTTTGGGAATTCTTTATGAAATTTTTCTTCCAGACCAGTAATCTGTAAAATTCCATAGTCCCCTGGATTCACTGTCTTGACTTTCAGTTCAGTTCTTTTCTTTTCTCTTTCAATTTCTCTGGTGGTCTTTTCGATCAGAAGCTTCAGTTCTTGTTCAACCTTCTTCACAACTTCTTTTTCACCTACTAGAACATGTAAATCCTTGGAAATATATGGGATCATCAGAACTTCATCATGGAGAAAGCTGTTCATAATGGCTTCCCACACCTCTGTGTTTACTTGACATTTAATTGCTTCATACTTTGATATGGTGTGTGAAAATGCTGTGGAAACTTCTTTTTTCCATGCCTTGACCAATTTAGATACAGATCTCTTCCGCTCAGAAAAAATAGCTGAAGGATGCAAAGTAACTGTTGGATCTGCACAGAGGGGACCAGGCCACACTGGCACACAATTACACTTTGCCATTTCATGATCTATTGCCTTAATTAAGCTACTATTTCCTTGCAAATAAATCCAGATATAGGGATCCAGAGGCAATGTAATTGGATCTGGTTTCTTTATCTGTGGTCCTTCCTTTCCATATAGAGCCGTTTCCAGTGAGGTGTAGAAAGGATAAACAAAGATTGGTGTTTTGTTGAGTGAATGCTTCTTTGCCAGGATATTTGTTACATCTAAAACAAACAAACAACCCCCAAAGTTATTAATGTCACCACTTAGGATCTTCTCTTTTATTCTGGGGTTTTTTTTCATTGTTTGGGGGTTTTAAAACTGTATTTTCTATATAATAGTGTTTGTTATTTTTAAGAACGGTTTTAGATTAATTTCCTCCACTTCCCAAATAGAAATAATTCCAGATTTCTGAAGAATTATTCATTTTAAATGTCAGAAACTGAGTTGAAGAGAGACAGTCAAGCACAACAGCATCCACCTCTGGGAGGAGGCGTGCACAATCTCTGCCCCCACTTCTCTTATATGCTATACTTGAAGCTCCACAGTTGTCTGGGCTATTACTCAGCGGTTCAATCCACAGCTCCTCTGTTTTCCCAAAAGACCATCTCTTCAATTCTCCCCTTCACTGCAATGCCCCCAGCTTCTCCCTTGTCCTACACTTTTCACAGTCACTCATCTTTCTGCCACTGACTGGACAACCCACAGCACCTGCTCTCCAGCCAAAAAGCTGCCCAAGGAATTGTCCTGAGATGAGCCAGACTGGCACGTTGCCATGGGCAGCTGGTGCCCAAGATGGCAGATGGGGGGGAAATCTCCTGTGCCCAGGGGGCTGTGCACTCCCCATAGAACTCAAACTGCAACCTGAACTCTGTAAGAATCAAGGCCTGGGTGAAATAAACTTTCTAGAAAATGAAAAAATTCTATGCCTTATGGCCAGCTGGTCCAAAACTGAAGCTTGCACTCAACTTAGCATGAGACCTCTGGGCAAAGCACCACATCTGCCATTTTACAAGGGCAAAGGAGGTATTTCTCTAGAAAATTCCCATTTTGGTCTTTAAATGGGAGGTGCTCAAACAACAAGGGCTCTGCATTTCTGCAATACCTTTTTGGTCACCAAATGTAATGATAGCTGCATCTTCATCAGGCAGCAGTTGAACATCCACGGTCTGTGCACCGCCGTACTTCTCATTTTCAAAGTAGAGAGCTATGTAGTGACTGGAGGTGTTGGGTGGTATATTTTCAGCCCTAACAGTTTTTGTTTGCTCAAGGCACCATGCAGTAATGTTTTGTTCCCTTGCTCTCTGGTTTTGATTCAGCATTTCAACAAATTCCTCTGCATCTAGAAAGAGAAAGGAGAAGAAAAAAGAAAAGATCAAACTTGGAGCTTGTTTTTCTGCCATGATGTTAGCAGACTATCGCTGTGTACACCAATCAAAGCACTGAATTACAAAACCAGTCCAGAGCTGCCCACAAAGCTACCTCCTTCCACGTATTCAGTATCTGTCACTCAGTATTTCCCCCATGGTTGATTACAATTGTTGACTACAATGACTGCAGCTGGAATTTGCCACTGGTTTTCCTACGACTGTCACTGGGTTCTTTAGCTCCAGCAGAAAGCAACACCAGGTTCATTTTTAGGCTATGGCTTTGTACACAACTAATAAGACACAAGTTAAGAATTCAAATTCTCTCCATTTTATGATAAATACATTCTCATTTCAGCTATTTCCCCCCCTGTTATTCTCACAATAAAAGACAGTCAAATCACTTTTCCGTCTGCCAAGGAAAAACAATTAAGTTTCTTAAATATCCTTATTTCCTAAAGGCTACCCAAAAAATTTAGGACTGGAGCATGACTTGAGAGACAAATCATTTCTAAGGCAGAAAAACCTACACCTTCTCTGAAGGACAGCTTTTGGCAAGGACAGCTTTTACCATTGTTCTGTTCTCAGACCAAGTACATCCTTTATTGCTTGTTTTAAGTTATAGTTTGGTTTTAGTCCTACCTGTTGTGTTTACTATCAAAACCAGAGCTAGCTCTCTTTCTGACTTGCACTGGCCTCTGTAGCTCACAGATAAAGGTTATGGCATTAATTTAAGTGAAGTAAATCCTCCTTTAAAAGGACACAATATCAGATCAAATCTTAAAAATACAAAAGATAATACTTCCAGTTTAATCTCACTCACACACACGCATACAAACAGGTACCTAATAAAAAGAGCTTCAACTCTGACTCCTTCTTACCAGTATTTCCAGTGAAAGTAACTACAGCAGCACATAACTCAGGTATCATTTCCACACTGAAGTCACCATCCTCCTCTGACAAGCCACTGACATTCTCTACCAGCAAAATTAACATGCAATCTTTGATCGTATCCTTCACATTTTCCAGCACAACTGCGGTGGGAAGCAGGGATCCTTCAGAGTTCTCCACTTGGCAAGACTCCTGGGAAGTTGCCACTTGCCATGGCTTCACAATCAGATCAATTTTACTCAAGTGATGCTTTCTTTGTAAAACTTCTTGGGCATCTGGTCCCACAGAAAAACAGAGATGTCACAGCAGAGTAGCATGTTAATAGCAATAATATACCATTTCTGCTTGGAGCAATGCCCACAGAGAGATCCTGCACCAGCAAAGGCCTATTTTTAAAAGAGAGCTTAAGCAGTGTAACACCCATAACATACCTTGCTCTTCCTGAAAGGTGATGATCACTTGGTCATCCTTTTTGACAGAGGACTTAATGGGCCCCCCACCAGACCTCCTTTTACTTTCAAAGTACATTTCCAAAATCTCATGTTCTATTTCCTTCCCAAAGGCAGTGGTTACTACTACAGCAGAAGTCCTAGAGGTTGCTTTCTCTGCTTCCAATTTCTCACATGATTCTGAAATAAAAGATCAGACCCTAATGCCTTCGGCAAAAGTTAAAAAGAAAACCAAGCTTCCCACCTTCCAAGCTTTCACACCACTTTTTGTTCAGATCACACTCAGGGTCAGGGAAAAGAACAGGGTAAGAATCCCAAAGAAGTTAAGCAGATGACTAGCAGGAGTTGCTGCATCAACACATAGGGAGGAAATGCTTCGGTTCATCACCAGGCGAGGACAGCAGAAGTAAAAGATACAAAAGCTTCTTCACAAACATGCAATGAGGGGAAGCAGTGTTCCCCATTCACAGTTCAGACAGAGCTGTGGGTCACCTGGGTTTGACACTTGCTGGCTGCCACGGCTGCTCAGGAGTACCTGGGGTACACAGCTCCCGATGCTCTGGCACAGGGCTGCCCCAGCAAGGCTGGCAGCAGCTGGGAAGGTCTGGGTAGGGACAGCCTCAGCCAGAGCAAAGGCCAGCATTCACTGCTGTCCCCAAAGAAAGTGACCTGTCTGAGGCACACAGTGAAGTGGGGGTTCTAAAGGGACTTACAGAAAGGAAAAAATACATTTATTTCTTTTAGCTCTGATCACAACTACTATACTACATTAGACAAACAACACAAGCCACGAGGGTGACCAGGGCACTGCTGCAGCAGAAAGGTCCAGCAAACCAAAGGAGCAAGAATACAACAGTCACCACCAGTGAGTGTGTCACTTACCTGTCTTCTCCTGCTGAGTACACACAGGGGTTTCCTTATTCTGACAGATGGGAAGAGACACCTGGGGTTCATTAACTAGAGATAAATGACAACAGTTTCTCAGTTGCTGGGTACTTCAAGAAGAAAACGGACACATTAATGTACACCTAGGAGCTAACACCGCTTGAATTTTCATTTGACACTAAGAATCACAGATTTCCACAGATATCTCTATTTTTAAGCCAAAAGTTGAATTGGTTACAGAAAGATGCTGAGCTCAAGACGCTTTGGGCATAATGTCAGCACACAGTTGTGCTGCACGAACCACCAGGAGCAGGTCCTGCCACGCAGTACACCACTTTCCTCACACAAAGAGCTGCACTGGACATAAGAAATGCTGAGGACTTCAGCCCTTGGGAGGGAAGCGCCTTTGAAAACTGAGATCTCTGGAAGAGACGCTGTCAGGACGTGTTTGACCCAGCATAACCACGCAACTTCCTAGTTTAGAACAAGAGGAAATGCAGGTGCATTAGAAAACAAAGGACAGTGGTAAGATTCACCAGACTGCTTTTGCAGCCCGTGCCCTCAGCCCTCACCTGCACAATCACCCAGCTATGCACAAGCAGGTACTCTGAAAGCAGAGCTCAGCGAGCTGTGTATTATCCCTGTGCATATGGATTACTTCTGTGTGTACTGGCAGTCACACACTGATTAGCTGTGTATTGGCCATGCGTGTGTATTAGCCAGATGTGTATTGAGTAGCAGTGCGTGTATTGATTATGCAGTGTATGTGTATTAGCCGTGATAGCGTGGTCGGTCTGTCCGGTGCCTGGGATGTGGCTCGGGGACTGTAGCACCTCAGGAACTTCATCGTGTTTGGGATTCGGGAAGTGAAGGGGAGCGCCGGGGAGAAGAATCAAAGCGCTACAGCGCCGTTCGGCCGGCCCGGCCAAGCAGCGGCTCCGCCGCTTCCCCACGCCCGCTGCTCCGCAGGGCTCGCCGGGCCGGTGCCCCGCCAGCCCCGGAGCCCCCGCAGCCCCCGCAGCCCCGGAGCCCCCGCAGCCCCTACCTGGCGCCTGGGTCCCGCCGGCCGGACCCGCCTCCTGCAAGGGCACGAGAGGAGAGCGGTCACCAGCGGTCCCCAGCGGCCACCCCGCCCGCCCGCAGCCGCGCCCGCCTCACCTGCGCGGGGTCGCCGTCCGCCGGCAGCGCGCTGACCTGCAGCGACAGCCGCTCTCCGGACCCCCACAACAACTCGTGGGCCGGCCGCCTCAGCACCCGCTCCCTCACTGCCAACAGAACAGGCACCGGTCAGGGAGCGCGGCCGCCCCCCGCGGGCATCGCCATCAGCCCCCCGGCCCCGGCCCGGCCCGGCCGCTCACCCTCGGGCCGGGCGAAGCAGACGAGGATGCGCCCGGTGCCGGTGTCGCTCCCGGTCCGCAGCTCGCACTCGCCGCCGCCCGAGCGCTTCTGGCTCTGGAAGTAGCAGAGCAGCTTCTTCCTCAGCGAGGGCGGCGGCTCGGCGGGGCCCCAGTCCCCCCGCACCAGCAGCGGGAAGGAGCACGGCCGCTGCCCCTCCATGGCCGCCCGGCCGCTCCTCTCCCGTCGCTTTTGCTTTCGATTCTCGGAACCCGAGGCGCCTGGGGCTCCGCCCAGGGCCGGGAACCCGCCTCCGCCTCCGGGCCCATCGGGACGGCCGGGGGTCCCGGACTCCGCCGCGCCTCCTCACGGGGCAGGACAGGCCTCACCGCCCCCGGCGCCTCCGCAGAGCCGCACAAGAACCAAGTGTCACACAGTGCTTTCGGCCCCTGAACTTATACTGCTTAACCACTGGCTAACACTCGCTCTCCCTCCCTTACCCTTTCAAATGAAGTCATGATGCAAAGTAAAATTACCACTTCCATCATTCTTTGCTAGAGATGCTTCCACAACCGTGGAAGGTTGCAATGGCTCTTTACTTCAGACCAACTTTTCAGCTAGCTGAGAAGTTTTCAACCAAGTGCTCAGGACTTTCTCTTGCAAAGGTTTGTTTTCAAACAAACTTTTTGTGCTGTGTATTTTACCCTTGTGGCCAAATATGGGACACTAAAATAGCAGATACATGAAGTTTTCGCCCCTCATTCCACTGAACATTCATTTAAGAAATGGACACATAAATGTATCTAAAAATTATAAGCATCCAGCTAGGATGAAGCCTAAGTCTCATCAGATACTCTGCTGAATGACTCATGGGGATGCCTTTGTTTCTTGGTGGGCAACTTATTTCTCTGTTATTTCCTAATGAACTGTCCCAAGTGACAGCTTGTTTCTGTGTGCAGAAAAGCTCAGTCACTTAGAAACAACTGGAGTGTTGGTATTTTACTGCATCCTCTGCTATTTTACTGCATGGAATAATGTAAAATATTAAAACAAACACAGTAACACAAAACCAGGGCTGGAAAGACATTCCAACCCACATGGAAACCAAATGGTGCCCATTCTTACTAAACCTGAAAGTCAAGGTGGCAAGTTGTAGTGCCTATTCACAGTGTGGGAATCTTAAAATAATAAAAAAAAATAAAGTAATAGATTTTAAAAATGGGGGGTGGCATGGAGTCCAAACTGCCCCAAAACATGGTGTTGAAGGGAAGCTCCTAAATCTAAAACATATACACAGCTATATGTATTGCAAAAAGGAGGAAAAACCCGTTCAGAAGAAACACACATGGTATTTTTATATTTTCTTTATTAGTTGTCCTCAGTAGCCTTAGAGAAACGGTTCAACTTACTAAAAATCATGTCTGTGTGACATACCACCACACAGGTAATCAGCAGGTTATTTAGGCACTGCAGAGTATCTTTATGATACAATTTAAACCTATATTGGATGCAATTGAAAGAATACAGTTTTATAGTTGAAAAAGTGATTTTAAGATTGTAGTTAAGTTTAAGCACAATGGCAGGCACAGAACCAGGAGCCCGCTGTCAGATATGGACACAGACACTGTTATTTCCCACAGCTCCAACACAGCTCTCAGCATTCAGCACTTCTGCAGAGCTGAGCATCCATGTACCCACTTGTACATGATCCATGGCTAATTTCACATGCAAAACTCAAATCACTAAGGCAATTTCTACCGTGAAAAGAAGCAAAAGTCCATAACCTTATCACAGCTAACACTGTCATAGCTGCATACAAATTTTAGATTAGATTACATATTTGCATACAAATTTGCATACAAATTTTAGATTTAGATTAGATTAGGTTACATGATGCCAGCCATGCTGGCAGACATCATAAAGCAAAACTAAGAAAAGTGTTTCATCTAATAAAAGTAGTAGATCTAAGGGGTTTTGGAAATCAGACTGGAGAGTTGTGGGGAAAAGGGCCAATTAGATTTGCTAGTAAAGCAAGATACACAAAGTGCAAACAGTACTGATACTACACTCCCAAGAGCCAAATTTTGTAAAGGCTACATATATAGGAAGTAAATGATTTGTGCAAAGAACATATATTGTTTGATGAGAAAAGATTACTTTTCTTAGCTAATTGTGAAATACAAGCAATTTAGGTAGGTAGTTAAACAAAGCAACTTCCCTCAGAGCTTGAATAGCACATTAACTGCTGTATGTTTGTTTAGTCATTGCACTTAAGAGTTGATAGATTTTCTTATTCAATTCCTTTTGCTTTCAATTCTGATCGAACACGCTGCAGATAAGAAGGATCTGGGTAACCAAACCTAGGAGAAGAAGAGAAGAATTGTTTGGGCTATTTCTGTAATGAAGCACTTGACAATTCTACAAAACCATCTCATCAAAGTCTTTTCAGAAATCTCTTCCCAAATTTTATGCAGTTCTTGCCCTAGAGAGGAAACAGACCCATATTGCCAGTCACAGAAACGATACAGACAGCATAAAGCTACAAACTTAAGGAGCTGCTACATTTTGTTGTCCAAATTGATACTAAGAACTTGATTTTCAAAGCTGCCTGGGGTCTCCCTTCAAAATGATAGGGTGTTTGGGTATATATCTTTTAAAAAGAAAATCAGACCTGAAGCATATCCAAGTGAGCCTTCAAATCAGAAAGACAATGGCACCTCTGGACTTGAAGCAGTGCAACACCAGAACTGCATATGAAGCAAGTGATAAGCAAGAGAGAGGACTTGCACAGAGTGAAGGGTAAAGAAAAACTGGTATTTTTTGCTCTTTTAATGATCCTAGCCCAGTCAGGAGGATCTAGACATGAGCCTTTAGAGCTTGCAAGACACCACCTACCCCTTACAGGTTGCAACATGTTTGAAAGGACTGGTCCAAGATTCCCTCTTGTCTCTGCTGCAGGCAGCTCACACTCTGTCCTGGTGATTGCTCCTTTCATTTAAGTGCAGCAAATCCTCAAGAAATACTGGATAGGGCAGTCATCTACCCACTCAGAAAATCCTCTGACAGCTTGAATGGCCAAAATGGGGTAACCCTTTTCATGGCTGGGGCTGGCACTGTGTCCTGTGCTCTGACCCACCAAGTGCTGCACAACTCTTGGCTCCTAGCATCTAAAAGGACATGACCATATCTGCACTACAATCTCATTTCCTGCTGTTAGCTCTGTTAAGCAGAATTTCAAATCACATTTTATAACATGATGAGTGCCATCTTTACCAGGATCATAAAGGACCAGCACCTCCTGGTGCAGAACAGCAGGTAACAGGAGAGGCATACATCAGGAATCCAACCTTAGGTGTCATCAAAAGCTTGTTGTCCTGTAGGTTCTAATCAAAGCAGTTGTTAACTAAGTACCTTACAAACTCATTGGTGAATGAGTAGTCTGAGGGGCAGCAGAACACTAAGCTCATCCTTGTTCCAACTGTCCAAATAGGGGAAGGTGGTTAACATCTGGATCCATAGGGCATTCCACAATCACTCTGTTAGTGACAAAATCTGAAAGCTCTAAATGTGGAAGATATTCAAGGCAGTCTTCCTGACACATCTGAGTAACAACAGTATTGCATAAAGACAAGACTACTTACTGGGTAGGTCCTCCATCAATGGCAGTTTTGTGGTGAATATCATTCCATGTGATAACATTTTGTGCACCAGTAGTATGTGACTGCCCCACTGTGAAAATCAATTTCTGCTGAAAGGCCCTTCTGAGGAGCTGCAGAATTTCTCGCCCTTCCTCATTGTCAGGTAAATACGCTTTTCGGTGAGCTGGCCCATAACGCTGCCCTGGGTTTGGGTGGCTGCTCTGTTTTGTAGAAAAACAAAACAAACCCACACTGTATGTCATAAATCATTCAGAAGGAGATAGCATGACTGATAACTAATTCTGAGTTTTTTCTTTTTAGATACTTCATTTCATACAAATGTCATTCACACTTTCTTGTCATCACTCATGCACCCATTGCTAGTTTTAAATTTGTTTTTCCCTCTTTTCTCTCCCAAATGCATGGTGCTGCACCTGTGACTTTTTTAATTTACTCCATTCTCAGTCCTAGTCACAAATCCAGGCAAATAACATAAGGAGATATCTCACCTGGAAAGCTCTCACCAAACCAGCCCACTATTCATTTTTGTCCATTAGTGTCCACAGCAAAGAGAACATCCCAGAAATTCTCACTACACTTTGCCTATGCGATATCACTGCATAGATTTCAGTTCACTTACTCCCACTGTACAAATTAAAGACAGGCATCTCTGTCCTGCTGCATATAAAATGGAGGCTGATCATCTGACTATTTTATTCCTACTGTATTTACTTAATCATGCCCAAAAATATTGAATTAAACACTTGCAGATTTGTACAAAATAAAGAAATGTCCTCCCTGAACATGCATTCAAGTAATGGGAAAAAATTAATTTTGTATTCAATATTGGTTTTGTTGTGGGAAAAATATCTTTAAGAAATATTTAAGCATACTTACAGTTTGAATACCACCACTCATAACATAGTCAATTTCAATGGTGCCACAGCTGGGATAACCAGGAAGAGACGAACTGATTGTTTTAGTTGACATTGTTCCCTCTGGCTGGTTTCCTGTCAGGACTCCACAGACAGTATTACAAACTGGACAAGCTTGTTTATAACCCATGGCTCTGTCAATGCAAGTTTTGCAAAATGCATGTTTGCACTTTTTTAATATTTCTTTATTTTCAATTTTGTCCCTACAAATTGGACATTCATCATCTTCTTTTTCTTCTGTCTTTGCCTGAGTCTGTCCTTCAGAAGAAAGGTTATTCTTTTGCCTAACACTGGACTTCTTAGATGCTCCTGTAGCTTCTTGAGAGCTGAGGTCAGAGGACAGTGGTGCTCTATTTCTAGTTTGTGTCCCTTCAGTGTTAAGAAGGGACTTCATGTACTTTTCAGCAACTTCATTCTTCTGAAGTTTTACATTAAGATCTTCAAATTTCTTAGCATTAGGCAGCACACTTAAAGTTTTCTTCTGATCTTCTGAAAGATTCACGCTGATGCCTTTTTCTCTTAACATTGCAGAGGCACTCTGAAATGCACTGATAAAACTTTCAGTAGCATGTGATGACATATCAGAAGTTTCAGATTTAGGCCTAAATATTATGGCCTTCTGGCCATATGACTTCTCTTTTATTTCTACCAGTGTATCAAATTTGCCATTTATGTTTTCAATTTCTTTGCTTAGTATGGTTTCCAACATTTTAAACACCAAAGCATCAACTTCAATTCCATCCCTGTATTCGTACCATTGAGATGATATTTTCATATTCTTTTCAGCTTGGTTGTTCTCACCTTCCCCTGCTAGAAATATTTGGGCAGCTAAAATCTCAGTCCTTGGACCTCGGAGTAGCAACTGATTCCCTTCCTCTTTAGCAAGAAGATTTCTAAACTTTTTATTTAATTTTACTATTGTCTCTTCTAATGTGTCAATCTTAGTTATGGGAACTTTTTCCTGTGTCAGATCTTTTGTAGCTTCCTGGAAAGTTCTGATAAAAGAATCACTAGCTGCTTGTAACAATGCAGGACTTTGATTGGAAGAAATATATATGAATGTGTTATGCTCATCGTGACCTTTACTTCTTATACATGCTCCAAACCTTTCGTGTAGTTCTTTGATTTCCTCTTTGTGGGTATGAATAAAATATTCATAGAGAGCTGTCACAACTGTAAACTCAACTGTTTCCTCAGTATTCAGGCCATTTTCGTCTTTCAAACCATTCTTACATTCAGAATGTGAAAAATCCTGGTTTGGGTCTTTGCCTGCAAGGATATCTTCAAAGTAGTGATAAGCTTTTTCAATATCTGTAAAATCTCCTGTCAATTTCTCAGAGCCATCCACACCAGGGCTTCCTTCTCTCTTTAAGTTTGGACACATAATGGTAATTTTCTCCCTTTGGTCTTCAGTGAACATACTGGTATTCAAAGTAGCAGATACTGTAAGAAATATCTACAGAAAAGACAAGAACACATCAACATTAGTTTTGTCTAAGGTTCTCTGCTTGCTACTTCTGTATTTTCAGCAGGGAGAAGCTCTGTCCATGCCAGTAGTGCCAGATTACTACAAACAAGTTTGCACACAGTATTTCTTTTATGTCACATACACTAACAGTACAAACAGGCAAATAGCACAAATCTGCTTCTAAGTCAGGAGCAAAAATGAAATGCCCTAATGTCACCAGCACTGCAGGAGGAAAGACAGTAACTCTGCTATTTAGGCTGAGACTGAGACCCAAAATAATGTCTATCCCCTTAGAGCGAGGTTACACAGACACAACATGTTTTAATATGACTTGTAAGTTATATTTCATTGTTCTTATTAATATTAGACTCTCTAGTTTTCACTCACTATCTTTCTTTAAAATTTTCCCAGAAGTCATGCTTTAGTAACTCCAAGAGTTAGGGCAGAAAACAGGATTCTGAAAAATAATAATGAACACATTCCCTTCTGTACTTCACACAGACAGCAGGATAGGGAAATCTGCAGTATAGATGCCAGGTAAACACTATGTTAATACATGCTATACTTCAAAAGCTACACCTGTGTTACCAAGCAAAACAGGCTAAAGCCCTCTGAGCCAGAAATCAGTGTCTTGGTAGAGCCACATCCACACCACGTTGCCCTATCCCATATCACTAAACACAGCTGATCTTTCCTGTGTAACTTTTAGTTCAAAGTGTCTGAAATCATGTTTGCGGTGCTACATCGCATCACAGCAGACTTTTTTAATGCTGAAGAGATGGAGATAATTAGGTAATTTCAACAAGGTGCAAACCATGTTGAAAGAGTAGGTGGAAAGCTGGAAAGAGTAGGTGAAAGGTAGGTGGAAGAGTAGGTGCAGGTGGAAAGGACCCAAATCTCAGACAATTATTCTACCTTTTGAGAGCAGCCCTTGGTGCATACTACCCCTGAAATCTGCCAAGTGGTGCTTTGGGGAATAGTGGCTGGCACCTGCCAGAGTCAGGCTGGAAACCATGCTGCCTGTAAACATGTGTAGATTGACCTCTGCTCCGGCACTCAAATGTCACTCTTGGCGCCCGTTTCATTATCTAAGATCACATAATTGACTTTTTTTTGGCACAAAATATTTAAGTGCAACATAAAGAACTAATGGAACTACAAGCAGGGCGGGTTGTGACATTGCTGTTCCTGATGCACCTTTTTGGTAAGGTCTTCCTTTGCTGTGGCCCCATAGGCACCGCTGTCCCGCTGCTGCTGCTGGGGCAGGGGCGGGCCGGCAGTGCCTTTGCTGTGGCTGGCAGAGGTGTGCGCTGTAACCCGGCTCTTGCCCGGGGCCCCTTCTCCCGGCAGGATGACTATCTCGCAGCATCTTGCATCCAATTCCAAGGTGTGCTTTGAGCGGGATTCCACACGCTTCCTATCTGTGGTAATTTCAGAATGACAGAATCACAGAACTGTTATGGCAGGAAGGAACCTCTGGAGATCATCCCACCCAACTCCAGGAGCAAGGCAGGGTCATCTGGAACGTGTCGAGAGACAGAGACGCCACGACCCTCCGGGCTAGCCTGTCCTACTGCTCTGCCGCTCTCGATGTAAAGAAATTCTTCCTCATGTTAAGGTGAAATTTCTTGTGTTTTAGTTTAAGCCCTCTGCTCCTTGTCCTGTGGCTGACTACCACCGAAAAGTCTGGCACGCCCTTAGGATATTTATATGCATTAATGAGACCCTTTCTGAATTTGGACAAAGGCAGATAGGGCTGATAAAGTTACCTGCAAACGTGAGGGTCACCAGCGGCCCCAGAGCCGCCCAGCCCAGGGACACTAAATGGTGCCTGGCAGCCATTTCCAGTCCACTCACAGCCGCCCCCAAGCCCGGCCCGTACCTTGCTCCTTAGAGAAGTCCACCCAGTAGGTGCCGGCCTCGGGGCCCGGGCTCACGCTGCACTCGCCGCCCCCCGACCGCTTTCCCGACTGGAAGTATTTCAGGAGCTTGTTGATCGCCTTGTCGGCGGTGGCGGGCGCAGGGCTCACCCGCACCAGCAGCGGCGCGGCCGCCATCATCCCACACCGCCCCGCCGCCCGCTTTCGCTTTCGCTTGCCGCTCCGCCGCCCGCTTTCGCTTTCGCTTGCCGCTCCGCCCGCAGCTCCGAGCGCTGCGGATCCGCCCTGAGCGAGATGGGGGTCGTCCAGGTAGAGGAGCGGGGCAGGGGGACAGGGGCCCGGGGCGGCGGCTGCCTCAGGGCTCCGGGGGCGGCGGGAGCTCCCGGCGGGGCTGAGGGGAACGCAGCAGTCCCGTCCTGTGGCCCGGCACTCCGGAATGGCTCCGCCCGGCCTCTCACCCTGAGTCAGCCGGAGCTGCAGGAATCTGGGGGTAACTTCACCCACAGAGCTCCCGCAGCTCCCAGCAGCGTTTTAAACACTAGAAAACTTCGTATAGATGTTTGAAATCTGGTGCTGGTTTGATATGCAACAGAATCTCTCTTGTAGGAAGGCAGCTCACGTACTTTATTGCTTGTAACATTTACTTTCTCTTTTCCTTTTTTTCTCTTTTTGTTACAATAGAATTACGTTTCAGATTTCCTCAGAGGGAAGCCCGCTTTAGGTAAGCCTCTCGTTTTGCCATCTGTGGAGTGTGTACTTTTATGTAAGTTGAAAACTGACAGCTACTGCCAGCAAACTGGAAAACAAAAGCCAAAAGCAACCTGAAATTCATAATTAATGTGAAATAGACACGGTTGTGAATCAACATTATTATTAATTACTTCAACAGGACTTTCTTGCATTTCTCTTTTAAAAGCAAGAGCTCAGAAGTCTTTTAATGAGTCAGCATGTATACTTTATAAGTGCAAAACGTCTGACTTTTTACAAGCAGGTAGTATACCCCGGAGGAAAGTTCAACTAAACTCACACAAATTCATTTAAACTAATTAACATAACTGCTGTAGTATGGTACTGCTGACATCCGCCAGGAGAGGGCTCTATAGCCATAGTAATACTGTAAAAACTGTTCCTTAAAATGTGCTTTTAAAAGCCTTTCTGAGTTCATACGAAGTTCCATACAAAGAAGGAATTTGCTTGTGGGCTTTAAGTGCAGACTAATAGACTCACAGAATTAAAACTCAGTATATGATTTCTGTGGCACAGTTAAATGAACCTCCTTGGATTCTCTAAACCTATGAAAAGGGGAGAGAAAAGATTAGAGTGTGTAAAAAAATATTGTTTAGCAATGACAGTAGGATAAAATTGAGAGCTATAAACCACACTCCTAGATAAAAATAAATGTTTTGATAGTAATACCTTCTATTTCACTTTATATTCTGTGTCCTAGGGTCAAACATCATAATGGATGAGGTCAATTTGATGATGCCCATCAGTAAAGATGCCTATGAAGCTCTTAAGAGAAGAGAAAACTGTCTAAATAATCTCGTTTCCAAAAGGTTTGCTTGTACATTGGCCTTCAGAAAAGCAGCAAAAAGCACTGATGAAGTATACAGGAAAAAAGTAAAGTCGGGCATTGACGTTTGTGTTTATAAGGATGATCTCACGAGACACAAGGTCGATGCTGTGGTGAATGCAGCCAATGGGTATCTTGAACATGCAGCAGGTCTTGCTCTTGCCCTTGTGAAAGCTGGAGGGCCAGAAATAGAAAAGGAAAGCAAGCTTTATGTTCATAGCTATGGAGAAGTCAAAGTTGGTGACATAGCAGTTACAGGTGGAGGGAAGCTTCCTTGTAAGAAAATTATTCATGCAGTTGGTCCAAGGTGGGATATTCGTGAAAAGGAAAGATGTTGTCATCTACTTCACAATGCTATTTTGAATGTTCTGCGTTATGTTAGTGCTCCAGGAAGAGATTTAAAGTCTGTGGCTATCCCAGCAGTGAGTTCAGGTATCTATGCCTTCCCAATTGATTTGTGTTCTAAAGTGATTGTAATGGCTGTAAAGGAATTTGTTGAGACAAATCCACCAGGCTGTCTCAGGGAAATCCGCCTGGTGAACATTGAGGAGTCTACAGTGGCAGCAATAAAGAAGGCCTGTGAAGAGTTTCTGGGTGATACCAGTTCACTTGAAGACACTGTGCCAGCTGCACTAAGCTCACCTCACCTCGTGCATCAAAACATTCGCATGCGCATCATAGAACAGCACCCCGAAGATCTGAAGGTGAGTCTGTCCTGTCATTTGTGCAACATGGTGCTGCCTCTAAGTCTTTGCAGGATTTGGAGCCCAGGAGTTCAGAACACATTTTGTATCAGTTCACTAAATGGTTTTATTCTCAGTTTGACGAGAATTTACACATGGTATTTAAATCATAGTAGCAAGGAGTTGGTTTTTGTCTAAATGGGTGTTGAACTTTGAAATGTTCTTATTTTGTTATTGTATACGTGCTGTTATAACAGGAAGCAGCTAAAGACTGAAGGATTTAATAATTCATCTCTGTTAAGGTTTATCTTCTAATTATGTAGGAGTTCACATTTTATAATGTACTCCATAGAAGTAGTCTCTTATTTCCTGCCTTGCTTTTTTTCCTATAATTTATGTTCTTGTAACTCCATTACTGGAATTATTCAGCAAATACTGAAACAGCAGAAAATAACTTACACAGATGATGTGCACCTTACCTTTAAATAGAGCATTACTTGAATTGTTTAACTTTTTAGCTAGAAAATCTGATGCAAAATAGATGACCTCAGTCATAGGAATTCAACAGAGCTCTCTTAGACTGCAAGGTACATCACAGGAATGGCATTTACTTTTAGCAAATACTATATCTTAAAAATAAATACATTTTTATTTTAAAGAAGTGTCATAATTTAAAAGGAAGTTTGGTTTTTTGGTGTAAGAACAAAGGATTGCAAAGGTGATCTTGCAGGGAATTTTATTAACCAATTCTACAGCACTGAAAGATGCACATGCCCTCAGGACCATGAAGAAAACATGTTCTTGTGTCTTTAGATAATATTCAACAGTTAAGGTTAGAACAATTACTGCTGTTATCAACGTTCTGTAAACAAGTTTTTTGTAGTTTTGATATTTTAAATACAGGGCACCTACTATGGGAATCTGCTTTTTCCATTGGAAACAATTTGTATTGGAAACAATCACAGCTTTGCAGTTCCCTTATGTGTACTGCCACTGCAATTTGGTGATGTGTCCTTGCTACCCTAAGGCTGGGATGACAGCCACATCCATAGTTCTCTCCTGCTGATAACTGGCACGTGGGTCACTTAGATAGTGAGAGTAATAATTCTGTTCAGTGCACTCTTGATGACTGGAACAGCTTTGTGCACACTGTTGGTATCTGAACTGCCACTGCAAAGTGCATACTTTGATGTGTTCCAGTGCTCTAGTAGTAAGTAGTAGGAAAATTCAAGCAGCTGATCTGTGGCAGTCAGGCATCTGTACAGGAATTGTGCTTAGAAAAAATGCTCTCTATAATAGCAAGGCTTGCAAATAGTCAGTTTGTAGTACACTGAAATTTGCACTCTTTCCTTGCAGAATACAGCTATTATTAACCTCATGAATGCCAGGGATGGGCTTTCCTCTCAATCTTCAAGACTGCTGGAAAAAGAGGATCCAGCTTTTCTGAAGGAAGTTCATCATCATCTTCGACATCAGACACGTTTTAAGGAGCCCCTGATAATGGGAAGCCATCAGCTGCTCTCTACCTTTGTCCTGCATGTGCTATTGCAGTACCAGCACCCGGTGCTACAGCTTGAGGTGATGATCACTTACTTTGGATCTCAGTGGATTTTCATGTTGGGTGAT